>NW_006434825.1:8041181-8045933 GCF_000325575.1 Pteropus alecto
GAGTGTGTGTGTGTGTGTATATATACATATATATGTATATATATATGTATATATATGTATATATACACACACACACACACACACACACACATATATATGTATGTATGTTTTATCTTCAACTCTTCTGATTATTTCCTCATTCAGCTTTTGAGCTATTCATTGAGGTTGGTTTTTCTTTTGATCATTATACATTTTAGTTTAAAATTTTCCATTTAGTTTTTCTTTATGTCTTCTATTTCTTTGCAGGGAATTACTATTTTTTTTTATTTGTTCATTTTCAGTTGTATGAATTCCTTATCACTGGCCAGCAAAGCTGAATATCATAACTCTTCACCTGGCCATTCTGACACCACTTTGATGGGTGGGTGGGAGCATATCCTGGTGAGAATGAAAGTGTAGATTTCTACTTGGCCTTTTCTGGAGTGGGTGGAGATGAAGGCTATAGACCTCTGTATTATTTGGCTGGAGTAGAACAGCAGTTTTCTACAAGTTTTCTTTCCAGGCTTCCCGCCTCCTGTTTTTTATCTATAGTGAACAGGATTTTGTGGGGACTTTTTTTCCCCCTTTCCACTTGTTTGCATGTTGGATGACTAGCTTCTTCAGCTCTAAATCTTAGATATGTGAAGAAAATTAAAATCCAGGAAATTCACCACCATATCATTGCTTGAGTACTGTAGCTAGGTCTGTAGCTAGGCTGCCTCATTTGTTCTACCTTCCAAAATGTTACTCTTTGTTTTATGTACAAAGTTCAGAGATATGGTACTTAGTGGGAAGAATCTGGGAAAGTATGTCTATCTCATTTTTTGGAAGTGTAACTCCCCTATGCATTCGATGTCTTTTGGATAAAATTTGTAACTCCAATAAGCATGTGTTTTGACTTAGTGTCATTATTATTTGTTCAGATATGCCTACTCTCTTTGGCTTCAATAAAGCACCTGATTAGGGTCTTTGATTGTGTATAAATACACTGTCTGAATTATATTAAGCCAACATCTTTACTGAGGTAAAGGTTATTTGTTTTTTTCCTAAATCCTCTAAAATTAGAAGAAGGCAAGCTGTGAAGAAATCTCACCACAATTTATTTTATTTTATTTTTTTAATCTGGAATATAGAAACAACAAGCTGTGGACTTAAGGAAACATTTTTCCTTCCAAGGCCAGCAGAACCAATACAGTGATAAAGATAATACGTTAACCAATCTCTCAAGGAAGTCAGTGCATATGGCTCATATCTGGAAAGCCCTGTAATTTTGTACAATTCATCGTGCCATGTCCCTTCCTCCCCAAGCAACACATAAAATTTGAATTTGGATTTCTTGGAAGCTGTATTTGGAATATATTCCAAATAAAAATAATAAATATCTGGAGCGAATTAGAAAAAAATAAGTATAATAAGAAACATAGATGAGAAAATAAAGTTCAAAGATAGATGATGATTTGTTTAAAGATTTTGTTGGCTTGAATTGTAGAATTTATGGAGAAAAGGGAAATGTATATGTTATTGGGAAGAATAATAATGAGTTCAAATTTTTGTGAGAGCATGCTGTAAACTCCTGTCATTTTCTCCATACACACATACAATAATATCTTGTTGGCAAAGAACATCAAATTTTGATAGGAGTCCCCACTCCTAGTACAAAATCTAAATTCAAAGGATTTTTACAAGGTGAAATAGTTTATACATATTTATCAACTTGTTAAAATGCACAATTAATTACCTTTTTTCTATAGAATAACTACTTCAGAAATAATTTGTTAAATTTTATGAACTTTGATGACATCCCTGGATATCTTTTAGGTCATTCTTCTGTAAGCTACAATTAACATGATGAATATAGGCTCATTATACCAAGTCATACTTTAAAAAGTTGTCATCGGATCATACATTCCTTTATTTTTAGATGTATCTAGAGACCATTTCATATGCTTTAAGCTTCCCTCGTTTCCCTACTTTGCCTTTCATATTATCAGAAATAATTTAATAGCAGATCTCATGTACTTTATTCCACCACTAAAGACTTTGAGCACTAATAGCCTGAATGATAGATGTACAGCACATAACCCAGGTTCCTGAGAGGGAGAGTTTAAAATCTATCACTTTCTAATGTCCCCATGTTGACAGAAATTCTCTAACAGAGAATGGAAAAAAGAAGTGTTAGCTACAACATTGAATTTAATGGGCAGCCCCGTCAGCAATGTAGGTTAAGAGTCTCTGTGGTATCATTTATAGATCTTTTGCTTTACTTAAGCCACATTTGGCACACAATAGGTTGCTTAAAATCAATAAAGATTTAAAGTTTTTTTTTAAATGATAACTGTGTTGATAACAAAGTCAAATACAGAAAACTGAAGTTTGCTGAATAGTTACTATAAAGTGAGTACAGAAACTGACAGTAGACAGAACTTGCTCTCTCTCTTCTTCCTTGAGCATAGACTTAAAACACAGTCTCGTATTCTCTTCTCAAAAAATAAGGAAACTGACACTCAGAGAAATTAGTTAATTTTACCAAATATTAGATATACTCTATTTACATATACTTTTTAAATCCCCAAGTAATATCTTTTTATAAGACCAAAAAATAACACAAAACTCTGTTAAAGAAAAGTAAATCACCTCCTTAAGAGTAGCTGCTACCCATGCATATTTGGGGACTAAATGCACAAACAAAATTATAGAAAAAAATTCCAAGAATGAATTCAGAGTGTTCATATTGAGATAGTCTTCTTTGAGTAGGTCAAATCAGATCTGAGTTTAAAATAGTATGTAAAATTATGGCAGGAAAAATATGAGAAGATATTGAAACTAGATAAAACAACATGAATAGAAGCCTGAGGTTAAAATGGTTGAATAACAGAAACTAACATTTACGGACACTTATCATGTTTGTCTCCATTAATCTTCAGAACAAGAAAAACAAGAATTGTTCTCTATATTATTTATGAATAAAGCCAGGGCACTTGACAAGTATGAAGTGGCAGATTTAGGGTTTTAACACAATATGGGACAGTCTTTCCATAAGAGTTTGGCCTTAATTGAGGGTTTGCTAAGGTGACTATAAGAATTTTAACGGCAACAGAGATCATTATAAAATTATATTCTTGACTGCATGCTAACGAAATTAGATACCACTCTCCAGGTAGTTAAATGTGCTTTATGGTGTTTGAAAAGGGAGTGACATAGTCAAAGATAAATCTGGTGACCATATGAAGCCTGGATTTTAGTTGCTGGTTCCTGAACACAGAAAATAAAGTTAGGAGATTACTGTAATAATTTAGATACTGCAATCTGAAACAATCTGCCCTAAAGTGGAATTAGTGGCCAAAGGAAAAAAATGAATATGTGGAATGCTTTGCAAGTAAATGGATTGAACAGACTACAGTCATCAAAAGGACAGGAAAAATTATTTGTTTCACTTTCCATGTCCTAAGATATTTTTCCAATGAATTAACAAATTAAATAAGAAAGTTAACAATTTGTGGTAGTTGTAGAAAATGTGTCCAAGCTTTCAGACACACAAACTGATGGATTTATTCACATAAATGTAGTTGAGATATATTTGGTAATTATTTCGAATTATATGAAAGAAATATAATATTAACAAGATCGAATGCTTCATAAAATCCATGAAATCGCTGATATTTTATTAAACACAGTACACTAAAATTCCAAATATATAGTAGTTATTAGGATTAGTAATAAAATCTGATTATTTTTATAATATATGTTGATTACAGCAATATCAATTTTGTCTTATTTGTATTAGGTTATTGAAGCTATACATTACTTATACTGGTTACTGCTGAAATTGTCATATTTATACCCTTTCTTGTAGTTACGTAATTGGCTTTACTTTTATTATACCATATTCTTGTTGCGAACTTTTCCTTGACTGTTGGCTTTATTTTATCATGTATTATCCACCAAGGGGCCTTTGATTAGTTATTGCAATCTAGATGGAAAGGAGAAGAGCTGTTGGTGAAAGCAAAAACCATATTTTTCTTATTTTCCATGTAGCTTTTTGTATGTTTCTTTGTCAGATCCAGAATCAACTAACATTAGCTGGGTTTCTACTCTGCTTTTGTCACTAGGGCATACTCACAAAAGAGCCCTTTCAAAATCAATATTTTGAAGGGAGCTGCTAAAAGTTGCTCAGTAACAAGAACCTTGAAATCAAACAGTTTTTGAGGGGACAGAGATGGCAGTAGTAAATATTGGCCAGATTTATGAACCAATGAAAGAAAAGTTGAGAATGACTGCATTCACCCACTAGTGTGAGAACTATGACGATTTCTGTGTTCCACGCCTCAATATTATAATGCACTCCAAGCTACAAAATATTTCCGAATGTGGTTCTAAAAGGAATTTATAGTTTCCTCCAGAGTTGATGAATGTTATAAGTCACACTTGGTTAAAAGAAAGAAATGTCTCGATGTTTGATATGTGTATTTTCTTCTTACAGTATCTAGATCCTGCTGATCTTTAATTTCCCTGACTCTGCTCTTGTCTGTGTGTGTCTGTGTGTGTGATTATCAGTGGAAATGTGATAATGTACTCATTTTATTATTCCTTAAATTAATTTAAAAAATATTTTATGCAAATATTGAATGATTATGTTGTACACCTGAAAGTAATATAATGTTATATGTCAATTATATCTCTCATTTTTACAAAAGGGCTCAGCCCATTGGACGTTCGGCTTGGCAAGCCCAAGTGTCTGAGAGAAGCAGAGGGCCTCCTTCCTCTGGGAAGAAC
>NW_006434825.1:8045983-8094233 GCF_000325575.1 Pteropus alecto
AGGAATGCCCAAAATGATCCTTCTCCCCATAAAAGACTAAAAAAATCATGAAGATATCAAAGGTGCATGCTTTTTCTCTTTGTGATCTAGATTATCTTCATCTTCCTCTTGGTCTGACCCAAAGGAGCACACATGAATGTAGTATTTATATGCTTTAATTTGTATAAAGTTAAACTGATGAGAAGGATTGGATAAATATAAAGTTCAAAAAATTAAAAGCAGAGAACAGAACCACAACAGAATATCTTGCGAACAAACTTAGTAACAACAGACTAGGAATTGGGACTTTATGAACTTTGTAACACGTCACAGTTCAGATTTTATAGTGAATTCTCTCATGTACGTTTTTGTCATTCTCAGTTTTCCCAATGGAATGAAGAAGGGCGTAAAAAGCAGTAAAATAACACAGGTTTTTCCTTTGGGACCAAAAAGGAAGAGGAGACTGGTGAGACTTTGTCCAATGCACAACCACATGAACAAAGTTGGAGTAAAAGAAACCTGAAATGACGATAAAGAATTCAGGAAAGATTCTGTTTTGCAAGGAGCAGAAGAACGAAGCTTGCTGGCTGAGCCCTAAAAGGCTGATGGGACATTCTCTGACCTGAGTGCTTAATTCTACTGCTGCTGCCACAAGATTAACTTCCTTGTTTAGATGCGAGGGGAAAACAGACTCCCTATTTGACAATAACATGAGTTGCTTTGTTTAACATGAAGTGGCTCCATTTGTTCCCTGCCTACCACAGTTCAAGGCTTTAGTGTCCTGGCGGGGTAATTCGCCCTCCAATTAATGACACTGAAGCTTACAGATATTCGTGATAGGCCAAGTTCACTTAGGTAGAAGTTATAAGCGTAGTTGTAAAATTCAGTTCCTCACTTCAAATCTCTTTTCTGTTCTACACACAAAGGATCAGAAAAATGATAACGATTTCAGAACTCTTGATTGAATTCTCATGACCTTTAACCTCTGAAAGATGTTTCCTTTCTATTTTATTATCTGCACTCTATTTCTTTCCTTCCTCTGGATGTTGCCTATAGCCTGGGCCAGGGCCATCGACTAATACAACCAACTCTTATGGAAATTACACTAAAGAGTTATTACTTTACTGCCATGTATTAAATATTTACTATATAACAACAATTGTGCTAAACTTTTAATCTCTATTATCTCTCCTATACTTTTCAATCAAATTCTAGTGTAGAGAACTTTTCCCACTCTACAGAAGGAAAATAAATGAGGTTAAATGGTTGAGAAAAGTCACAAAGCAAGTGAATGGTGAGACTTGGACTCAAATCCACATCTGAATTAAATTTTATACTCTTCTGACCTAAAGTTTATGTTCCTCATCACTCTATTATCATTTATCTCTCAAATGAAGTCATGTTGAAGAAACCTGCTGTAGATGATGTTACAGGTTCTTAAATCTACAGACTTATCCACAAAACTTCATAATCCTCTGAACTATTCTGGGATACTGATAACAGTTTTAATTAATTATCTGTATAGTTATTTGTCTCATGATCATCTCTGACTAGAGTCTAAGTGGTATGTTTACAAGAGACTTGATCATCTTGTTTATCTCTGTGTTCCAGTAACCAAAGAAGTGGCTGACATATAGTTTATCTTAACTCACATTCTTTAAGGAAAGCAATGTGGTATAAAAAATGCTAAAATATGCTAGAGTTTTTTTATTTGTTTTTGGTATCATTGATTACATTGCTCTATTTAGGAGCCATGTACTTTTTATACCCTTAATATTTCTTTCTCAAGATCATTTTCCACCCTCCTCCACCCTTATTTAGGCCCTAGGAAGCTGACCTATTAGTCCCTATCAACTACACAACCTTGCCTCAGTTCTAATTATATTCAATAAATGGGAGACATTGACAGGAGATGAGAAAATAATGAAGAGGTAGGTTAGATTATTTTTTATGCTGTTTCTGTCCAACAGGGCCATGTGTTCTATCAAACACCATTGTTCTGTCACAAGCCTCCCTCTCTCACAGAAGAAATACACTGCAACCACGTCACAGTAACCAACCTGCATTAGCTTCCTAGGGCTGGCATAACAAAATATCATAATTCGAACTGCTAAAAACAGAAATGTATTGTCTGGAAACATTGTTCTGGAGGTGAGATGTCTAAAATCAAGATATCAACAGGGCCATGCTACTTCTGAAACCTGAAGGAAAGAATCCTTTCTACTTCTGGTGGCCCCAATGATTAGGCATTAGCTTAGAGATGCATCACTCCAGCCTCTACCTCCATCATCACATAGTGTTATGCCTGTAACTGTCTCCTTATGTCTCTTTGTCTTCACATGGTCATCTTCTTCTAAGGACCTCAGTCCCATTGGTTTAGGAGCTCACCCTACTCCAGAATGACCTCATCTTAATTAATCACATCTGCAAAGACCTTATTATGAGGTCATATTCTAAAGTACTGAAAGTTAGGACTTCGACTTATGTGTTTTTTGGAGGAACACAGTTCAATCCATAATGCAATCATCCCCTTGCTTATTTAGGCCTCGCAATGGTAACAGACACCTCCTCTTGCCCACGTGTGTTTCATCATCTTGGTTGATTTCCATTAACCCTATCTATATCTTATCACATTCCCCTTTCATTCAGTTCTCATAGTTATTTCTCTTGAGTGTGCCTTCTGTTTCCTGCCAGGACTCCTATCATCTTAAATTGCTGCCCCCATCTTTCCAAAACTCAGTCTAGTATTTATGAAATTTCATCAGAATTGGATGTGTCTAAATTTCAGAAGTTTGAGAATAAGAAAGAAAAAGCTAAAACCTAAGTATGGATTAAGAGCTAATTAAAGGCTTTAAAATAAAGGGGTTGTTCATATCCAACAGCAAGACACAGGTCACATGTGTCACATGTGTCTTTAGAAATAAAAAAGATTCATATTTGACTGATAGGCTGGTGACATCATCAAAGCTAGTTGTAACGAAATGTTATTTTTTTACTGAGGTACCTAATCTGTTCTTCAGACCTCAGCTATAATGGAAACTGACAGGAACTGGTAGGAAGGGTAAAGTCAAAATTTCAAAGCCATTTGTGAATTATAAATAAAATATAGCACCATATATTGAATTGTCACTCCAAATCCTTTGCTCAATGATGATAAGAAGATCTGTACTTGCTTTAAAGTTTAATATGACCATCATTCACCAAAAGTCACGTTAAGTCACTTTAGAGAGTGATAACAGGAATGGATGTACTGACACAAATCCACATTTGCACCCTTTTCTCAGCACTTTTCATATAATTTTGCTTCTCTTGTCTTCACCCTATATAAACTCCGGTTTAAAGATTTGTGAAATGAATGTCAAGTATCACTTTCAAGTGATGAAAATGACCCATCAGGGTACAGCATCTCTGTTATACACAGAACAGTGTAGGAGAGTGGTGATTTTAGTTGCCCTGTGAGCACATATGTGTCTATGTGTGTGCGTGTGTTTTGCTACAGGGTTATCAGTAGTCCATGTATAAACCTTCTAGTCTGAGCAATAAAATATTAAAGACTGTTTGAGAGTAACCTTGAGAATTTGTGCCATACTTTTCTAATGCATAGACTAAATTAGTTCATTATTCCAGCTTGAGTCCACAAATTTTCATTTTACTTTAATGCAGTTCTTAGAATAAATAATGTGAATGTATTCTGACTGAAAATAATTTCTATTCAGAATATCAGAATAACAATATTAGCAAATGAAATAGTCTGTTTATTCATAGAATTTTAAGTCACATACCTGCCTGTCCTTTCATCAGACCTGCACCCATAAAAATAAATATTATGGAATTTCAGTGCCCATTTTGGTTTTTAAAGCACAACAAAATGGCATAATGTGATAGAAAGGGAAAGCCACTGGAACTTAGAGAGACCTGGATTCTGGTATTGGTTCTGCCTCAAATTTTAAAATTTTAGAGAGGAGAATATTTGATTCCTTTCTGACAATATATGTTTCTCATCTACAGAATATGAGTATGTTACTAAACTAGCTCTCACTTCTTGTTCAGTTCTGGCGGCATTCAATTCTATGACATATAGTACTCTAGAGAAAAACTGACCATGTCATGTGCCATGGATTATAATTTGTATAATATAAATCTCTTGAAACCTGAATAAGATGACAAGGCATTTTCTATTAGCCTCTTAGATTGGCTGTATATGTAGTCAGCACAAATAAAATACTGATTCGTGTAATTCTTAATGTTTTCTATAATTTCAAAGTTCTAACTTTACAAAGTTATCTTCAAAAGAAACTATGACAGATGTCTAATACTGGAAGCATTTGAGAAATTTCCTATGGTAAACAGCTTCTAAAATGACTCCCAAGTGATCCCACCTTCTGGTATTCATGTCCATATATAATCTCTTCCTCTGTATGTAGGAAAAATTTAGTGACTAAATCTAATAAATAGAACATGGCAAAAATGATGAGATGTCACTTCCAAGATTAGGTCAGAAAATATTTTTTCATCTATCTTGGCTCACACACTCTTCCCACTTGCTTGCTCTGAAGAAGCAAGCTGCCATGTTGTGAGCTGCCCTATAGGGAGGCTCATGCAATGAAGAACTGTAGGAAATGTTCCACTAGTAGCCTGCAAAGAACCAAACCCCTAGGTTTAATAGCTCCTGAGAAACTGAATTCTTTCAAGTATCATGTGAATGACCATGCAAGGAGATCCTTCCCCAGGTGAGCCTTGAGATGACTGCAGCCCCAGCCAATACTTTGGTTACAACCTGCCAGGACTTTAAAGCAGTACGCCCAGCTATGCCACACTAAAACCACTAAACAACAGAAGCGGAGAAAATAAATGCTGCTAAGTTACTAAGTTTTAGGATAATTAGTTACATGGCAATAGATGACAGGCTTTCCCTTTAGCATGAAGAGTGACTGCCAATATAGGGGTGGAGCTAAAAGAATACTTTTGGGGAGATGAGAGTAGAAATGAAGTAAACCTAAGTAATGACTGCGAAGGAGAGAGGTAGGTTCTTCTCCAGGAAAGCTTGGATTTCCAGAAGAAAAAAAAATTCAAAAGCCCTTGGAATTAGGAAGAAAGAAGTAAATGAGGTTTACATAGGTCCCTACCTCTCTCTCAAAAGTCAACTTGTATCACTTATATACTCTGAATTCTAAACCTGCTTACTTATTATAGTGCAGCCATGTTTGTCTTCTTCCAATTACTCAAAGAAATCACGTCCTTCCTTACATGGGGTCTTTGTCCTTGATGTTTCCCCAGCCTAGACTGTCCCCTCTGTTCCACTCCATATTCTGACCTGTTCCTTTTCTCTATTACTCAGATTATCACCTGTTAAAAATACCTTTTCAAAATAGTTCTGTTTTTTCTCCACCTAAGCTCTTTCTTTTTGGTATATAGATTAGTTATAATTTACTATTATTTATACTATTGCTTTCTTTCCTAACCACTATAATATAAACTATAATATAAAGAGCAGGGCCTGCATCTTTTTTACTCACTCTTTATCCCCAGCACCTGGAACAGCCCTGGAAAGCAATAAAGCCTTGTATGGACAAAATGGGGGAAGGAGCAGAGGCGAACCAGCCACTTGGCAGAGGGATGAGACTAATTTCAAGATCACTAGAAGTAGCAAAAGCAATTATGCAGATACATCAAAATAGAGCAGACATAAAATTTTTCTTGGAATGTATCTGAGAATTCATAAATCTTTAATAACGCACATTTTAAAAGGTGTTTTTTGTTTGTTATTTGTTTTTGCTTTGTTATGAAAGTAAAATTTAGAAATTTCTAACACTGGTGCTGAGACAAAAGTAGATAATTGTAGTTGAATGAAAAAATGAATGAGTGGATGTGTGTTTCATCATACTTTAATTTGGAGACAAACTTTCTGTTCTAGATTGTCGCTCATTTTGTGATGCTGGTTAAAGCACAACCTCAGTGGATAACTTAGCAAATGAAAAGGCAGGTCTGTTAACAACATGGGACTCTCCTAAATCTAAAATACTTTATTCTTCTATTTCAGTCTCCATTTTTTAATTTATTTTATTTTATACTGTATTAAGTTATACTGTTTTGTTGTTTCAGGACTATGGCCACCTGAAACTATCTGTCAGTGAATTCACTGTGAGAAAAAGTGTGAAGGACTGTAAAAAAAGACCCAACTCTTCACTACACCATATCTTCAGTCACTTTGCTCTATCACATTGCAGCCCATTCTGGCTCTGGGTTTAGCCATGTGACCTGCTTTGGCCAATGAGATGTTAATAGATGTGACATAAGCAGAGGCTTGTAATGGCTCCCACTTCAGGCCTTGCTCTTACTCTTAGGATACTGCCACCACCATAAGAAGGGTATACCAAGGCTGAGCTGCTGGCTTGAGAAAGAAAATGAGAGACTTGTGAAGCATAATAACTAGGCAGCCTGCAGATGCATGTGCAGCTCAACTGATGTGCAGAAATTTCAGTGAGATTAGCAAATGTCAACTGGCCCTTGGCTATTTCAACTGAATTTCAAAGATACAAGAGGAATAAATCCTTAGTGGTGGGTGCCATTGGAGATTTGGAGAAGTTTGTTACACAGCGATTCCTGATTGATATAATAGGAAACATGCATTGCAAAGAGGAAAGATATATTATTTTTTAATGCAGTGGAAAATCATCAGGGCAGTTAGCAAGCAGTCAGCTCTGACTCCATGAAATAATTCTATAATGTCTGAATTTTGATCTCTGATGTTTTATTATGTGGATATAAATTAAACACCATTTCCCTAAGACCTATATTTTCAAAGCGCCTACATTTGAAAAACAGTTAGGAACAAATGATTGTTCCCATCTAATTTCTCAAGTGATACCAGGGAAGTTGTAAAAGGAGGCAAAAATAATAATAAATTATTACTATTAATATATAAACAATAATAGAAAAACATGAAAATGATAATTTGGGAAGGCATTGATTTTTAGACTTTAAAACTACCTCACATATGAATAATTTTGCTTTGTTATTGTGTATATTTGCTATTATCTTTTTTAATATCCTTTAAATATTGTGTTAAATTACAGCTCATGAGGAAAAAGATAAAAAACTTGTGCTACTGGTCTCTCGTTTGACATATCTATCAGACACCACGAATCATCTCAGGTAATTTACTTATTTGTATCTATATTTATCTCCAGCATTGGGATGTAATTCCTTCAGGCCAAGGCACTGTGTTCCTTTCATTTTAGTATTTTCCAAAGAATGGCTCCTAAGCATGGCACAATAACTATCTGCCAAACTGAACTAAATTAAATTTAACATCTTTTGAAGAAAACATCTATATACAGAAATGCACAAATTGTGACCCAAGAGCATGACAGTTGAGGTTCAGCAAGAATCTCTCTTCTCAGTGTGTGGCCATTGCTTGTCATGTCTGCTCAGAAAACATGAAGAAATAGGTAAAGTATTTCAGTATCTGAGAAAACTTTGTTGATAAGTAAACTGGAGACATTTTATACTAAAACACATATTGATATTTTACCAAAGGGAATGGCATTAAGTTATCGCAGTTTTAAGATAAGATTCAAAATTAAAAAAAAAAAAAAAGTGGGTAAGCATGGAAGTACTCTTTCATTCACCTCTACCACTCACACTATTTCAGTGGAAGAGTCTGGGGCATTCTGATATTCTGTGACCTTTTATTTCATTTTTCTCTATAGCTCAAATGCTATTTACAGTGCCAGGCACATTTATAAGAGTTAAAGTTTTGTTTTAAAAATAGGTGGGTGGATGGATCAACAAACTAATATCTGTTGGTGAAGATAAAGATGAGAATGCCTTCAATTTCAATAATGTATTTCGCAAACACACAAAATGACTAAATTATATATTAGAGAAACTGATAGTTTCCCTAAAAGTCACTGAATCTTTCCAAGTCTCATATCTGTATTTCTCATTGCATTAATTAGTGCCTATTTTAATTCCTAATTGTTTTATGAATTGATATTTCTTTTTGACTATTTCTTTTTATTCGAGTTTATTGAGGCATAATTGACTAATAAATTACAAGATAAAGAGTATAACATGGTGATTTGGACTATTTCTTTCTTTATAGTCATGTATCCAAACAATAAGACTACACTGTGTGTACGTGAGTTGGGCATTATCCTGAGCACTGAGGATGACGTGGCATAATAATTGCCCCCTGCAAGTTACAAACAAGTAACTAGACCCGAGACAGGGAAATACAGAGTGCTGCAACAGTTCTTCAAATTTTCAGACAATATTTCTTAGAAATCGAGTTATTTTTAAGCTGAAGTTTGAAGAATTAGGAAGGATTAAGTAAGGCAAACTGTGGAATTAAGGGGGTTCCAGACAAAAGAACAACAGGTGGTAACAAACTACCTTCAAGCAAAAGTTGCACAGTAGAATAAGTAGAATGATTTTTAGAAAGAAGGAAGGACAACATCATGAGAAACCAACACTTATTAATTGCCAGGCACAGTGATAAGCATTTTAAATAAAATCTCGATTTAATTAGTTCATCTCTCAGGTGAAAAATGTTGTATTATTCTTTTCCATTTTAAAATGGAAGGAGATCAAGTCTTTCAAGAGCTAACTTGACCAAGTTCTAAAAATTATAAAATTGGAATTCAAGTTATCTGATTCAAAAAGCTGCTTTCAAAAACCGCTTTGAAAGATAATGATACATTGTTAAGTGGTTAAAACTTTTGAGAATTTGCTTGATTCTGCATACATCACTGAGCATGTAAAACATCAACCATAGTAGGTAGATATAAGAATAATGATTTTTTTAAAAGCTTAAACTATTTGTTAATAAACTACTTAAGTGGTGAATTCTGAACATGTGTATCTCAACTTCAAAGTTAATGTTATTAACTGCTGAGCTATAGAGAAACATCACATCAAAGTTGGAAATAATAGTAATAGGATTTAGCTTTATTACCCTCAATCTATAGAGAAAATATAAATCACCATACATGTTTGGTTTTGATAATGTCTTCCCAATAGGACAGCATCTTCTCTAATTCATAAGGCCATTGTGACAATTAATAACACTGATCTTATTATATATAAAGTCTAATTCTTAATGACACACAGAGCTTTTCACAGTCTTACCTCAATTTATCATTTATCCACCAACCTGTCTCTTGAACCCAAGAATTTTGTCACACATAACTTCTCTAATCATACTTTTTCCCTGTTTCAAGCCTCTATGAAGTTGAGGAACATAGTCAACTTAGCTAGGATTTAAAATCAGCCTATTAATATCATAACTTGCTACATTGCTAGTTGATTTGATTAGCACCAAGCTCTTAAACAAAATGGTATATAGTATTACAAAAGCCAACTTTGTGCCAAATTCATTTTTATGCATTCACATGCATGCTTGTTCATTAAATTTTTGTAACACTAAGAAATATATTATATCCTCCACTACAAAGATGGAAAACTTGTTTAGAAAGTTAAGGGATTTTCCCATGGTTAAACAGGTAGTGAGTAGAATCATAAATTGAACCCGGGATTCCAAAGTCCATTTACATTATATTAAACCAGATTGCCTTGGCTCTTTTTAAAGCAAAGCAAATTTTCAGACTAGTTTTAAATTTATTTGAAACTTATCTTAAAGCTTGAATACATTCAGCGATTGCCAAAGCATTTCCATCTTTATGTAAAAAGGGTGTAATAATGCATATAAATTATCTTGCACTCAATAGAGCTAGTTCCTCTCCCATTTTTCCTCTAGCATCTGTGATATGGTTGATGATAGATGTTTGGAAGGTCAGATGACAGATGGGGGACAACATGTCTGGTTTCAGATTAAGAATTTAAAGTTGGAGATTAAAATTAAGTTCCTCAAAAGAGGGCTTGAAAATCTTAGAGTCTGGGTGATGCTCTGAGTTACATCAAGATTCAATTAAAAAAAAAAAGAAGTCTTTTCATTTTAATTTGCACCTCTTTGGAGTAGAAATACCACTGCGCCATTGATCTAAGCGAAGAGTAGGAGATACTTTTCATGATAGTGATGTGATGAGTTCTTGGCCATCAACATGGCCTCCAAGAGCCATCTGTTCCCAGAGTCAGTGAGCAGGAAGGATTTATGAGCTATTCCCAACAAACTCTGTGTGTATGGCAGGGAAGGGCAAATCCAGCTGCTGTTTATTTTCATCAAACATCTTGATCTGTTCTTCAAACACTGCAAATTTGATGAAAGCCCAAATACAGTTTGTCAAACACTTTTCTTCTCTAATTGGGCAAACGATTTGAATGTTAAGAGAAATTGAAAAAGATGATTCTGATTCATTCATATTTACATAAAGTCACCCATGCTGTAGATCTTATCAATACTCCAGATTCCCAGGGTCTGCCAAAATAAACAAGTAAGAACAGACACAAGCTCTCACACATTAACACAAACACACCAACACAGCTTCCCCACTAATCTGTCCAAAATTATACAGAGGTTTGAACATTGGGAAAGTTTGCTTGTTCCCTTTGATAAATACATTCATTTCAAAAACTACTGAATGAAAACCACCATGATTGCTAATAATTATCTTTAATATGTATTCAGCATTTTTTAAGCCCTTTAAGTGTTTTCTCATATATTATTGCTGTGTGTAATAGGACCAAAATGATAGAGCAGAGGCCATCTAAAGAACATAGAGAGTCCAGCCTTTTCATTAAAAAAAAAAAAAATCAACTCTATTGCAGTATAATTTGCATATAATGAAATGTATACAATTTATGTATAGTAAGTTCTATGCGTTTTGACAAACGTATACACCATATAACCATGCTATAGGACATCTTCATCACTACGCAAGTTTTGCTTGTGCCTTTTCCCCATCAATCCCGCCCACCTCTGGCCTAAGCAACAATTGTTATTTTGTGTTTTTGTTCTTTTTTACTCTAGATTAGTTTGTCCTTTTCTGAAGTTTCATATAAATGAAACTTTATATAAAAAGTTGTCGTGAACATTTTTGTACAAGTCTTTGTGTGGACATACAATTTAATTTTTCTTGGCAACTACCTCTGTGCAAAAAGAGATAAAGACTAAAACCCAGGTGATCCAAAGCTCAGTTCATTCTCTCTCAATTTAATAAGGGTCTACATCCAATAACATCACGAGGAGATCTAATATATTCTGGAAGCTGGTCCCTCTGCTTGTGACTTAGAGTGATGCATTCAGAGCCTCAGTCCTCTTAGCTCTTAAGGTTTATTTGAATTTTTCTGAGGTGACAGGCACTGAACAAGCAGTACGCTTTATGATGGCAGAGAAAACAGACATGGTCAAAAGTAGTAAACATTTCTTCCTATGGACTGTGTGCAATATCCTAGAAAGGCCCCAGCTTCACCCTCCGAGCTGTAGCTAAAATAGATCTTCCAAAACAAATTATATATTTCTTCCCCTAAACATAATGTATAAAAAAGACTCCATCAGCTACAGAACAATGAACATGTTTGTCTTTTCTACCTAGCCCTCCTACTGGTAGTGTAGACTGCATACCCCAGGACCTGGTCCTTTTTTGCCTTGCATTTGGCTTAATAAACACTTTCTTTCAAAAAAAGCTTTCAGCCATGAATGTTTTTATTTAACATTCTAATTCAAGGACATAGAATATTTGACTAGAGATAATTACTTAATTAGGGATAACTATATAACTAGAGAAATAGTGAAGCTATATATAGGGAATTAGAAAAGTGGAATAGAGATGACGTTGACTCTGCCAAGGAATAAAAGAAGTTTTACTTGATTTTAGTTCTGAAAAATTTAGTTGTTTCAGGCAGCAATGAGGAGAAGCAGAGGTAGAGCCTATACAAAGGATCAGCTATATAAACGATAATTAATAATCTCCAGCAACAGTAATTTAATTAGCTTAATATTTCAAGAACATTGGTTACATACAGACACACACATTGATAAATTTTTATATTTGGATGGGAAAAAAATGTCCTTAGTTGGTACAAATTCTAATGTAAGTAGAAATTTAAAACTTCAAATTTGACTTTATTCAATGATAATATATCTCAATTTCTGTCCTCAGAGATAACTTTTCTTCTAATAAGTATATGCTTTGAAGCTGACAGGTTTACATATCTTTCTTTAATGTTTTATGCACATATTTCTGAAAAGTTGAATTCTTTTATTTTTATGTTACAGTTTAAAGAAGGGAATAGTCTCGTAGTTCCTTGTTATTCAAAACGTGGTTTGTGGATGAGCACCATCACCTTCACTCAGGTGCTTGTTAAAAGTGTAGTAACTCAGGTCCTACTCCAGGCACAATGAATCAGAATCTGTTTTAACAAGATTTCCACATAATCCTACTCACGTTAAAGTTTAAGGAGCACTCTTCTTGACGATTAAAATAGACAATTAGTTTATTCAACTCAAGGTTTTTGTTTCTTGTTTTTGGTAGAGTGAATCTGACCCTCCCCTCAGAATAGCAATTCAGAAATTAATGCCTAAATATTTGTAGGTTAATGGGAATTTACTCTCAGTACTCATATCGATTGGGAATAAATTTCATTTTTATTTATAGCCTGGTATTTAAATGCAGGGTTTCAGGTGAAGGTGTCTAAGTCCCATTACCCTACTATTTAATGAAAATGAATACTTCTGAATCCATATCTTGTCATATCTTCTCTTTATTAATTATTTTTTTTCTCCCTATATGGCTAAGTTTTAGTCTTGTTTGTGTTCTGTGTTGAGGTTAGTTTCTGCTGTCTCCTAAACACAAATACATATATACCACATGGGAATAAATCTACTGAAGAGCTTGTAATTTCTTCAAAATGACTGAACCCAGTGATTTCCGTATATAAATAGATAAATTTATTTTAAAAAATGAGAATTTCCCTTTGTTTCACAGCCAATTGCCAGGGGAAAAAATCTATTATTTCCTTGAGTGTTAACAGGATGCATCAAAAATTCATGTGGAAACGAACAGTTTCTTAATGCATGGTCTCCTCAGTGCATTTTTGGTAGATTCCTGGCCATTAGGCCTGGTTTTTAACAAAATGCAAAATGTTTTTGTTGGTCCCATCGAGCACCTTCCTTCTGGCCTTCCTCTTTCCATGCTTCCTGAGAGGACCCCAGCTGTAACTTTGATTGAGGCGTTCATCCTACAGCTGGGGCAAGCTCTCTCTCTGAAATACAGATGGAATAGGCATTTCAAAGGCCCATTCTGTTATATAAATGCCTCTATTCTCCAGAAACCCAGTCAAGTGCCCAGACACACAGGCTGTCAGAATGGAAGAGAAATTAATTTCTCAAGACTATCATTATTTTTTAAGTTAATCTCTTATCTTGAAAAAATTAGTAAAAAACTATAAAACAACCTAATCATTAGATGTTGTGGCTAAATTGGCAAATTGAAGGTATTCTTTACATTTCTTTGACTCATCCCATGGTTACATTGAACGATACACAAGGAATTGCCATAGGGAGATGATGATTGAACACTGAACAAGATAGAAGGAATGTAATCTAAAACATAATCATTGCTGGTTTGCCCAGTAAAACTATGACTGGTTTTAGAGAATGAAAATTTCAGGTTATCAGAGCTTGTTTTCTTCAAACATTAACATCATATAACTATTTTTCACATACCATTTTTTTTTTAAACTCACCAAGCAATTGTGATAATTCTGCTTCCCCTGTATCTTATCTAGGAGGGGAGACGTACATGATTGGCAAATACACCACATACTAAAATAGTGTTTTGTGCTTTATTAAAAGGGTTAGTGTGTTTGATCAATAATTATTACTTAAAAAATGATGGATACATTTGCATTCTAGTTTGTATAGATTGTAAACAGTTTACATAAGAGGAGCCACTTTAAAAGAGAGCTAAGGCAGCCACTCCAGAGGACCAGCCTTGTACATCTTACTCCTTAAACCTTAGGAATGTTCCAACTGGGCAAAATAACCTTTGGACTGGGCCAAACCAACATTGTATTTCAAACAACTGCTTGCAAAGCTAACAGGAAAACAGACACCCTGTCTACCGGATGAAAAATTAAAGACATGCTTTAGAATTAGCACCACCATCTATAGCTAAAGAATAACTTAACTTTCTTGCACCTATAGAAATTCCTTTCTTCTGTTTGTATAATTATTTCTCTTCCCTTTTTTATAAAAACTCCTTGCCTTTACACCCTAGTTAGAACACTATTTGATCTCCTGCCTGAATCAGGGCTTCCTAAATCGCTATTCTTTTTATCTGAAAAAGAAAAAAAAAAAGCTTGTTGACTCTCACTATGGTCTTTTAATTTTAGGTTAACAAGGTCAATCTCTAATGATATTTGTTAGGGTGAAATGACCTTCTCAGATTCAGTCAACTCTAGAGCAATGAGATGACTGGTTTTCTAGCTACAAGATTAAAGGACAATTATTTGACCTCCAAATAAGGTCATCTAACATAAACTCTTGGCCTAAATCCATATTCAAACATTATAAAATATCTTACAAAAGTCAGATTTCACACTCTTCAGTATATTACAATCATATCTCCCTTAGCCAAGAGGATTTGAATAATTGAGCATATATGAATTATGTTTAATTGTTATAGAAACAAAACTGTTATCAATTGATATCCTCAAATGCCACCGACCAGTATATTTATTATTTCTGTATGCAAGATGTACCATGTCTTAGCTGTCATAATTTAAGTTAGTTTAGAAGACTTTTCTGTATTATCCCCCTAATCAGTACAGCACTGATAGGACTTTATTGCTTCTCAAATCATGGTTCTAAACTTCTGATAGCATTATAGTTTGCTTACCGATTGTTCTCATGGTGAGTCCCTGAATAAAAGAATAATGTCCTTGATCGGAGGATCCCGATTTTTATTTTATGAGTTTAGGTTAATACTGTTGTATACTACATTTGAAGTTATTTCATTTTGGAGACACATTTTGACTTTCAGTCACAAAATTTGAAAATAAAAAGATGTTTTTGGTTATGTTTGATCATTTCTATCTGAAGAGTATGCCTGTTTCCATTATATTTAAAGAGTCTGACGTCACACTTTTGAATGGTTGTACAGTGTTCTCTTTTTCTAGTCCAACTTGCTTTATTGAAGGGCCCAAATAAGGGACAGAACAGATTTTAACTTCTCTGTATCACTCAAAGAAGCAGTAACATACAGAGGTGAGAGTCTGGGCTGGGAGTCAAGGGGGCCTTTAAAACTCAAGACTGGCAGAGACATAGATGTCATCTGCTCCAAAAGCTCATGATGTAGGCATTGTCCTCAACATCATTCCCATCAATAAGTCATTTACATTTTGGATTTTTAAAAAGTTACATTAAGCAATTACGTATGTATGTATGTATGTATGTATAAAGCTGAAATAAAGTTTTTAAAAAAGGGGGAGAGAGAGAGGAAAGGAAAGAAGGAGGGAAAATGGGAAGGAAGAAAAGTGGGGAGGAAGGAAGGAAGGAAGGAAGGAAGGAAGGAAGGAAGGAAGGAAGAAAGAGAGAGAGAAAGGAAAGAAGGAGGGAAAATGGGAAGGAAGAAAAGTGGGGAGGAAGGAAGGAAGGAAGGAAGGAAGGAAGGAAGGAAGGAAGGAAGGAAAGGACGGAGGGAAGAAAATAGCTGCTCTTACTCCCCATTTCCCAGAAGTAACCATTTTAACTCTAGGCCTTTTGAAATCTCATAGAAATGGGGAATTCAGTTTCTAAACATCCTGCTCTTTATTTTGGGCTCTGATTATCTCTTGAGGGCCTACCTTTGGCATTTTGTAGCCTTCACCATTGTAGAATGTCTAAATGTGATCTCTTCGGACTTTTAAAGAGGACATCATAGATTTATTTTTCTTTATCAGTTTCTAGAAGCTTTATAATTTTCCCTTCTACATTTTGGTACGTTTTGAGTTAATTTTTGTGAAGAGTATTAGTTCTATATCAAGATTTCTTTTTCATGTGGTAGAAATTTAGTTTTGCTGAGGGTTCAAAATGATCATTTTAGGGGCTAAAATTTGTATTATGTGAATCTGAATCTGTTAGCAATATGCAGAACTTTGTCTCAAATATGAAAATAAATACACACAAACGTAAAAACATATGACTGTTTGAGAATATCAAAAAGCTTATCCTTCAAGTGGACAGCCATCCACATATCTTCAAGCTGAGGCATAATGGCAGAAATGGTGGGAGGATTTGCTAGCTTTGTAAATCAACCACTGGAAGACAGAGGCCCAAGTTTCTTCAACAAAGCACTATATTTTTCTTCCATTTAACTCAGTCTAATAATAACAACAATAGTAGTGATATCGATATGCATTTACTAAACGGTAAACAACATGCTAAAACATTTCGTATGCAGTATCTCTTTTAACCTTTACAATACCACTATGAAGTAGTACAGAATAAAAATAAAGGATTATAGGTGTTCACTACCTTTTTTAAGATCATCGAACTAGTCAATAGAAACCTAGGATTACAAATAAAGAACATATATATCCAAATTCCATATCTAAAAAATTCCTCTTGGACTTCTATGCCAGTTCTACACCACTGAGCATCTCTCTCCAGGGCTTGTCCTGATTTATGGAACAAATATTCCAAAGCTTCCAACCGTCATTGCTACCCTCTGTTGGTATCTGCTTCTTGTCAAAATGCACCACAAGTATCCCTTAATGAAAGTTTTATATAAATTCTCTATTTTTTAGCTTGAGTTCACATAGTACTTCATAATATTCAAGTAAAAATGAACTATGTGTTCAATGAGACTTTCTTGTTAATTTTAATATTGTACGAACCATAGAGTACTGTATGTGATTCATCTTTTATTAACGGCATCAATTCAAGAAAAAGTTATATTGCCACAGTTCATACTACTATGAACCTTTTATATTCATTCCATTTTTCCGATTTCCTCTAAATCCTATTTCTACACAATTCTCTGATCTTTTCTTGTTTGAAACATATTTCAGGTAAAGTATGCATATTTTTTAATATTATAATTGTATAGAAATTTAAATACCATCAATTGTTGAGAACCAGAGTTTGATGGGAAGACAGGACATCCAGAGTTCTCAAACTTAACCATGCCATCAAAAGTGAAAGAAAGCTGGCACAATTATGCAGATATTACCTTTTGTCATAGAAATATAAGTAGAATGGTATGCAAAAGGCAGGCCCTACCAATAATTAGGATGTTATATTCCTCCAAGTTTTAGGATTCTTTTACTCATCCAAATCATTGTCATTCTATGAATCTGATAGTGTTTTACAGAGGTGTTCAATTACCTAACAAGGAAGTCATTAGACTGAGGTGGTTCTTATACCTTACCAGCAGCCTACATAAGCAAACACCAGCTTAACTCTGTAAATGCCTCAAGGTTAAAAAATTAAAACCTAAAGGCAACCAACCACAAACAGCCAACTCAGCTTTTCTAAATACAGCAAATGCTTCAGCTATAGCCAATTTTATAATGTCCTTGCTTTGTTTCCACTCTTTCTCTATAAAAGTCTTTCCCCTGGCTCCTGTTGGTGGAAGACTCCTAACTACTTCCAGTTTAGCTCTTCTCAGTTCTGATTTTTGCTCGGATAAACTTAAAAAATTTTTAATATGTTTCAGCTTATCTTTTGACAAAAAAGAGAAAAGCATGATGGGAGAAGGAAGGAGAGGTGATGGCACAACACGATCCTTAGCATCATTTCCTTTCCTTCCTTTCCTCCTGGGGCTCACACTGACAACTGACAGGCATCCTGTTGAGGCTCTGTTTGCTCAAGTGTCTAAGACAATTTCTTGAATCTGCTTTTGGCTGAACTGACAGAAGACAGAGTTTGAGCATTTAATGCAATTTAATTGTTGGCTTTTTGGCTTTCTCATTTTAGTGTATTGTATTGAGAGAGAGGTCACTATAGTGAGAATATGCACAAGAGTGGAAGTGATTCTTTAGTTCTGTTATTTGACAAATATTTATTTAGCACCTATATTATGCTACCATACTAGACACTGAGAATAATTGATAGGAAAAACAAGTTCCCTATCCTATGGACTATATATGTAAATGAAAAATAATCATAGCAATAATAATAATTATAATAAATGTAGGTGGTCATTTATTGAGTTTGTATCAGGAATTGTACAAAATGCTTTAGCTCTGTGTTGCTTCATGAGGTTATGGAAGTACGTGTGATTCTTATCTTGATGATACAATGTGATCTTGAGAAAGAGAGTCACTTAGCCAAATGTGAAAATAGAAGCAAACTCAGGTTTCTGAACTTAATCAGGTCCTAGTCTGTTTTGGATTATGACTGGGATTTCAAAGACTTAATCACACCCCAGCTATGTGACCTCGAACACATTACTTAATTTCTCTGAATATGAGACTCGTCATTTGTGAAATGGGATTAGAAATTTTACCTTTCGGTGAGGTTGTGAGAATTAAATGAAATAAGGGGAAAAAAATGTTTCTAGCTCAAAATCTGGCCAGCAATTCATAAATGCCTATTCTTTTTCTGAACCTCACTCACAAGCTACTTTTCTCTAACTTTCTCTGTAAAATGGCAAAATATAAATTACTGAAACACACAGTAATCACACTATCTGAAATAGGGAACTCAGCCAGGCAGGTTTGTGGGGCTTACATTTGACCCTGTGATAGCCTTCCTTCATATAAGAGATTCATTTAGTCAGGGAGGTACTTCCCCCCTTATCTAGATACAGTAAAGGAGAAAATCTGGCTACAGATGAAATGAAGTACAAGCCACCTGTGTCTCCAGGATTTAGATGAGAAGTGTCCCAGATCTGTGGCCCCTAAGAAGTCAAGCTTATGTAACTAGGCTGTTGCTAAAAAGCCTATTGAATTCAAACATCACTGCTGCATAAAGCCAGGATTCCCTTTCAACCACAAAATACCCTGATTTCTAGCATTGTTTCCACAGAAAGATATTTCGAGTACCACCTTGGAAGTTTGAAAATTCTTAATTTGCCAGTGGTGAGTTCTTCAGTGATGTTATCTGGAAATAAGGTCTCTTCAAGGAGAAAAAGAGATGGAGTTGGTATCCTTGAGGAAATATATCATTTACATCTGCTTTTCTAGTCCCTAATCTCCAGAAGATGCTTTTCTGATGTAGATGTTAAGGTGGCTCTACAATTTAACTGGGCATAAAAATGATTTATACAAACCATCTCTGTTCTTGGGGCTTAGTCTGATTCATTAGTTCTCAGGTAAAATCTCGTGTTGTGCTCTTTTTAAAGTAAGCTTCTACATAATATTCTTGTGGTCAGTAGAGCCATTTTTTAAAAAAAGAAATACTGCAGGGTTTAGTAAATGAACATTTATTTATTACTAAAGCCTACAATTTCTTTTCTCATTTAATTCTCAGTAAAGCAAAGAGATAAGCATCATTAGCATCCGTTTCACATTTAAGCAAACCGAAGCTCAAAGAGGTTAAGGAACATGCTCCAAGTGACACAGCTGTTAACAATGTAGCAAGTTAAGATTTAAAGCTCTTTTTTTTTCCCATTGAAAATTTAGCAAAAGCATAATTTTGCATGCGGGGCTGGAACTGTTTACATATTCTCTACCCTTGGCTTACTACATTGTATCTCAAACTCTTTAAATATTAATTCGCTCAGAAAGCCAAGCAGTGTCTTTTACTCAGTAGGCAATCAATAACCATGAGTTATAGTAGTAATGTTTCTGAATGTGGTTGAACAGAATCCTACTTTATCATTTATCCTTTACCTTAGAGAGAACCTATGCTTCTGTTTATATGCTTGAGGACAAAAGACTTATTTGTTCAGGGCAGAAGGAGGGAGGGAAGCTGGAAGGGAGAAAAGCAGAGAAAGAGGGAGAAGAACCATGAAAATCAGGAAATTTTAGTCTATATTGTTTATGCCTAGGCATATAATTAGATAATTTAAAGTTGAATTCTAAATAATCCTCTTGGCTATTTCAGTGAAATGACCAGGTAGTAAATGGGCAGAATTTGTGATGGAGTTTACTATTTATTTGAATACAATGCACCATGGCAATAACAGGCCAAAAGAGAAAAATACAATAGTATGAGTTCAAATAAAGCAAAATGCACTTATATGTCTATTTTCAAATGTAATGTTCTTTCTAAATTTTAGCATTAGCACCTGTTATAGATTAAACGGTGCATTTAATAATGATTTTTATTCTTGTCTTTCTTTCCTCCCTTCCTTCCTCCCTTCCTTCTTTCCTTCCTTCCTCCTTTTTTTCTTTTCCTGGCACCCTTTTCTTTATTAAGGTTTTTCTCTGGAAAATCCCATGTCAGTGTTCCTTTTGCTTATTTAATTTTCAAATTTATATTTACCTAATACAAAGTTCTTGGAGCCAGTGCCGGACATGCTGATTGAGTTGAATAACCTATCCAACCACTGTCCAATCTCATGACCAACTGGTTGTGTGAATTTGTACATATCAGTTAACTACTCAAAATCAAAGACATACATTACTTTCATCGGTAATAATGATATTCTCATGAGAGCCTAGAGATTCAAATACAGCATTATTTTTTAAGATACGCCATCAGTTTAGCCAACTTTCAGGGGCAAAGGAAAACTATGATGTCAAATGCACATATTGACCTTAAAACAAACAGTAATTGTAGAGGCATTAAAATGTAAAGTCTTCTGAATTTGATTTGAGAAAATGTTAAAAATCAAACCCACAGAGTAGTGAGATAGCTATTATTTTTAATCATAATTTTTTCAAGTTTTATTTTACAAACACAACTACTTTTTGAATATTTAGTGCTAGATATGTGCTAAGGGCATTAAGAGGTGTGACACTTAATTCTCACAAAAATATTAAGTCAATATATTATATAACATTCTACTAATGGCAGAGCTATCAAGTGGCAGATTTATGCAAAAATGTAACTGATGTCAATATCCATGACCTTTCCTATTATGCTATAAAATTTCAACAAACATTGTGTCTAGTAAATAGCTAGGATTTCTCTCAGGGCTTCGGAAGGACTCATGCAAAGAAATGACTATCATGCATGATTTCACAGTAAAATCTCTTTTCATCTCTAAAATGGTTGATAAAGGAATTCATTGTGCACTAGATCTAACTCTTGATTGGGACTAAACTCTAAGTTCCAACTTAGGAGACACATTCAATCCTACAGAGACATGCTGTTGTTGACTATAATGTCACCAATGGCTGTCATACAGTTACGGTAGTCAGGGTGGAGTAGAATATAACTTATAATGCGAAACACAGCAAAAAACAATCAGAGACAGACCAGATCTCACCAGCCTGCTCTGTGTGACATGAGAACATGTGGAGGAATGAAGTGTTCATAATTATGAATAGAGGCTATATTACCATAACTCCATTATTCATGGCTTCAAATGGAAATGCTGTCTTGATATTCCATGCTACTGATTTTTTTCCATTTTTAACAGCAATAATTTCTCTTGCTCATTGTTTAACCACTCAACAAAGCTTCAAAATATCAGAGAGGGAGGTGGTTCTTCTTTTTAAATTTCTAAATATGACACATCGGTTTGGTGATAAACAACAGGTATAATGAAAAGAGCTTTTGGAGAGAGGATCTAGGCAGAGACAATTAGGCAATTAGTATCTCCAGTCCACTGAGAAGTGAGGAAACAGGGCTACTAATTGATGCTCTCAAGTGCTTTCTCATCCCAGGGTGCCAGGGCAAGAATGGGTCAACAGAAAGTCTGTCTGTCAACAAGATTTTTATCTCAGTGTCTGGATTGTAGTTGCAACTTCTTACCTTGAAAATAACTTAGGAAAAGCAATCCCTCAAAGGTCTTAATTTTCTTGACGACAGAAACACACACACATACACATACACCAATTAAGAGAGAGAGAGAGAGAGAGAGAGAGAGAGAGAGAAAGTGCTATTCTCCTTCTCTCCTGAAGTTTAATCTGTAGCAAATGAGTTACAGGCATTATCTTATTTCATTATAAACACAGCAATGGCAACAAACATATGAAGTAGGCATTATTATACATTCACAGAGTTTGTAGTGTTACCCAAGGACAGGTAGTAAAATAATAAATAAATAAAAGAAAGTAATAAAATGCATAAAATAAAATAATAAAAAGGTAGGAGAGCTGATACTCAGTCCTAGGGCAGAAAGACGGGGGCTCTCTACTTTAGACTTTTTCTTCAGAAGACCTTATGAAAAGTCAAGTGTTTTATTAATAAATTACTGGGTGGAGGCAGGTCTACCTTTTGTGAGCTGTGCAACCAGAAGTTACTTTATCTGTGTAAATCTCATGTACAATACAGATAGATATAAACTAACATCAACCGCGCAGGACTGTTGATTGGACAAAATAAGGTGATGCCAAAACATTACTTCCTAAGAGGCCGAGCATAGAGGGTATGCTCAGTAAGCCATTATTTATGATCACGAAGATGATGAAAGATAGCCGTGTGTGTGTGTGTGTGTGTGTGTGTGTGTGTATGATACACACACATAACATATATTGATAGAACGTGTTAAAAGATAAATAGAGGCATATTAAAATTTTTCAGTTTATTTGAGCAAATATTGATTTCAATCAGGCAGCACCAAATCAAAAGTGGTTAGGGGCACTCCACCATCAGGAGCTAAGTGAAAGAGCAGACCAGAAGCAAAGCAAAGGAATTATGTGATTGCCTATAGCTTAAGTGGTTGCCTCTTTGGAAATGCCTAGTTGGATGTTTGTGATTGGTTGTTCTTAAGCATTTATTTCTTAACCTTGAAGCATTTACAGAAATTGACTCTGGCTTAACTTTTGGTTTGTTTAAATAGGCTGCCAAGGCATGAGAGCCACCTCTCTAATAGCTTCCTTAATTACTTTAAGTAGACAGATAGATATAGATTCAGATATAGATACACACATTCACACATACACACTTGGTTTTACCTTTAAAACGTTTGCTAATTCTCTTTCTGTATCAATGTTTAACACACTGGTAGTTAGAATCAGAGGCTACATGATAGATAGATAGATGGATGGATAGATAGATGGATGGATGGATGGATGGATGGATGGATGGATGGATGGATGGATGGATGGATGGATAGATGGATAGATAGATAGATAGATAGATAGATAGATAGATAGATAGATAGATAGATAGATAGATAGATGATAGACAGACAGACAGACAAATACTACATTATAAGTAGTGATATATACTTCCATAGGAAGGGTCAAAATGTGTACTTGTCTCTGTTCTGTGATATTGGCAACCATTCATCATCTCTGTCTAGATTTGTTTTTATGTAAGGGATTCAACCTCTTTTATGAACAAAAATAATGCTTGATATAAAGAAGAAATGTTTTGCAAAGATATAGTCTTGAATAAAG
Organism: Pteropus alecto; assembly: GCF_000325575.1. Classification (NCBI taxonomy): domain Eukaryota; kingdom Metazoa; phylum Chordata; class Mammalia; order Chiroptera; family Pteropodidae; genus Pteropus; species Pteropus alecto. Next base: position 8,069,306 of record NW_006434825.1, read on the forward strand.
AATTTCTTATAATTTGAGGATGATGACTAAATGTAAACTTGACCACTCACTCGTAAGCCACAAAACAACAGGCCTCATTTGTTGAGACATCTGAACCAATTTCCATGGGAAAAATAACTACTGTCTTGCATATTAGGATACCAGGGCAGGTATAAATATAGTAGCCATCTTTCTTATAACTTAATGATTTTTATCCCAACATTGGACAGAAGTGTCAGTTACATAAAATAAGGGTTTTTACATATTCCAAGTTTACAAAGAAATTTCTCATCATCTATAAAATTCCTTTTTGAAAAGATAAAAATGTTCATCTTTCTTTTATATAATGCTAGGTGGGTTTTTTTCCTAATTAAAAAAATTAGAAAGTACTGTAGAAAAATAAGAAATAAAGATAAGTTAATAATAATAATAATTCTAAAATCTCACCAAGAGATAACTATGGTTAATCAATTTCCTTTTTGATATTTCCCATGCAAATAAATATAGAGATAAAAATAAATTTAAACTTGTTCTACAAGAGATAAAAAGATAATTTATGGACAGGATTTCTTTGACCTTTCTACAAAAGAGATCACCAGCTTCTCTCTGAAGAGGTGGACTTAGAAATTCACCCTAGAGCATATCTTGAGGGTACTACTTACTTATGCAGATTTATGCTAGGCAGACCTCTGCCTTACAGAAAATATATAAAGGGAATCTTTGTTTGGCTTATCAAAGTCCAGCTCTCCCTCTTTGTGACACATTAAAATCTGAGAAGATAGAACAATTTGCATAAGAAGTACATTGGTTTTTGTTCTTTTGAGAGGTGTTCAGGAAATCTGGACCTCTCTCTCAGGGAAAGAAGTAAATTAAGGAGGACAAATTTGAAACCAAACAAGATCCAATAGCCAACAAATTTGAAACCAAACAAGATCCAATAGCAAGTAAAGGCCAACAAGCTCCTGAAATAGTCACCAAGAGAGTAGAGAACAGGTTTCATGGGCATGTGACCTGCGCAGTCACAAAGAGCCCTCTTTCATAAGGGATCCATCCTTGCTTGTCCTCTTGAAATTCTTCATTTCTAAACAAGGGCCCTGTCTTTTTATTTACAGTGGGCCTTGTACATTTCTTAGCTGGTCCTGATAGAGAAAGATGGGGAAATTGCTGTTAACCATGAGAGATGGAGTGCATTATTTTGAATCCATGAACAGGAGACAGGAAAAGTACTATTTCTGCTGACGACTGGCCCCCTTGGAGCTAACTGAGTGTGTGTGTGCGTGTGTGTGTGTGTGTGAGAGAGAAAGAGAGAGATGAAAGAATTAGTCTCTAATAGAAGTAACGTTTATATACAAAGGATGTATCTACAAAGACATGGTACCACCTTGACTAAGAATAACATATTTAGTTATTGCCTTTCCCTGAAAAAATCAGGTACCAGAAGAGGCTATGTCTTCGTCCCAGAAACTGGGACACTTGGCTGGGTCAGTCTACTCTACACTAAATATTACTAGGTAGCTCATGCTACTTTCAAGAATTTCCCTAGTTTTTTCTTACGAATTTCAACATATAAGCCTGCTCTTAAGTCTAGGGCCCATCTCTCCTTTGTTAGACATTCATGTTTTAAACCTTAAATAATCATAATAGTGGCCTTGGGCTCCATGGAAACAGAAAAAAAGGGGGGGGTGAGGGGGAGGTATGAAGGATGGAAGGTGATAGGGAAGGAGAGGGAATCTTTGACTCTATATTTCAGCATTCTGGACGCTTATATCCATAGCCTGTGCACTGAGATAAGAGTGAGCAAGAATGCGTTCCTCCTCTCCACAAGGACAAGAGTAACTACACAGGAATTCTTGAGAACTCACAAGAAGGATTTGGAGGCACAGGTAGGGCTATATTGGATTTCAGCTATAATTAGAAAATGGATCCTGAGCTCTACACTCTGGGACTGCTGAAGACATACAGTTAATCCCATACTTTTCACATATTAATGAAGGAATATCTATTATATATAATGATATATACATTAATATAATTATATATAATCTATGTTAATAATTATAATGACATTGCAATATGCACACCATTCCATAACTTGGTGAAAAAAAAATTAAAAATATGTCATGTAGTTCTTTCCATATCATTATATCCCTAAATCATACTTCTTAAATAGCTACAAAGTTGTTTGTAGTAGGGTGGCACCATACTTGTTATAATTGTTCCCTAGTTTGACCATGCACAGTGTGTCTATTTTTTTTCTATTCAGTCAAAAAATATTTATTGTGCTCAAGACTCTGGCATACTGAGGATAGAAATGGAAGAAGTGAATCACTCTTTCTGACAACAAAGTTTTGATGGCCATAAATAGAAAACACAGAACCATACCATCATAAAACACCTGCATGTAGTTATTGTTTTCGAAGCCGTTAAAATAATAATAATAATAAAACACATTCTGAATGAGTCAACAAAAATTAAACTTTTTAAGGGCATAATGACAGTATAGTTTAAAGGAAACAGGTTTTCTTTACACAAACATGTTTTTAGTAACTGGGCTCTTTCATGAAGTAGATGAGTTTCTGTCACTGTTTTTTATGTTACTTTACTGTAAATAACTCTAAGTAAAAGAGTATATGATGAAGTTCAGTTTATTCCCACATCTTCTTAACAACCAGGGCAAAGAGGGAAACAGTATTACATTTGTCTTATTTAAACAAACAAACAAACAAATAAATGTGACCAATCCATCAAGAATGAGGCATTTTCCCCAGACTTGAATGCTTGAAGAAATTATGCAATGGGTCTGCATATAAGAGGAAAGTTTATGTCTCTGGAAGAAGGTTCATTAAATTGCTTGAAAAGTTCAAGAAATTTGAGTGCCTCCCTTCTTCTACTCTTACTCAGATCGCAGTGTTATGAAAAATGGACCAATAACCCTCTCAAAAACAAATTGTCGAAGATCCTACCATAGTCGAATGGAGTTCCATGACTCTGCAATGAGCTTGGAGTTACATTTTTTAAAGGCAGAAGATAACACATTCATGGTGATGGACTTGGATAAATGTTGGCATGAACTTTGGATCATGAGTCCTTGGTAACAGCCTCATAAACATTGAGTCTGTGCATCATAATCCTTGCATACAAAGGTTTCTTACAACTGTTTTCACCACAGAGGAAAAATGAACTGTTTATGAAGTAGAATAATTAAGGAGACCTTTTATTATAAAATTGACTTTGCTAGTCAGTGTTTGGTTGGAAATAGTCAATTCTGATTAATGTAAGAAGAAATAATGGAATAGCAGATACAGGATATATCACATAATCTAAAAGACCAAAGAGCAAGACTTAGGAAACAAGACTTAGGAAATAGGCTGTTAACTAGATAACAGCCAGAATCACATTTTAGAATGAGACTAGCTGCTGTGAACCCCAGAACCAGCATGTTATCATGACTCTGCAGTCAGTAGACAGCCGGGTTACTTCTACCTCTTGAAGAATTATTTATAAAGAACTGCCCGTTCCTTTGAATCGCCTCCTTCAGATTCAAAGTCCTGGTCAAAAGTCCTAGTCTGTAGAATTTAGGTCTCATGGTCTTCTTGCAAAGAATCAGGGTTAGCAGTGTATAGAGATTTTTGTCTTTTGTACTAGCAGGTAGTTTGTTAGTTAGTTTGTTTGTTTTAAAAAAAAAAAGGTAAGAAAAGGAAAAGGTGCTCAAATATCATGTACCAAAAAGGAAAAGTTGGGGAAAGCAGATGTCCACTCCAGTGAAGAGATTGCACTGTCCAAAAGCCTTTCTAGCTGGCCCCAGCCCCTACTCTCTGCTTCTTACACTGCGCTCACTGCCATGCGACCTCCCATTGGTAGCTAAAGTGATGCTCCATAAAGTGGGAACTACATTTGTAGGCCACATATTGTAGGGTAAAGAACACGCACACTGATTAAGACGACATATGAATTTGAGAAAGTCTCTCCGTCTCACTGAATCACTGCTTATCAGCTTCAATGATGATACTAACACGTGCTTTACTGTTTCAAATGATTCAGAACGCGTAATCATATGACACCTGAAACTTAATTTAAAAAGTTAGGAATAGTGTTACTGTTATTTGCTAGTTTTATTTTCAATTCCGTGGTTTAGGAAATGGCAAATTGGGAGTCAGTACATGCTTGCTGAATCAATGCAAGGCTATATGTCTATGTCACCTGAGCCCAGTGTGGTGCTTGGCACCTAAGTAATTTCAATGACCATCCCCTGAATTGATTGGGAAAAAGCTCTGCTTAGTTGAGCTGATATCATCCTCACCATTTTTGCATGGAACATGCAGAGATGTTTGCAAACCATTTCTTTATCTAGTTGGCTATAATATCTGTTTACCTATCATGTCTTCATAAACTCATATATTTCTTGAAAACAGAGAATACATTTTAGGTCAAGGCTTCATCTTGAAACATGTAACCCATCCTGTGGGGTTGCTATAAATGTTAATTGAATCTAATTTGATAACTGTCAGAATTGGAACATTATGTATATTCTATCTTAGGGAATTAAACACATATCACAAAAGAAATTAAAACCTCTCCACTGTGATCCTGTAGTTCCTGCTTTGTGTTGTAAATGTAAGATTTGGCAATTACAAGGCATCACTTTGTCCCAGGGTCTTTCTTTTTTTAACTAATGCAAATGTCTTTATCACTATTGAGATGCTAAAAAGTACCTTTAAAATAAACATCTGCAAGAAAACACCATGCTGAGAGAGAAAAAAAGAGGAATAGATATCTAAAGTGTTTTACAGAGATGATCAACATAATTTTAACCAGACATTTCAAGTAAGTTGTAAAGTTTTGTTATTTTTCTTATCAAGCCCACACTCCAGAAAATATTTACTAATTAAAAGATAAATACTTTTCCAATAATATGGAGATAATGTAACATATTTTTATGTATCCTAAGAAAGTTTCAACAAAGGAAAGCTAAAAAGAAGTAATTTGCACAATAATAATTTTTAAAAATTGCTTTAGCTCATATTGTTAAGCGCATACTGAGAAGAATGAAGACAGCTAATACATTCAGATCTCAAAAGTGGATACTTGTGTTTCACAAGCAAGCAGTTCATTTAGAATTGATCCAAAATCATTGAATATACATCATATTTGATGTTTCAATTGTTCCCTTAAAATACAAATTGAAAAATATAACAATTCTCTGACTTTAGTTCACCACCACTGTTATTGGGTGACATTTCAAATTATATATTTGTCATTCTTTTTCTTGGCTTTTGTAGTATAAATAGAGAAAAGTAAAGAGAATACATTTTAAATCTTAGCTATTCCCTTTGAGCGGATTTTCATAATATTTGTCATTGAATTTTAATTTGAAGTAATAGCAGTTATGAATAAAACCTTAACAAATGTATAGGGCATACGTTTTCAATTCTAGCTCAATCTATCTCTCTCTTTATTCCTCCTCCATCCCTCCTCCCAATATAGTCATTTTTCAGGTTGTCAAAAGATGGATGGTCTCCAGGGCTAGTATGTCATAAAAGGTAAGATCAAACCAATAGGAAAAAATACAGTGAGCTTGTGCACTGAGCCAGGCAGTGTAAGAGTCAGTGGCAGTTTCTCCAAAGTAATCTGACAGACTTCATTTGTCTCCTCGTTGAGCTAGTCATGGTATCACATGTCATGACTTCCCACTATGCTCCTACCACGCTCCATGCCTCGCTTCTCACACCTCTGCTCTGGCTGCTACCTGCTGAGGGCACCACTGAGGCCAGAGCACATCTAGAGAATTTCCAAAATGAATTCGACTTTTAGGAGCTTCTAAAAAGGAATGCTTCTCTGCTCATCTCTCTGCCAAAGAGCTGTCACTTTCTTGGAAAGTTAAATTTGTCACAAGGAGAGAAAATTTCGCCATAGCCTGTTTAAATAAGTTAGGGAGTAGAATCTTCTCCCCAATGCTTTTTCCACAGCAAGCAAATGTATCAATCATTTTATTCTCTGAAATAACAATTTATTATCCATGCAGGAGGCCTTAGATTCAATCTGCACAGTGTTCTGAGTGTCGTATCGGATACTGAGACCTGTCATCAGTCTTTATCAGGGTAATCACTCTGCTCTTGTCATCAGTTTTTAATAATAAAACTATTTATTACCTCAATAATTATTTATGACAAGAAGTCTGCCATTGGCATCATGAATAAATATTGATAAATTGCTTGGTTAATAAACTGATACTGCTTAAGTGGCTTGGAGAATATGGAAATGAGAGCCATGTTATTACAAAGAGTTATTACAAAGAATTGTGAAATGTTTATCTGCTATTGAAAAAATTGTATTTGCCCAACAGGAATCTCATGAAAAATAAAGTGAGAAACTTAATTTGTAAAAGAAAAAAGATTCAGCATGAAAGACTGAAGAGCCTATGTTGAACCATAAAGAAAATATAAATAATTTTCAGTCATCTTACCTAGATGCCAAATTAAACTAAATACATTAAACTCATTTTGAGGCATTGTTAATATATACATATACATATATATGTGTGTATGTATGTGTGCATTTTGAGTCATTGTGAATATATACATATACATATATATGTGTGTATGTATATGTGTGTGTGTGTGTGTGTGTGTGTGTGTGTGTGTGTGTATATTTTTTTTATTTTTAAGTGGAAAGCAGAGATTTGGAGACTATGTTAAAAACATTTTTTTAAAAACTTGAAATCGGCTCCTAAGAGCTACAGATATTTTTTTTTAAAGAATGACTTTTATGACAGGCTGGAAACACAAATTTAAAATGTGAGTCTGAAATAGTATTAAAGCTCATCCTCAGATGAGCTGGTGGGAACACATGGATATAATCTTTACTTACAGAGGCTGTTTTTCAGGGCCAATTTTATGGAAATCACTGAGGACTCAAAGCATGACTAACAGTTACCTGGTCAGTGATGCTCGATAATAAGATATTCAACTTAAAAGTCAGTGGCAAAAGAGCCACTTCCACAAGAGGCTGGAGCAGACCCCTCAGCCATCCTGATGGTATGGCACAGTGGGTACAAAGGAAAACAGAAGCTAAGGAAGAAGCCATTAGAGGTGGCTAAGAGACATTATAATTTTTAGGATGCAGGTAAAGCTGGAGCCTACTATGGGAACTTACTGAATAGAAATCCTAAGCTCCATCTAAGCCAAATTTAGGTTAGGCTGCTGGAAGACAAGAGTCCCATGAATGCAAGCAGATCTTAGGGAGAGCTGCCCCAAAAGCAAGCTCTGAAAAAAGGATTTGGATACAAATCATGAATTTGGGAGGTGATCCTGGGAAACCCCAGGAAGGGAAGAAGGAAGTGAGATAGAGAGAGGGAGGAGGTCATCTGTAAAGGGTGCGTTATTGAGCTGGTTACTGCTCTGGGGAATTGAGGCTGATTCCCACTGGAGAACTGCAGGGGGCAGTCTAGAACATAATTCAGAGTTGATCCAACTGGGAGAGAAAGAAGATGGGCTGTAGATCCGTCAAACCCCAGCCACATTAGCCAAGGAAACATGTGCAGTGTGCCAATAGGTTCTTTTACAATGAAGAAACTGAAAATCATAAAGTTGGATTTTTCCAAGAGTTTAACGGGATCAAGAAACAAGCCCATGCCAATAAGGAGGTTGGTGAAAAAATAATGAAGTATGATAGATGAGACTTTCTCTTGAGTGCCTTGGAAGAAAATGGAGTAGTTTAATACACGTGGAATTAGTTAAACCTATGCATGGAGAAAGGCTATGGAAGAGCAGCACATGCAAACCTGACAATCTGCAGGGAATTCAGATTAACTCAGGCTATGGTGTCAGCCTTCCTGAGTTTAAATCCCAATCTGAGATTTAATTTCTATAACCTTGGGGAAGTTATTTTTCATATAGGTTATGGATAGGATTAAATTAAATTGCAGAAAATCATTAACACAGTAGCTAGTCCTAAGTATGTGCTCAGTAATGTTAGCTATTATTATTATTATTCTTATGCAAGTCAAAACTTAGACACAAAACAGACATGCCTAATTAAGGACATTGTTGAATCTCCGAGGTTGCTTGGACATCTATGGGTGTACTGGATGGTTTGCAAGAATAATGAACCTGTGTATTCTGCAGACCCCTGCTGAAACTTGGAACAGCTAGGATGCAGGTATAGTGGAGAAATTTTCTGAAAGCCAGAATGATTGACTTAATAACCAGTGTCATTGTTTAAGGCTGAATCAAATTTTAAAAATTAGATAAATAACTCATATTAATCATAGTTTTATAAGTAGTTACTTCAACTTCACTTATTTTTTTAGTTGTCTCACATGTACAGGTGTTATGTAGTACACTGAGTTTAGAGTAGATAAATCCTCTGCCTTCCAAAAACTTCATTCTAGTGGTTTAAGAGGGATGATGAACCAGTGATTATCAGAATACAAGTAGCAGGACAAATTTCTAAGAGACACAGCACAAAGACACTCAATTAAATCTAGGGAATAGGCAGGTACCTTAATAATTCTTTCCATAAATATTTATTCAGCACGTAGCCAGACACTATGCTAGGCAATGGAATACATTGATGATTTTTTTTTTTAAAAGAGGAAATTCCAGCTTTAATAAATTACACTATGAGAAGGTTAATCTAGAAAAAGATTTAGAAAAAAAGCACCACCACAGAAATGGGTGCCGAGCGGGGAAATACTTTACTGGCAAAGTCAGAGAGAAGAGTGGTTCAAGCAGAGGGAAGAGCATGTTCAAATACCCTACAGCAGGAAGAGAGACGGGCCCTCAATCTTCATAGTTGAAATGTAGAGAGCAAAGCATGGGCATGGTGCATGAAGACGATCGGCAGAGAGCAGACCACCAAGGGCCTCGAAGGCCAAGTACAGTTTGTGGTTTTATCCTGAGAGAAGTGAGAGATGCCTGGAGGTTTTGAGCCCCAGGACGCATGACAGGATCTGCTTTTGGAAACAGATCACTCTGCTTACAGTTTAGAGACTACTTCAGCAGAGACAAAAGAGAACACCCATCACTAAGCCACGACAATTGTTCGCATGGAGGTTGATGGAAGTGACATTAGGTTTGAAAGAAAAGTGGAGAAGTTGGGTAAAGGGCAATGAAAGTGGTCTAGGCAGAAGTAACCAGGCTAAACAGAAAAGTGTGAGCGTTTTGAGAAACGCTAAGATCATCCATTATTCTTGGAGAACTGAGCACAAAGGAGGGAGTGTGTTATAGATGACGAGGGTCTGCTAAATTCTGGAGGGCTCAATGAAAGTATTTTAAGGACACAGGCCATTATTCTAAGCGCTATTAAAAGATTTTAAGTAAGACTTGAAAGAACACTGAGTCAAGGAACAGAGGTTAAAAAAAAAACAACAACTAATTTCACGGGCAGATGATGAGACCACTGCTCTATGAAAAACCAACTTAGTCATTTTCATGTCAAAAGTCCTTTTGGAAAATGCTATCAGCCAAGCAGTTAGGAGTATTCAACACCCCCTCTGATATCATAGTACCTGACACAGAGCAAGTTCCGCTGAAACAATATATTTGTTAGGTTTATACTGACGGCTGCAGATCTGATGATGGCCAAATCGGCCCTGCCAACTGCTTATGTTTCAGTAAATTCACCCGTCTTGAGATCCACGCCACAGCTATGTGATTGATTAGAGATGGTCAAGTGTGAAGACAAGGAAGCTGAAGCTTGGTTCTATCAGTCAGAACTTCCATTTTGAGTAAGAATTTTCAATTACACAGCCTGAATGTACTCACAAAAGATACATTGAAACAGAATTGTTTGCCTGTATAGAAACCACATATTCTGTACTGTTTCTTGAACTTTTGTCATGGTTTACCGGTGTTTCTATGTTTGTTTGGTAAGTTGGTTATTCTAGTGAGGATTTCCTGCTTTTCTGTCCCTATTGCTCTCAAGATTCTGATTTCAGAGATGTGGGAATGGCTTAGGCATCTGCACTAAAATAAAACTCCTCAGATAACTGTGATTCACATGTAGGTTTGCCAGCCTCACCCACTAGACATTAAGCATTTAATTAAATTGAAACAACATGAGGGAAGGTATCTTAGCAGTGTGTTCATTCAACCAGCATGTACTAAGCATCTGCTCTCTTGCTATCTGAAGCCACGATAGTGGGTGAGGTGAATCAAAAATAATTTGTATATGAAAAAGAGAAGAAAACTGAATGGTGAACTTAGAGGAAGATATGCTTTTGAGAAGGGACAAAGGAGGAGGTGGAGGAGGAAAAGTCAGAGAGATGGGAGGAGAACTAGGCAAGAGTGAATCTGTCAAATATCTCATAATAATTATGGTGCTTTAATAATTTTTCATTTCTGCTTTTATCACTATTCAGCCAAAATGTTCATAAACATTGTGAAATGGGACCTAATTTACATATTCTGCCAATTATCTGTATTTATGGATAACCACTTGGAGGTTTTCCCCCATTACCCCGAATAATTGAGAATTGGCTATAGAAGCAGTTTCCCTTCCCTGCTGAATAAATGTGCTGTATTTATATTATCCATTACCAGGTGGCAGACGTAATGTTCAGCGATGTGTGTTACTTATCTGAAACTTGAAACTCCTTTCAAGGTTCAAGCTCACCAGTTAATAGAAGATAATCTGTATGGAGCATAAATTTCAAGGAGATGTCTACAATATATCTTTCCTGAGCCTCCCGTTTGCCAAGATAGTTCTTGCTGCAGTTGACTTTATTAGCAGTAACCATTTGCACTAGAATGCCTGTGACAATGATAAAGCTTTTACATTATATAAATCATATTGGACATATTCTATTTTTTCACATTCATTTGTTTACTAACAGACCTTAAGATAGAAAGCTTTCAAATCATTTAGCAAAATATAATTAAGAATCACTCAGACAAGTAATTTAATCAGGAGAATGGGAAATACATAAAGGTTATAAATGACTTCACAAATGACTTTAGAATTTTTATTCATACTAATTCTTTTATGATGCAGATTAGAGAAGTGAGTTAGATGGATTTTAAATGCCTGGTTTTCATAGTATTTTAATTAGTTAAAATAAAATCCATGTGGTTAACCTAACTATACAAAGAAAACAATTATAATTTAATATCTTTAATGTCCAAGCTTCTAAATTGTGTCTTTTGTATTTTGAACCTAAGGAGGTTTCACACTGCGATGATAATAACATTAGTGGATACGGAATGTCACTTGTGGGACTATGTTTTAATACTGAGTTTACTCCCTCAAATCTCATTTTGAATGGCTCTTCTATTATGTAGATTTTTAGATTATGGACATTCTTGTTTATTTCTTTGTCAGTCTTTCAAAGCATATGAAACCGCTGATCATTTTATACTAGTTCTAATTCTGCTTTTCAGAGAAAGGTAAACTATATTTTTGGGTTTTTTCCTCCTATGATAGAAAATTGACCTTAAGATCCAATTCTTTGCTAAATCAATCAAGTTTGGTTACTGAAGCAGAAAAAAATAGACAGAGTTCAAATTTATACTGGAAACATTATCATTTCTAATTTAAAATATTTAATCAAAGGAGAAAGAATATCTTGAGAAACCAAACCTCAAATGATGGGCTGTGAGTATAGCTGTGATGGGAAAACATTCAGCAAACATTTCAGAATCCTTCAGCTCAGACTCAGTCAAACATATCCATACCATCTGTCTACACAGTTTTTGGATGCAATCCAATATGACAAAGGGAATCATCTAGACACCCCAATGCTCAATATCACCCACATTTTGGGTTAAAGAGATTCTGCGATGACTTGTGTAATGCAATGTGGTTAGGAAAAGGTTTGGGCTTCTTTCATAACATGTGACCTTTAGCTTGTTTTATTGTTTGCTAAAGTATTTGTCTATCTCCACCTACTAAATGTATGGCGACTTGAGACAATTATTTTCTTTGGAGGCAAACCAGCTTAAATTTGATTCAAAGTTCAACCACCTACCTGTCATGAGATCTTGATCAATTTTTTTTCTTTTCAACTTCACGAGGACATTGTTCAGCATCGTAAAATCTAGAATACGATTGGGTAGCTAGTGCTTAAAAGACCTTGAAGCATAGAGGCTAAGAGGATTCTGGATTCACACACCATTGTGGAAATCTTCAATCTGCCATGTAAAGACTGTATGACTTTTGATGAGTATCTGAAACTCTCCCTGGCTTATTTCTCAGCTGTAAATTGGAATTATATTAAAATCTATCTCCTTCGGTTGTGGTGAGGATTCAGTAATTAATATATATATATATACACACACACACACACACACACATATATATATATATATGGCACATGCCTAAAATATGTCTAAAACATAAGAATTTAGTAATTGTTTAAAAATGTCAAGATTTTATTGAGATAGTAATGTCTTGTAAAATGCCTGGCTATTAGAAGGTCATTAGTTCTTTTCCCTTGAAAACATCAAGTTTGTCGTTCACAGCTTTGTGATCACAGCAGTTAAGAAAATGTTTTGCAATAAAGTGTGCATAATAAATACAGAAATAAATATAAATGAATAAATAAATCTGAAGATTATTAAAAAGTTTATTGTTAAATCAGGATATCGCCTAATCTGAAGACAAAGGAACTACCCAATAACTCTGTTTAGCTATTTATCTCTGTTGCCCCACTGAAGCTTTTCTTGCTTAAATTGATTAGTTTCTGAATACCCCACAAAATCTATATTACCTCTAGGTTTATTTTACTTTTTAAACATGATATTCAGGTAAATGCAATATATTATGATGACAAGTAAAAGAGCTAACTCAATCATCTAGTGAATAACAGAGCCCAAATAAACACATAGACCATCTAAACATCAAGCAAAACACTTGACAAAAAGTCCATGTAATTTATTCTAAAGCAAAATATTAGAATCACTCTAATGAACACAGTTTAAAGCTTGTTGACTTAATATTAAATAAAAATAAATGTTGATTTTGCCAAGGTTATTCATTTTTTTAAAGTAAAACTGAAGTGTGTTAAAAGAGATAGCTAACTTACATTGAAGTTTAATAGAAAACCTCTAAGTAAGTTAGCTTATATTATTTAGAACATTACTTCCAAATAACTTTGGATTATTTAAAATATTACAGTAATTCCAAATATATTTTGTTCAGAAGATGCTGAAGTTATGTCATTATTTTCTATTTTAGTAAATCTTATATAGGTTTGATTCTTAAGAGGCACACTCTGGAGAGTTCTAAAGTTGTATCACTCGTGGAATAGCAATCTTTTGACATTTCAAATTGAAAACAAGGAAAGAAAAGCCTATAGGGGGCGGGTAGGCCTATTAATAGTCTCCCAAACGTCTCAGTGTCATAAGCCTTGGAACCTGTGACTATCTGTGACTTTATATGACAAACGGGAGTTAGGGTTGCAGATGAAATTAATGTTGCTAATCAGCTGACTGTAAGAAAGGCAGATAGTCCTGGAAAATCTCTATGGGCCGGATCTAATCACATAAACTCTTAAAAGAAGAAGAGGGAGGTAGAAAATTGGATAAGAAAGATGTGACTTGAGAAATTCCCAATCTATCAGACCTACCACTGCTGGATTGGAAGATAAAGGAAGAGGGCTACTAGTCTAGAAATGTGGCAATCTCAGGAAGCTGAAAACAGATTTCAATTTACAGCCAGCCAGAACGGGACCTTAGCCCTACAACAACAAGGATCTGGATTTTGCTAACAATCTGAATGAGCAGGAAATGTATTCCCTCCTAGAGCCTCCAGGAGAAAATTCAGGCTGCTGGTACTGTGATTTTAGTCCAGCGAGACCCATAATAGGCTCCTGAGCTACAGAAACATAAGATAAAATATTTGTGTTATTTAAGCCACCGTGTTTATTGTATTACAAAAAGCAATAGAAAATGAATACAGCACTTAACAGACAAACGAGAGATTTATAAGAGCATATCATTCTTTAAATAAAAGTCTCTTAAAATTTCTAAAATGAGGCAAAATAAGAGATTTTTACTCCTTGTGTTCTTTTGTATAGGTAGAAATGCCTTCTGGTTCCCAGAGGTATTTTATCTGTTGCATTAGTAAATGTTTGCTAAGCTTCTGTTAGTTTTAAAGATCTCATAGGTGTTAATACTAGTGTTTGTTTCGAATATAGAGTTTGACAGTAGATCTGTGATCATACAACATTTTTAATACAAGGTAGATTTAGTAATTTCTGGCAGGAAGTAATAGCAAGGAAGAGGAAAGTCACTTCTGTGTTGGATTATCAGGAAGTTCTTGACCTATCAAGTAGCTTTTAGAGAAATATTGAGAATTAGTAGTGTGTTACCTGATAGAATTAGATTGGAGGCTGCTAAGTAGTAAGAATAAATGAATTATCAATTAGGAATATGCAGACCTATTTCAATTTTATTTAGCTGCATTTTTTATTCTGTTTAAATTACATCTAGAGCATCAATGAAAATTTCTTGTGCAAACATTTCTAGTGAGAGGACACTAAATATCTCAAAAGGCAGCTGATTCTATTGTCCTACAGTTCATAGAACTATTAAGTTCTTCCTTAGTGTGAACTGAAATATGGCACCCCTCTAATTTCTAACCATTGGTTTTCATCCCACCAACTGAAACATCTGAATAGACGTATTATCCAGCTTTCTCAAAATTGTTCTTCAGATCTTTGAAAACATTTCTCATTTTCTTTTTGTGTCTCCCCTCACAAACTAAATGACTCCAGTTCCATGTGCCAACACCTTACGAGGGCATTCTACCATTGTGATCATTCTTTCTTGGATGTTTTCCAGTTTAGAACATTCCTTCTTATTATTGTAGAATCAAATTATTTTGGAAAATATTAAGAAAAAAATTGGTTCCTATAGGCTATATGTAGGCATGTTCAGGTCACTAAAATGTAAAGACCTTGATAACCTGTCAGATCAACATGGGATCTAATCATCTCAGCTTTCATCTCCCTTTGACCTAATAATAGCCTGGTTCTCTTGGACAACTCTAGATACACAATAGGATCTTTTTTCTCAATAATTGAGGTTAGTGTATTCTAAATACAATAATGTTGCTTATTTTAACCATTATACACTGGAATCTTTCCAAAGTAAATTAGAGATGTCTTCTTAAGTGGCAACTGAATCAGTAAGAAAGGCCTGGGTTTCTTTTGTGTTCTTCCCTAATGCAAGCATCCTGTGCAACTTTGGTTAAAAATCTTAATCATTCTGAGCCTCAGATCTATCATCTATACATCTATAAATGTACAGATTTGCTTCTACTGTGGGAATTGTAAGGAAAAGTACATGAAATAGCCTATATATACACATATATGTAAATATTCAACTGCCCATGTTTAAGTGCAAGGCTATTAAACATTTTAAAGAAAATGTAAAAGTCCATTGGAAAAATAGAGCAAAGAGTGACATCTCTGCCTGGTTGAATATGGGACTATTTTAGTATATCAAAAACACGTGTGTTGAGTCTTGCATTGGGGTGAATTGGGGTTAGACAGATTGAAAATAGGATAAGAAGCAGAAGAATTTCATTGTTATTTTGGGGACGAGGTTTCAGTGAAACAAGTGTAGCATACATGAGGTATGCATGGGAAGTTCTAGAAGAATTCAGAATTTATTCTCTATGCCCATGAAAACCAGAAAAGTTGGAGTGACAAAGTCAGATTTACATTTAAAATGACAGTTCTTAAAACATTTTGAGAAGAACTCAATGAGAGAGAATGCAGGTGCAGAAGGTGGGGAAGAGGCTGTTGAGAGAGACCACACCAGGAAAGGAGAGGGCTTGAGTACACAGTCTTTCCAATTAGCATTACAAATCTGATGTTTGGTGAACTCTATTTGTAATCTTAGGAGTCTTTCAGAGTAATGTGTTTCTCTGTCAGATTTAATTCATTTCTTTTGGTTTTTCATCTCTCCTCCCTTTACTGCTCCCATCTTCAAACTCTCTACTATAAATCCTTGCCAGGGATGTAAGAAGATGCTGATGATAACTTATCTTGGCCTTGTTCTCAGCCATGTTATTTTATACTGTTAAACAAATTTTCAACTCTTACTACCATAAAGCATGAGGTGATATGCATAAATCTTACACTTCCACTTCTTCTTCTTTTCCTTCCAAAACACTTATCTCTGAAACTGGCATTGCACTGCTGATGTGATCACTGAAGCCCCATCCCTGTCCAGAATTCCAGATGGTACACACGGCTTTTTATCTCCTATTGGAAAATGGCATATTCAGGACAAGTTTACGTCTACATAAAATTTCATTGGCAAATTATCTGATATTCAGATAACTGATTAAATTAATTGAGCTTTTAATCTACATTGTTTTATGCAAAACAGTCTGTTTAATCTCCTTTCAAATCTGGATATTTAAAAGTAAAGCATTTTTGCTTTTCCTCATAAAAATCATTAATTTCTCAATCATAACTAATTAGCCAATAAGGTATCATAAGAGATGAATGGCAGTTTTATGAAAGTTTACACACTTGTAGGTTGAAATTACTTGGGCATTTGTTATGCCCAATAAGCCACACACTTTGAATCTTAGGCCAACAGTGTAATGTTTGTGGTGTATATATTTTTAAGATTTCATGAAATAATGTAGGGCTTTCCAGAGGTACTTACTTATAAAACAGAAGTCAATCATATTTGAGTATACATACACTCAAAGAGTAGGGATTTGATTAGTTGCTGGGACCCTTGAGATAGATATATATTCCCAGAACAATTTTTAAAAAATGCTAATAATTCATAATTGGTGATTTAGACATCTGGTAAACCTCAGCCCAGCATTCAAAAAAAAAAAACAAAAAAAACTCCCCAACATCTGTGACACATTGCTCTAATTATGTCAAAGCAATACAGAAGTAGTAGATGAAAATGAAAGCCTCCCAGGAATCGAGGTCATTAGGGAGAACATTTTAAGGTGTTTCTCTCTCTATTTTTTTTTAATTAAAAGTATTTGATTGCTTTCACAACAGTTGCTGCCCTGGTAGGCGGCCTTTCCTAAGAGGATATCTTCCTGGAAAGATGGTTTTTGTGAAGTAATGTTCTAAGAAAAAAATAACAGCTGTGCATAAACCTGAGATTTCCCTTATTTATCAAATGCTATTTTTTTTTTTATTTTAAATAGCACATGCTAGATAGGAGAAAGTCAAAGTAGGATTTATAAGTGAAAGGTGACACATGGTTGGATCTCTTAGTTCACAGAGGAAGTGTTTAAACATGATGTGACTTTCATAAATTGAGTGATATGGATGAGTTATGAACCTGGGAGACTGAAATTCTCCATTGACGACTGTCATAAGTTTGAGCAGCTTGAGTCTGAGTCATGGACCACTGGGGGAACTGAGGAGGCATAAACCGAAGGGCTCTAGGGAAACGATTATCATTATCACGTTTTCAGTAAAGGACTAAATTTAAGCTTGGTTGGGGAGAGGTTATATATTGGCAGTCATTCAATCAGGTAAGTTTCAGGACTGGTAGTCAGTGCCTAAATAGCTGATGTGATCCAATCAGAAGGCACTAATCATTTTGGTATTAATACACTTCAGGTATTTTTACAATTACGTCACTGAATTAGATGTTTCCTCATGTGTTTTTTTTTTGTTTTTTTTTTCTGTCTAATGCCATGGTTTCAAACATGAGATATTATGTGGTCCTACCATGTAATGACCTTTTTATTTTTTTAATGATTTTTCATAATATTTGCTAGGAGGGAATCCTTGAGTTCTTCCAAAATTTCCATTCAAGCTAATCCAAAAGGCGGGGCTTTTGGTATATGTCCTTTATTCGTGTTTCCATTGGTTTTACAGGCATTCGATGTTTTTTTTTTCTGTCTAATGCCATGGTTTCAAACATGAGATATTATGTGGTCCTACCATGTAATGACCTTTTTATTTTTTTAATGATTTTTCATAATATTTGCTAGGAGGGAAATATTTAATTTATTCATAAATTTCTTTTAATATTCTTACAAAGCTGATGGCTTTTGTTCAACATATTTAACTGGATTTGTAATTCTTTTAATGTACTGCTAGCAAAAATATGACTTTATTTTTTTTTAAATACAAACATTATTTTGTTTTATAAATGGCTTTACTATAGAAATTCCCTAAAATGAATGTGTAGCATAATTGATGCTAAGTAAATATAAACTTAAGTACTCTTTGCTGGCAAGTTAATGAAGTAAAATGAAAAATTAGATGGTTCATAATACAAAGATTAACGTCAGTAAGGACAATCTATATATGTCATATGTAAGAGATTAATAAGAATGAAGTAGTTCTTTTGTTTCTTTGTTTAAAAGAATGCCACCTTTTGTGACCTGGTGATACAGCTTCTATACTCTGCTACACTTTAAATAGCAGGGTCTTTATTGGTATGTGGGCTTTATTGGAATGGCGTTGACAAATGATGAAATACATTGTTCAAATTGTAAACAGAACTCAACTGATTAAAATTCTATAACTCTGGAATTTTGTTGGGGTGGAAGAGATCATAAACACAATCTAGGCAGGTTTATTCCTAAATGGTGGCCACAAATATTATTTTCTTAGCTTTTTAATAGATGCTACCATAAAGAAACATAGGATAGTATGTGACCAAATAATTAGGGATATTTAACTAAAGTTAAATCTGTTTCTTTATTGTAGATGCTCTCAGTGCTTATATAACAAGATTTGAAACAAAGATTTGAGTGAGTACGTAGTATTTGGATATGTAAATTTATTCTTCTCTTTCTTCTTCCATCCATTTTACTTTCATGAAATAATCATGGGACCAGTGCTTTCTGGAATGCACTAGGTAATGCTGATTTCACCTAATGTGGTTTTACAGATAATGAAACACTTTGTACCTGTTAAGGAATGACTTTGTGAGAGGATGGAAAGAACTAGGTGTGTGAAAAGAACTAAAAGGCAAAGAACTTCTATTGTTACGAAGAGTGTAAGACCTGAGACATAAAGATCTAATTGTAATGAATCCATGGACCCGAAGCCTTGGAGGTTGCAGTTGAAGAACAAAATAAGAGCATGCTATGTTGATGCCTGATATACATACCAAATCAGGAGAGTGAGATAAGAAACAAAACTGATTTGGCAGAGCCACGAGCTTGAAACTAGAGTGAGATAAAGAAATGGGATAGGATACTGGACATGACCAAAGTTTAAGGAGAGGGCAGAATATAATGATCTCTACCTCCACTTGTACAGCAATAACAAAAACAATTCAAGATTGAATATAGAAACTCCCCTTTTAGATTCTGTTTACTGTAAAAAAAAAAAAAAACCTTTCCTTACTTCACTATCAAGAAAAACGTTTTTGAGTTAGAGAGAGGAGTACTTAGATTTTTAAAAGATTTTTAGAGATCAAAGGGGGCCTATACCCTTAAAGAGAACAGGACTCAATTTTAGACAAGAGTCATATCTCTCTATAAATCCCTTTTTGGGAGTTACATCAGGAACTGGAAGATGCTTTCCTCTCTAGCTCCTACCAATTTAATAATGCTGGCCATTTTTTAATTTTCTTTTCTTTTCCTTTTTTTCTCTCCTTTTTTTTCTCTTTTCCTCCTTTTCTCTTTCTTCTGTTCCTTCCTTCTTGCCTGCCTTCTTTTAGATAGATGTTGCAGTCAATACCCTATCCTTTTACCTATGTGTGTGTGCATTTTGTTTGTCCAGTCATTTTATGCTTGTTCGCGTGGCCTGATGCTTCTCAGCACAGAAACTAATTCTTTAGGAGTCATTCTAAATCCCCATGCAAATGTGTACAAATGTTTCTAGCAAAATATAAAGTCCAAATGATTTTAAATTTGGAAAGCTTCCTGAATTTTGCTTAGGAAACTTTGGAAGTCTGATAGACTTTCCAGATATAAGTGAATTTACCACATTCTCTCGGCCAAGTGTACTCGTGATGTGTGTTATTATCTATTTTGCTTTGAACACTCTGGCCAAATACAACAGTAATACAATACGAATCAAATAAATAACATTAAAAGGCCTTCCAGAGTCTTTTTTTTTTTTTTTAATCAACTAGGGAATTTGGAAACAATATTATATCTTTCTTGTTCCTCTTAACCTTTTCACAAAATTTTATTCTTTCTAATACACATATATCTTTTTTATACTCAGCAGGCATGAGTATAACATGTAGCACAGTTTGGAGAAACAGGCCTAGTTAAGTCATCAGTCTAAAAGGATGTGCTGACATCCATTCTTCTCATTCTGGGCATCTGATTCTGTGGTTAGCAAGTCATTGTCACACATTTAAAAAAAAGTTGATTAATTCATTTAGTCAACATGAGTTTATGAAGCAACTTTATGTGCTAGGCATTAATATTATTCCTATTTTCACAGAGAGTATATTCTAAAGGGGAAGGGAGACAATAGGCAATGAGATAGATGAATAAGATAATTCCATTTGTTGATTAGTATTAACAACAGAGGAGCATTGGTCTACGAGGATCATCAGGATAGGGTGGGAGTTCCAGAAGTGCCTGAGCTTAGGTGGTTAAGAAATACCTTATTAAGGTGACTGTCACCTAAAAGGCAGACGAAACTAGCTGTGAGCATCGTAGGCAGGGAAAGCAGAGGTGCAAAGGCTTTAACAAAGGAATCAATGTCTAATGCTGGAAACAGGAAGTCAAGCGTGGGCCAAACCATGCAGGTTCTGGTGAGACATTTTAACCGGCCAATCGAATTCTATATCCAGTAGAAATCCCTAAGAGGGCTTTAAGATATTGAGGGGCATAATATCATTTGTTTTTAAAAGGTTTTATTCAACATCAGATATATGTCTCATAAGTTTTGGAAATATATTTAAATCTGGGATACATAAAAAATATAAAAATTATTATTTAAGAATAAAAATACATATTATAGAAGAACTGTATATATAAGTTGGTACTTTGTGGTGGGGAGATATATAATGATACACATTTACCATTTTTTTAATATAATATACACAAATTATTCACATTTTAATATCACTGAAATTTAAATGGGTTAAAATGATGGCATGTCAAAGTTAAATTTGTAGCATATTATTCTTTCTTAAAGGTAAATTAAAAAAGAATCCATTTCACAATAGATATTCATTTTATATTTGATGAATTCTGGGGAAAAAGGGTGTATACTAATATTTACAGAGTGACATGTATTTCTAGGCACTACTCGAAGTGCTTTATATTAACTTTTTGGCGGGGGAGTGGATTCTTTTTGGGGAACACCTCTCCTTCATGTTTCAGGTAGTGCTGTTCTATCCTCCACTCTCCATTCCGAGGTGGATGTATGACCAAGGCCCAGGGTACCAGACTTTCAGTGCTAAAACTGGGACTGTCATAGAAAACTAGGAAGTCTGGTCATTCTATCCATTCTCTTATATCACAATTGATGCTTAAATGTAAAACCAATCCTGATTGAGCCAATAACAGTCTTCACTGGAACTTTTATTAGTTCCTTCAAAAAAAAAATATATGCTTTCTTTTTGAACTGATAGATAACAATTACGTCATTACATGTTTACAGCAGCTGGTCGCCATCATTACAGATACCAAGTACAATCTTGCTTAGAACAGAAATCAATAGAAAAGAAGAAGAGATTGTAGTCTAATAAAAAGTGTCTAGATGTTATCACGTGAGTTTCTGGGTGAAATGACCTGCGGCCATTTGTTATGTTAGGCTCATTAGACAATAAACTCCCTTCCTTAGACTCTTTGAGTTGAGTTTCTATTCCTCCTGATCATGATTGTCATCACATATATAGTATTTGGTCTAATAAGAGCATTTTCTTTCTCTAATTCGTGAGATTTAATAGGGGAAAAAAAGGTAAATGGGAAGATTCTCATGGGAAAAATAATCAACGTGGAGAGAAGACAGTCTGCTATAAAGAAAATGTAAATATGTATATAGCTTTAAGCATTTTTAAAGTGGTCCCATTTTAACTATTACATAGGTAGGTAATAATGTTTTAATCATAGCATTTTAAGTTGGCTTTTTTGTTTTGTTTTGTTTTTGTTTTTTGCTTATTTCAATATAATTAAGTAACTAAGCTAGAGAATTTATCTTTGAGGAAATAGTTTTTACTAAGAAGTGTTAGGTATAAAGTTGTGGAAGTTAATGCCTTGAATATTATGTTCTTTACATAACATAAAAGAAGCAACAAAAGGGTTAGGCTAATATTTTTGACTGTGTTCCCAATTAACAATGCAGTTAAACTTCAGCTACTTATCAATAATTTCATAAGGTGGAGCGTATGACATGAGGGTCAAGAACAGACTAGTGTTGATGGAGGAGGGGCGGGCTGAAACCAGTGTGAGACAGATGTTAGGAGAAAGGAGCATCGGTCCGCAGTGAGAAGTAAACTGCATTCAGGGGCCAGTCACCCAGAGTTAAGGAAGAAAACTCTAGGAGATAAACAAATGGATGTGAGTCCAAGTCCAGAATCTTCAGAACCAAATTTCAGTTAGAAACTGAAATGGCCCTTTGAGTCAGAAGATAATGGGGGACTCAGATAAATATTTCTTTAGTTGTTTATGGACTTCCTTTAAAAAAAAATAAACTTTTCTATTTCTGAACAGTATGAAATTCACAGAAGAGTTACAAAGATAATATAGAGTTCCCATGTACCCTTTGCCAGTTTTCTTATTATTGTTTTACTTTATATTTATGTAGGTTATGATTGTTACAAATAATAAACCAACATTGATACATTGTTATTAAATTTCCTAATTTATTACGATTTCCCTAGTTTTTACCTAATGTTCCTTTTCTGTCCTAGGATGCTATGCGGAATACCAACTGCATTTAGTCATTATGTTTCCTTAGGCTCTTCTGGGTGTGACAACTTCATAGACTTTCCTTGTTTTCAATCATCTTGACAGTTTTGAAAAGTATTGCAAGTATTTTGTGGACTGTTCCTCCATTGGGATTTGCCACCAGAATTTAATACCACCTCTCATCATATGAATAACTACAATTATTACTTTAAAACACCCCAAAGTAATTTTATTGGCAAAAACACATGGGAGAGAAACATGAATCTTATGACAGGCAGATTTAGGTCCTTTGGTGATTTGGCAAAGTTGGTAGCATTTGCTCAGAATTAGATCAAAAGATATTGATTTTCTTTGAGTTAGATTAATTAAGGTGCTTTAATATTATACCATTTAAATTCATGGATTAACGTAATTTATCTATACGTGTGCATGTGTGTGTGTGTGCATGCATGTTTGAGAGAGGCAGAGAGAAAGATACAGAAAGAGATCAATCATTATTTAAACAATATTGTCACATCCCTATATATATTTTTTCCTAAATGAAAGGCCTCTGTTTCTTTTGAACTCAATCATTTTATTTTTCTGAATTGAAATAAAACTAAAAAAGCTGTCCTTTGGAAATTAGAAATTAAAGCTCCTCACAGATGGTGTGTGTCTCCTCTTATCTGGTCATCTGGCTGATTTTGAACAAATCCTATTTAATTCCTTTCTTCTGGAAAATTTCTAATCAAACCTTGGAAAATCAACACCATCAAAAATCAACCCCCCACCTCTGCACTCGAAAGTTATCAAAAGATGAAGGTAGAGGAATTCATGACCTTGAAATGTGAGCAAAACATCAGCCAATCACGACTGTAGGGAACAGAACCTTCACTTCTATGGAACAGGTGGCAAAACAATTACAGATGTGCAGCTGTTTTACGCCATCAGATTCTCCACGGAAAAGCCGGAGGTGATTGTTATGTAAAAAATGTTTTATCTCCACAGAATATATTTAATAAAACTGTGAGGTATGTAAATTTGCCAGCCAGAGGTAGAAGCATTTCAAAACTTGACTATAGTTTTGTTTATATTAAGAAATTACGCTTATTAGTTTAAATCATCTAAATCATAAATTAGCATAATAGAAACATCTCTGTAATAAAAAGCTGCCATTCTATTACCACATAGTTTTATTTCTGTAAGACTTTATTAGCAATGAATATCAAGCAGGCCAGGAGATGTAATATATTGCCTAATGTGGTATTGTGGAATGGAAAACATACTCCATGAATATGCAAACTCTATTCCCATACATAAAAAAACAGCTCTATAAATATATGTCCAGCAACACCAACATGGTGGCTGTTATATTAGCATACCTCATATTGCATATATTTGTAATGATAATATATTCAAAATGAATCCTTGCTATTCAGGAAATGAAACAATCAATGAAGTACACTGGGGGCTGACCATAGGCATTGCATTAAGAAAGACATTAAGGAAAGGGGTGGGTTGAAGAATGGGAGAAAGGAAAAAAAATAAAATAAAAACAGAGGCTAGAGAAAAGATAGCAAAAAACTAATTGAAGAAAGGGAAGCATTTCTGGCCGTTTATCTCCTTGAAGTCTTAATATAACCTCTGAGTTTGTCATATTCCCATTGCCAAGATCAGGAACAGAGACTCAGATAAGAGGAAGCTCATCTGTGGTCACCCAGAAGGTTTGAGCTTGAACCCAGGCTTTCTGATCAGGAGTTCCCTTTCTCATTTCTTACATTAGAGTTTCCTGGAGAAAGGATGGGAAAAGAGGACAGGGAAACCGTATCAACAGGTGCGGAGGTCAGCACTTCTACTTCCGCCACAGGCTTCCTGCTTCCAACTATTTTCGCTATCAGAATTCTGCATACTTTTGTGTTTGAAAAGAAGCTTGACCATATCTCTTAGTCTCTGTGAGTTTGCTGTCTCATCAGTATGGCAAAACCAAAGCACCCAGAACACTGAAAGCTGCAATAAGTGTTTTAATAAGAGTGAAATGGGATCCTTGTATAGCTCAAAGATGTTGGTGAGGAAGCTTGGTGTGGAAAGACTGAAGGAGGTGACACTTGACCCAGGTAGGCCCTGAAATGGGGGTTAGAGATAGGAGGGGGGAAAGGAAAGGATTAGCTCATACAATTCTGATGCCAATCCCAGTGTGTGG
>NW_006434825.1:8094273-8138558 GCF_000325575.1 Pteropus alecto
AGTTGAGTTTCCTACAATTCAACTAAATTCTGACACTGTCTACTTGGAAATAGCATCAGATTCCACAGTTTAAGGGCTCAGTTCTACAAGACTGCCCCATACCTATTTCAGATGCCAATCACAAGTCCAGGTTGCCACCTGAACTCCTGACCAACCAGCTATAGATCAAAGGTTCCCACCACCCTCTCCATGGGTTCCATTAATTTTCAAGAGACACTTACACAATTCAGGAAAACATTTACTGAGTAGATTACTAGTTTATTATAAAAGTGTAACAAGGTGGAATTCTTCTCTCCCAGACTCTACCTTAATTCCAGCCTGCATTTCTGTAGAAATGCTATATTGACTGAAGTTCTTCTTGAGACTTGAGTAACTTCTAGTCTGACCAACTGGGAACAGAGATTTGGAGATTTCATGATCTTCCTTAGATCTTGCTTCTTTCCCCACACTTTCTCCACCCACCTTGAGATAAAAGAATGTTGGGCTTGAAGCCATGATTAAATAGATTTGAGAAAACTAAAATCTCCCATCTTCTCATTACTGTTTTGATAAATAAAACTTTTCCATATTCCAAACGCTGATCCACTGACTATTAAATATTTGATGCACCGAACACACAGGCCAATTTCCAGCCCCTCTCCTCTTTGGGGAGGTTTGGGGGTAGGACTGAATGTTCCAACTCTCTCCACTGGCAAACAGCCCCACCCTTAGGTGGTTTCTAAAAGTCATCTCATTAGCATAATAAAAGATACCTTTATCACTCTCATCACAGGAAACTCCAAGGGTTTTAGTAGCTTTATGCCAGAAAAAGGAACTGAAGACAAAATATATATGTTTCTTATTATAAATCACAATATCATAGCTGGTAAGGGAGACGCTTTCTGACTCTAGGAACTCAGATGTTCTTACCAAATAGACTTACTGTGAGTTTCATTAGCACAGTCTTGTCTTGAAAGGAGAGAAGTAGGGATTAGCAGTATTTGTTTATGCAGAATACTAAAGACAGATGGCTACACCCCCACCAAAATTCATACACTGAAACCTAATACCCAATGTGATGGTATTAGGAAGTAGGTGATTAGGTCATGAGGGTGGAAACCTCATGAATGGGATTAGTGCCCTTATGAAAGAGACCCCAGAGAGCTGCCTTGCACCTTCTACCACATGAGAACTCATCTAGAAGATGGCTGTCTACGGACCAGAAAGGAACGTTCACCAGACACTAAATCTGCCAGTGCCTCGATCTTAGACTTCCCAGCCTCCAGAACTGTGAAACAGAAATTTCTGTTATTTAATACCTCATGTAGTCTACAGTACTCTGTTATCGCAGCCTTAATGGACTAAGATTATTGAAGAAATGTTAGGTGTAATAACAACATTGTCTAAGTATGGATTGATATTTGAAACAGGCCATCCACTCTTGAGAAAATATATGAAGAAAGGAACTTACTACTTTACAACTAAGCTGTTTCGAATTGTTCTAAGATGATCTTACTGATGTAATTTGATTTAACAGCATGGTGGGTTGTAAAAGGCTTCCTTATATGAAACCAAAATCAATCGAAGGCCCCTAATCTACATGGAAGGTCTATAAACCCCTGGATGCCACACACCTGATCCAACACCAACCTCCAAAGTTTCCAACCTCCTAGAATGATAATGTCCCCTCTCTGCTTCCACCCCCATACCAGACACACATTTCTGTTGGTGGAATATAGGGGTTGATAGTACAAACAATGGGATGAAGTTGTCTGGATACAAATCTCACCTTCAACACTAATGTCTAACTTTGGGCACTTATTTGATCATGGGTGCCTCTAATTCCTCACATGAAAATAAGAATAATCACAGGTACTTCAGCAGGTGGTGGTGAGGAGGGAGTGAGATGCTGCTCCCTCCTGTTTACCCCAATCCTGTCACAGCAGAAATATTTGTTGAATGTTTGTTGTTGTTTCTATTAAAGCTGGTATAAGAACTGTCATATTATATAGAATTTAAATTTAGTTCTTGTTTTCTTGCATGCCACAGACTTCTTATAAAGTCTATCAACATAATGCTTGCCTTTCCTTCTATTTTCCAAAGACAAAAAGGGAGTAAGAATAGGCTGATTTCTCTGGAAATAAAATCAAGCAGCTTTTCCTGTGCTGAACGGTAAAGTGCCTTTTCAATCTAATCACTTTGCGATGCTTAATGTAGGAAATTAGAGAGTTGATGAGATGCCACAAGCTTCCATATTCTCTCTCACTGCACATAAAGCTGTGTCTCCACCATCAATCAGGTAATCTTAGGTTAGCTGCATTCAGATTTCGGTAAGATGCAAAAAGTAACTATATGCGTGCCAAGTCCACCAGAATTATTCCGAAAGTAAGTTAGCAGGAACACTGATATAGTGTTACTTCTGTTTCCAGGGGCCATGCATGACCTCTGCTTTTATTATGCTTCTTTGTAACTTCAATTGTCAAAGATTAATTATACCTGTTCAGGGTAAAAGATAGTGTAGAGATATGATTAAGAGATGGGTACTTGGATTGTATTGCAGGATTCACATTTTGGCTACTCTCCTAACTAATGTGTCAAGTGAGCGACATTATGTAACCCCTGGACACAGTTTCCTCATCAGAGAATTTTAATAACATCTCCTTTGAGGGATACTGAAAAGACTAAATAAGATAACAAACAAAATATGTTTAGTGTTGTGTCTGACTCATATACACACATACATCATACACATATACAATTCACCCAGTAAATGGTAGTTATTAGTGCTCTTAAGGTCATATTCTAGGTACCATGAAGGGGGCAGAGAGCTTGGATTCCAAAAGGACACACAGATCTATACCAAATTGCTCTAGGATGGGTGATATGCAAGTTGCCTATGTTCTGTTAGGAGTGTCATGTGTGCTAGGCACTGCACTTCTCAGTTCTCTTAGATCACCTGCACTACCTCTTATGAGGGTGGCACTGTTGTCCCCATATGGAGGTGAACAAACTGAAACTCTTAGAGATTAAAGTAATTTCCCTGAGGTCACACAGCTGAGATTCAAAGCAAACTTTTTTTAGCAATAACATCCATGCTTTTGATACTTCAGCGTACTTCCTCTGTTTATTCTGTCTAGAGAGATTTGAGTAACGCTTCACAGACCTAAAAGAAATGGCCGTTGGACATGGCTTGAGTGGTCATTAAAATGCTGAAAGGTAGATAACAAGAATGTACTTTTTTTAAATTAAAATTTTTTTTCAGAAAAGGCCATTTTTTATCTAAGATTACATATCTATTATTTTTGTGATATCAAATGCGCTTTCCTTTAAAAAGAAAAGATGATGGTAGACAATAGTAGATGGTAGATTTTTTTTCTTCTATCTAGTATTCACTACATCTGGCTAACCTGTATTAGTTTACACCCCCTCTTTTTTTCTAATAATGTTATAAGTTATTATTTGGAATCCCAGATTGTCCTTCTCCTTTAACACTTATTATAACTTCTTCCTTGATAGAATGCGTGCGAGAAGGACATGAGTCTTGACAGTTGAAAATAATGGTGAAATTAGTTTTGAGTGTCAGCCTTGGAAGTAAAGGTGATTTTTAGAATGGTGAAGGGACAATAAAATGCAGAAACTAAAAAATAAGAAATAAACTGGTGATAGTTATTCCCTTATGTTTGATTCAGAGAGGGAAGGAGGGAGAAAAAGAATAGGATAGATGGAGAGAAAGGTGGATATTTAAAATAATGTGACCATGAAATTATGAAAGCTATTGGAAGAGGAGGAAAATACATTAAATACTGGACACGGCATAACAGATTCAACACTGAACAGGCCACACATCCAACATAAATCTTCTGAGCTAGCTTTGTGGTTAGTTCTTAGCGGGTCTCAACTAGCTTGTATTTTGCTCATTTTAACCTACAAATACATACATTTTACCTAGATTAGAAGCACAGCTCAATGAACAAGGGCTCTCTCACTTTCTTTCCTTTTTTTTTAAAAAAAATATTTCACTTTTACTCTTGTTTGCATGTGTACATTTTGCAAACTTGTATACTCTTTAACAACATATAATGCTAATCAAAAAGTGTCTACGTTTTAAAGGCTTAGCGGCTGTGGCGTTTGGTCTTCTCATACCTAGGGCGACACTCCACATTTCCCGGGGCAATGTGGTGCTGTGTCCCCCATCTCATGGGAAGGCAACACGTCCGAGTGCGGCCAGAAACATGAATAACACACCATCCTAAGAGACCAAATGCGTTCAGCACTGTTGCTCTGAGGAAGAGGCTGCCCTCTCTGAGTAGATGAGTATATTATACGATCTGATCCAATTATGACAAAAACAGCAATTTAATTCACATTCATTTAACCATTAGCTTCAATAACAGTGATGGCACTGAATTTGCAGCATGACTGGCACTGACAATACCTGAAATGAAGCACTGTAAATATTACTGCTGGGAGACTCCTACAACAGCTGCTGGGTCTTACTGTAAAAGTCTCTTTCCTCAAGGGAGGGCTTTCTGTCTGACAGTTTTACAATGCTTCTTTGTTCAAGGGACAGAGACTAGTTTCCTTGGAAAATTGCAATAAGAGGCAACTGTGATTCTCTGTCAGTGGTATACGATGTACAGAAGCTTAGAATTTCACATTCAAATTTGAAAATGAAAAGCTTACTCTTTCTTCGAAATGCGTTATTTCAGTGGGAACTCTCCCTTGTAAATAGTAAACATCATTCATTCATTCATTCATTCATTCATTTTTTACAGGGACAGAATCCAATCATTTGGCTCAAATACAACAAGATTCTATGCACTATCCTTTGGGATACCCAAAGTCAGGTTATGTATCTTTTATCTTTAAGTAGCATCTTCTCTGAACTCTTCTTTATTAATTTGTACTAGCTTATGGTTACTTTATTATACTTTGTAATCATCTCTCCCTGATATTTAATAAGAAGCATTATTGTGTTTATGGAAACAAACTCATTTATTTTCCAGTGATCTCCTCACAGCTGAGACCTGCTAAAGTCTCCTAGTGTGAGCCCTTTAATATAGGACCATGTATTTGTAGGATTGTTGATGTTTCTGTGATTTAGATGGAATGCTGACCATTTGGGCTAGCCATCGTATATGTTGAATGTTAAGCAGAGGTATCATAGATGAGGATTCTGAGTGACAATGGGAAACAGGACTAGGACTATATACTATATAAAAAACTTTTTTTTTTTTTTTGACGGTACAAACAGAACTCATTCCAAAATGGAACATTCTCTCAATTGTTGTTATTTTTTTTGGTATGTGTTTTGTGTGTATATATGTGCATTTGTTTGTTTGTTTTTATAAATGGCTTTATAAGCACATTTTTGGGGGTATCTGACCAGTCTAAAAGCTAAGGTCACTTTTTTTCTCTAGGTACTAATCACTTCAGCTTCTTTAATAGGAGTTGTTTCCTGGCAAGAAGGTTTGTATGAGGTCTCTCCAATCCCTGACCATAGTGGTCTGTAGTGTATTGGATGATTACGTTATACTGTTTGATCCAAACATCGCCCCTCCCCCACAAAAAAAACCCAAGCATTTAATTCATATTCAGTTAACCATTAGCCTACAACCATTTTTTTCTTGCAATTTGTAATTAAGAAATAAGGAAAGTTGAGCAAGTCTTTTGTAGCTAAAAATCTAAATTAAAGTATAAGCGTAGGGTGAGTATACTTTCATAACCTTAAAACTGAAGTTACATAGTATCATTTCTACCATACTCTATTGGCTAAAGCAGCATATGTCCAACCAGATTAAAGGAAAAATGATATACACCCAATCTCTCAATGGAAGGCATGTCAAGCTAACATTGTAGAAGAGTTTGTGGGATGGAAAATATTGTTACATATATCTTTGGAAAGTATATTTAACACATTGACTAACATAATGCCACATTTTTATGGCAGCATTCTTAAATCAAACAGAGCAGGTGACCTATTATCAATGAATATACATTTTCCCTAATATCCCACATAAATATATTTTAATTTTGAAGGGAAAATCATACAATTTCTAATCATTTTTCAATGTGGGAATTATAACCCATGTCTCCACCAATATTTTATACCAACTCACTTATGTTACATGAGTAAGGTATGCTGCAGAGAAGCAAAGAAACTTAACCTTGGTCACAGGCTACATATTATGTAGCACTAAGGTTAAAATCCACATTTTAACTCTGTTCAATGGTCCTTCAATTAGACAAAATAGCCTTTCATCAGGTCTACTGATTAGAATATTTTCATAGTAAGAACTATCTTCCAATCACTTTATAAATGACTCTATTCCGAAGTGATTTCATATGAATAATCAAAACAGGACTAAGACAATTAAAAAATCAAGAGTAACTTCATTTGAATGAACAACTTGTTAAGTCAATCCTCTTTTCAAAGAAAATCATAGCTTTGGCTTGGTTGTGATTTAGATACATATTGATTTATTCCATGGGCAGTAAGGCACCAGAAATCTCTATTTCAGGAAGCTAAATTGAAGTTAAAAACTAAATTACCATAAGATGTTCAAATGTCATGAAAAACTTTAACTAATGGTGAATCTCTTCCTAGATATCTACGATAGAAAAAAACATATATGTCAAAATGTCATTTAGTTTTCCTCAATCTTTTTAAATATCAATAGAGAAAAGGCTACCTATTGGCTATTAATTCCCATGATTAGAGAACCAAGTTAATGGGTCTTAAGTTAATGAAGAGGAAGAAAACTAAGAAAAAAAATATTATTTTTATCATCTTAAATTGCACATTCCCCATTTGACCTTTTAATGTTAACCAGGCATCTCATAAAGCACAGACTTAAGTTAAAAGATTTGAGTGCAAGAGAAATTACTTAAGATAAAATATAAATAGTATATGAACAAATCTAAAACATCTATTATCTCAAAAAACATTTAAGACTCTATGATGTCAACCTTGACTACTAATAAAAATCCAATTTAAAACTTCGTTAAATTATATCTTGGTCAGTGAAGTTAATCAAGAGATAACAGGTAACCTCGTGGTTAACAAACAAAATATAAATATAAAAACACACACACATTTTTTTCTTCCTGAAGCAATTGTAGAAACCGATACCAAAAGAACTGAAAATTAATGAAACTCTTTTTATATCAACCATTTATTATCTTCTACCTGTATACACAAATAGAGCTGTCTATTTATTTTTATGTCTGCTTATCTATAAACATTTAATGTACTAATATTCCTTAACATGGTCATCCTCTTTTTGGGAATTTAATATAAAAAAAAAAATCTTAAGAAGAACCAAAAAATTACAATTGTGATTATTTTAAAGATAGACTTAAATATATGTATACATCTATGTGTGTATATCTCTGTATAAAAATAAACTAAATGAAAATGATAAGATATTAGTTAATAAATTTTGGAACATAACCGTAGAACAAAACTGGAAAGCAATATTCGAAAGTGAAAATGCTTTGAATAGTGTATGATAGTTTGGATTATGGGCATTTATAATTCTATTTTCTTTCAATGTTATTAAAATATAAAGACAAAATATCAAATCTCGAGGAATTTTGAGAGACTCATGTCAAAGAATATTGCTCACTACTAGAAACCAGTTTTCTGTCTTTGTAGATGTATTTTTAAAAGCATATTTACAAATAATCCCAAATTTTATGACTTTATTCTAATTGTTGTAAAGTAGCAAGGTAACTTTCTTATTCTAAATCTTCAGTCCTTATGATTGACACCACCATCCATTGCACTGTTCATCCCTGAAAAATGAGTGCCACCTTCATGCTCTCTCTCACTCTCCCCCATAAAGTCAACCACTGAGTCTTGTTGATTCTATCTCTTTAATAACTCTGGGATACGTATACTGTTTGTTGGTTTTTTTTTTTAATCCCACTTCTAAGGCTTTATTCTCATCCCACGTATAACTGAAATAGCATCAATATTATCTTTCTCTGATATGTGTATCTCACATCCATCTCTCTTACAGCCTGCACCTATAATGTTTCTAATGCAAACAAACCATCATCATCATCATCATCATTATCCATGTTACTCTCCCACTTAGAAAGCTTTGTTGCTTTCCCATTGCATTTCCATAAAAAATTCAAACCCTTTCTTCAGTTTTTATACAGAAAGTTTAGAATCTACTCTTTCTTAAAACTTTAAACTTCATGGCCTGATACTCTCCCACACAAACTCTTGTCTATAGATATATCAGCAAGTAACGGTGCCCTTCAAAGGATACATTTTTAAAGTGAAATTCTGTTCTTGGGTCTTTACCAGACTAAATGTAGAAACTGTCATCTTTGCTGTTTATGAAGAATAAAAAAAAGTTGCTATGTCTCAGGAAAGGTGACAACAGCAGAGGGTCCCTGGGTTGGATCTGAAGCTGCCTAATGTCAGGGAAAGGAAGTGCTCCTTCCTTGGGCCTTTGACAGTCACGGCAACTTTCAGCATTGCATGTTCAGAGCCAGACGCTGCCTTCATCTGCTTGGCAGAGGGGAATAGAGATTGTAGACAGTCTGCCAAGTTTTAAACAGAGGGGCTTAGAGATCCAGAGCAGGGCCCCTCAAGGACCAGTGGGTCCAGTCCACCAAGTTCATGCCCAAGGACTTGGCAGGCAGTGAGTCGTCCTCATTAAAATCCAGTTTGGATCATGGCACATTTTCACTGGCACCCAGCTGGTAGCCAAGGAAGAATACAGATAATAGGGAATAAAACACACATACAGAGACGAATACACATATATACACACAAACCAAAATTCTAAACTGGAAATAGGCAAAATATCAAACTTGTGTTTAATCGTTGTCGACAAAAATGCTGTCCAGGTAACGCCATACCTCCAGAGCCTTCCTTTAATCATGTTCTCGTTTCTTTTTATCTTTTTTTCTTGCTGCCCTAATCACTCCCCACTTTTAATATCCCCACACTGGCTTTAATTAAACTTTCTTTAGTTTCAGTTTGTTTGCCAGGGAGGTTGGTTTTCACTCTCAAAGTCTAGTCCAATTCTCGTGTCCAGGCGGTCAAGGTCATCAGGGAAGTTTGTCAGAACCCCGCTTCCTCAGGAGTTTCTCTCGTCTTCGCTCTGTGATTTCTGTGATTAGTCAACTCGAGCACGGCCCAGAGGAGCAGCGCTGTTTTCCAAGATTAGAGAGACTGATGCTCTGCACACATCTTCTCCCCTGTCACTTTCTCTCTTCATTCCCCACCCTAATTGAAACATACTTTCATCACATTCTGATTTTACAAAATCTATTTAATCTTCTATTTAGTTTTCTGTGGGTTTTGTACTGTTGGAGGAAATGTCTGCAGCCAGCTCTGTGATGCAGGGTGAACTGCTGAGGCCTTTGGGAAAGCGAGAGTTATTTTTATTACTGGCACAATGCTATTTTGCTACCTGTTTACACTCATTATAATGCCACAATCACAAATCTATTGCTAAGGTCATGAAAGGGGTTCCAGTATAAAAACTATATTTTTAGGTTTTATGTTCTTCATCCAGTGAAATTTTCTAAGGCAAAATTCTAATGGGGATTGTCTCATGATGAACCTATCTTTTTTAAAGGAGAGTTGAGGAATAATATCTTTAGGAAAAATGTTGATTGTCAAATGAGAATAAAAAAAACTTATTTTTTTTGAAGAAAACATTCATTCATTTATTCAAAGTATATTTATTAAGCATTGTAGTAATAGGCATTAAAATGAGAGAATATGAAACTGTCCCCTCTCGCAATATATTCGCAGGAAGTTGGGAAACAGATAGGTAGAGACATCATTACAAGTTGGTGGGCTAGGTACTGAAATAGAGGGATAGTAAAATGGAGATAGTAAAATATAAACAGGGAAGAAAGATCATCAATGGACCAGAAATTCAGGGAAAATCCTTGAATTATAAAGGGTAAATGGAAACAGACAGAAGTGGAGAAATAGTGTCACCTATCTCCGCAGCAGTTGTGTGGGTGAACTCTAAACCTACAGTTAAGAGATTAAAAAGTGGGAAGTGTTAAAGAGAAGACAATAAGCCGCCCCTCCCACAGTGAAGTCCCTTATGCTAAGCCTCACACCGCCCAACCGAGACTGAATTACAGCTTCTGCTCTTACACAAGTGGAATTTTAACCAGCCAATCAGGAATCCTCTGATCAGCACTCGTTAGGTAATCGGCCTCAAAAATCACTGCCATCCCCTATACGGAAAGTAGCTTTGCAATAACCATTTTTTTTTTTTGCCTAGAACAACTTGTTCCTTTTCCTTGTTCCTGTTCCCTTCTGCCTATAAAATCTCTTGCCTTGTATAGCTTTTCAGAGCTCTTTTCCATCTCCCACACTGGATGCTGCCTGATGTATGAATTACTGAATAAAGCCAATAATATCTTTAAAAGTACTCAGTTGAATTTCTGTTCTTTAACTGAGGTAATGGGGTATCCCCTGCATTATTGAAAGAGGGGCTCTACTCAGAACAGCAAAGATGGAGGCACTACTGCATTTTCCTCTGACTCGGAGAGTGAGTGCAGGCCCTGGGGCCAGAGTGGGTAGGGCCGTGTCCCCGAGAACGAATGTTTCTACTGCCCAGTGACTCTTTTCACACAGAAGAAAGAGCCACTGGAAGGCCACTCACCACAGTGAATCTAAAATCACCAGGTAGATATCACTTATCAAAACAGTGACTATTCTATAAAAGATGAAAAGGAAGGAGAAATTAGAAAAAAAAAACACAGAAATATCTAAAAAATAAACTATTAGAAATATCTAAAAAATAAACTATTAGAAACAATTTTTATATTGGGCACATAAAAGTAATATAAAAGGCATTAAGTGAAAAAGCATTGAGTATTTTAAACGGATAAAAATTCAATCACGAAGAAGACATAAAATCACTGACTTCATTTAAGTTCAATGGCTTCAATAAATCAGAAACAATTTTTAAAATGTATATTGATTCTTAACACGCCACTCTAAAAATTGAATAGTTCAGGTAAAACAATAATTAAATAAGAAAATAAGGTGTGGAAAATTCAAAATAATTCAGCAAGATTTAGTATCATTTATGTATATACAATTATAAATATATATATGTACACACATATAAGTGCATATAAACTGAATGTAATCATGTCATTTCTCCCCAAACTAAAAGTATACAATATTTTCAAAGATACATGACACATTACCTGAAAAATTGATCATGTATATTCCATTAACAAAGAATACATTCTAAAGAGCAGCGGGGAAAGGGGATTTAAGGGATAAAGGAAAATGTCAGATGGACAATAGGCAACAGACATTCTGGGAGAAGGAATGGCTGGGAGAGGGTTGCTTATTCAGGAATTCTGGGGCTTTAAAATGTCCTTCAAACAACCTACAGCAAAGAGTAGCCACTTATTGGAAGGAGCAAGGAATGCATCTATGGAGCTTTGGTCAGTCCGCAGAGGCAGGTCTCTCACAGTCTGGAAGCGGAGAATGGCACAGGGATTAAGGCTGTCCACCTTCCGCCCGCCACCGCCCCTGCCTCTCTCTCCCACAACACCCCCCGCCACACCATATGTTGCCACATATTTTCTGGTTTTTATCTGTTTTTTATTCTTTTCCTTTCCTCGATTTCTTTTCTTGCTTCTCTTGGCAGAATAGCATCCCATAAGTCTTAGAGTTTCTCTCAAGGCAAACATGTAACAGGGCTCATTCCTAATTCAAGGGGCTATAGGGACTCAGATAGGGAAACTTGGTTCCCTACCTATTTAGTACGTACTATGATGGCAAATTCTTTAAGATATTAAGAAGTACAAGTGAGATGGTGACAGTAAGTGTGGTTGGAAAAGTGAGCAGAAATAAAATTATTAAAGATCTTGGTTCTATGCACCCTCTCGCCACCAGAGGTAAAAGAATATTTGCAAGAGTCTAAGTAGTAATGTGGCACGTCCCAGAGCCCGGAAAATGGAACAGAGATGCTAAAAACTGAAACACACAAAGCATGCAAAACACTAGAGATGGAAGAAAGAACCATATTTAACAGAAAGTTTTTCAGTCTTCTAGTTGAGCCTGGTGCTAATGACTGGCACCCATTAGCCTGAAGAGTCTAATAATAGCACTTTGCCCTGACTCATTCAGGTCCTGATCATACAACAGAAAAAAAATAAAATACCTGTAGAGAGACTTTTGATCTAAAAGTTTAGATACAAAGAATGTGAATAATTAGGCTGATATTTGAATACTTGGATCAAGTATTCACATTTCTGGGTATAAACCTTGGTTATTTCTCCTTGAGTTTGAACTCTTATTTCCTTGGCAAAAAATATAGGTACCAGAAAAGCAGGTTTCATAATAAACTGAAAGCATATAGAAAGAGCTCTTCCGTTTGCCTTTAATATGCCTATATAAAGCTTAATTTTTATCTAAGTCATAATGTGCACAATATTTTAAAACATAATGGCCTTTCCAAATGTGTTTATCTCAAGGCGAGTTTTCTTAATTCCCAAGTTATAAATGTCAAGACTCCAGATTCACTGACACATACCTAGTCTGATGGGAGCCCTTTTGAAACACCTTTGTTACGTGTCTGAGCTCTGCATGCCCAAGGAGCTCACTCTGTCTCTGGACAGTCCTGACTCAGAACGTTCTTCTTGCTATTGGACCTAAATCAGTGGTCCTGCAAAATATTGAAAAAAATTTTTTTTCTTGAGTAATATATATAATATTATATATATTATCCACCTCCTGTAGCCAGCTGAGCATCTGAGACTTTTAAGTGATCCAGTAAGTGTTAAGTTATATAACATTTTAAAATTATATATATAGCCAATGAAAGTA
The DNA here is from genome assembly GCF_000325575.1 of Pteropus alecto. NCBI lineage: Eukaryota > Metazoa > Chordata > Mammalia > Chiroptera > Pteropodidae > Pteropus > Pteropus alecto. The sequence goes on from NW_006434825.1 coordinate 8,107,094, forward strand.
ATGATAGTTCTTTTAAACTATATAGCTGAATCTTCTTTTCATGTATTCAATACTCTCACCATCTCACACTTTTTACTGCTTAAACATCCCTGCTGACTTCAGCTACTGTATTGTATATTTTCCCCCCACGCCTTTCATGATGCTAGATTTTTTTTGATAGAACATATTGTCATATTTTAGTTTTCCTCTTAAAGTGAGATGCTCTGAACCCCACAAAATGGCAAGGGCACATTAAAGTTTGATTCCAGGATCTGATGAATGCCTGTGCTTAATATAGTCCAAGAATCTTTCCAGTTCCGAGATTCTGTGATTTCATGACAAGACCAATAGTGTAACCCTAGTACCCCCTGACATGGCTTCATTTTCAAAATGGAACAAAGTCATTACTCCATGATACATAAACACAACACCATTGTCAGAAAACATCAGCTGTTGCTTTTCCACAGATATTGGTAACAGCTGTTTGTCTGACAACGGAGAAGACTGGGTACCCTGTGTGGCTCCGGAGTCGTGAAGCAGCCTTTTATCTCGAGCGTAAAGATGACTCTTTGCCCTCTGGAGATTCAGATGACAAAATCCCATAAGGTAGAACAGTCAGGCTTCAGAATGATGATCGTTTTGAGACATTGCATTTTTCCTTCCTAACCCAATGAGTCAAAACCATCTGGCTATTCGCATCCCTGTGCTCTTGTTAAAGAATGTTCCCTAAGCATCAGAGAATTTTTATCTAGTCAATTATAGTTATTTCCTATTTAAATCTCAGAGCATACGTGCCTCTTATTGTGTTATGGCTGTGTGATACTGTTGATTTATCTGCCAAAATATTGGCACATGATATTATCATGTTTCCTAATATCTGATGAACAAGATGAGATGAATGTTGTCTAGATTCTTATTTCTTTGGATGATGTGATAGTTAATTTTATGTGACAACTTGACTGGATCAGCAGATGTCCAGATATTTGGTTAAACATAATTTCTGGATACGTCTGTGAAGGTGTTCCTAGGTGAGGTTAGCATTTGTATTAGAAAACAGTAGATTGTTCTCCCCCAAGTAGGCAGGCCTCATGAAATCCACTGCAGGCCTGAATAGAACAAAGAGGTGGAATAAGGGGGGATTCACATTCCCTCCCCACCTCACGGCTTAGCTGGGGCATCCAATCTGCTGTCCCAGTGACTCCTCGTTCTCAGGCCTTTAGTCTCAGGCTGTATTCCACACCATCAAGCTCTCAGACCTTCTAACTATGCCACCTGCTTTCCTGAGTCTCCGGCTTACAGATGGCAGACTGTGGAACTTCTAAGCCTCCAATTCCTTAGAATAAATCTCATCTCATCTATCTATCTATCTATCTATCTATCTATCTATCTATCTATCTATCCATCCATCCATCCATCCATCCATCCATCCATCCATCCATCCATCCATCATCCATCATCATGCTTTTTTTCCTGGATAACCCTAACTAATACAGATGGCCAGTGTAAAAAGAATGCTAACTAATAAGTCTGTAGATATTTGTGAGGAGATTGTCCCACAAAGTTCTGTACTTTGAGAGTGAAGTAAAGATCTGTTGTTATTTATAGAAAAGATAAAACTTGGATAAATTGGCTAGCTATCTTGCTATAATCAATATCAACAACTCCAAAAAAAGGTAAGAGTAAACACTTATTAAAATAAATTTTAAGAACTATTTATAAGATTTTCTCTTTTATTTTATCTTATTTCTCACGCTTCCTTCATACAGCACCATCTTCAGCAGCAGCCAGTTACACTATACATGCAATTATTTTGTTTGTTTTTTTCCTCATGCATCTCCGCTGCCTAAAATATCATTCTTACGTTGTTAACCAAATGAAGTGTACTCAACTTTTAGAACTCTGTCTAATGTTACATCATGTTATTTGTTGACCAGCAAAAGATATACGTAAATTAAAATAAACAGATAGATAAATAAATATATGTCTTCTATGTTCCAGGCAAAGTGTTAGGCTGGCTAAGGATACAAGAGTGATCAAGAGAAATTCAAGCTTTGCACTAAAGACCCTATTCTTTAATGGAAGAGACAAATTAAAAAAAAAAACAAGCACAGGAAAATATGAATGAAACAACAACAAATTGTGATATTAAAAAAGGAATTGAAAAAAGTTAATATAGATAAAAAGAAGGATGATCTATTTTTGATAGCATTTTTGATAATCACTAAAGTTGAGAGTCAGGGACTAGCCAAATAAAGTATAGGCACATAATTGATGGTGGTGGAGACAATCCACATACAGAGAAGCGTCTCATATATTCAAGAGAGTAAAAGAAGATGAGTAAGTGTGAGTAATATAAGCAAAAGATAGTGGCACAGGATGAGGTTGGAGAGGCAGACAGAGGCAAGACCATTCAGAGTTTTTGAGGGGTAAGGATTTTTTTCCATGTTCATTGTGAAGCTGCTAAAACCTTTAATTTTGACTTGCTTTATTTCAATCAATATGCAATTAATATAAAGTGATCGGATCTTAAGAGGTCAGTTAGATGAGTTTTGACACATGTAAATACCCATGTAACCACTATCCAAAACAAGATATAGAAAATTACAACCCTCTCAGAAAGTTCCCTATGACCCCATTCCAATCAATTTCCTTCTCACCATTCATCCATTACCAACTCCCTTAAAGCAACCATGATTCTGACTTTATTTATTATAACTTGCTTTGTTTGTATTTGGATTTCGAATAAGTGGAATCATATAATATGTAGCATTATAAATTTTAAAAGTTTAAAATATCACACATTGTTTTGTACATGCAATTTCATTAAATAGAGGAAATGGGTATACTATTCAGAATATAATATCAACTGTACAGATATAAAAAATGTTAAATCTGTGCTGTATGTGTATAACCTGTGTGTGTATACACACATGCTAAATCAAGGTGGTATGTAGATAGAGATAACTAGACAGATTTGAGATCACTTTTATATCAAAGTTTCTAGGACTTGTTCATGATGTCTTATATGAAGTATATGGGGGGGAAAGGGAGTAAATAGGATGTCTCTTTAGGCATCAAGGTAGATGGTGGAAGATAGGCTGTAGTACAAATCAAAAGATAAATTCTGAACAGTTATGTTTGAGATACCTGGGAGATTATTCCAGGGCAGATATAAAGTAGGAAGTTTAGGTATGCAAATATGAAAATCACAGAGAGGTGTGGTCTGAATTTGTAAATCTAGAAGTGATTAGCATATCAATGGTGTTCAAATCCTCTGGAATCAAAAACAATATTGGGGAGGTGGGGAGAGGTGTATTCTGAAAAAGTGACTAAAACTAAACCCTGGGGAAAATCGACAAATAGATTTGAGCTAGAGTACAGCCTGCAAAGGGAAATGAGAAAGAAAAAGCCAATAAATAATTAATAGAAAATCAGTAGAGGGGAGAGTTCTAAAAGTCAAGATAGAAGTGTTTCAAAAAGAAAGTAATGGCTTACTGTTTTGAAAGCTAATGAGAAATGTAGTATGATGAGGATGAAGAAGACCATTCATTTGGCAGTATGTAAGGCTTTCGTAACTTTGTAAGAATAGTTTCAGTAGAATAAAATAACAAGAATAGATCAAAATGCATTGACGAGTGACAGGGATGTAAGTAAATGGAGACAGCATATGCAGACAGTACTTTTGAGAAGACTGACTGTGACAGAGAGTAGAGGATAGTCACAAAAAAACATGATATCTAAGCTTTCATTTCTGGACTATACTTAACCAATGAGCATATAATGGGTAATCTAAAAAGAGAAAGTAGAGTCAGTAAGGAAGTAGAGGTGTAAATCAGAGGTGTCTTTGGAAAAATGTTTGTCGTCTGTTTTGATCAGAGTAGTAGACCTGGTGGGTAGTCAGTGGAGATCAGGCAGGAAAGACTATGAGTTTATATTAGGCAATGCTAGAGAAAGCGAAGATATATCTATGAGCTATTAGTTTAACAGATTAGATGGAACTGTGGCCTTTTGACTTGAAAAACACATCTGTCTTAAAAATCCCCTATCAAGTTCTTTGTGAGTTTTAATGCCAATGAATCTGTTCCTCTCTGTTTTTTGTCTTACATCGTCTAGCTTTCCTGTAGAACTGATCTCAATAAAATCTGCTAAAGGAACAGACTACAAATGTCACCTTTAGTAGCTTCAAACTTTCTAAGATTTCCAACATTTTCATTTTCTGGTCACCGGCCAGGATGTGATTCATGTCTCGGTTTTGTGGAGCAACAACTAATTACCACTACTTTTAAAGAGCAATTCTGTTTTTTGGGGCAGAGAGCCAACATTGAGGGGCGTTCTGTATCGCAGAAGGAAAGGTTTCCTTGCCAATCATAGGTGTCTTTGCCGGAACGGTATGATGTCATTGTGATAGGGGCAATGAAAATAAGAAAGCAATGTTTTGTAGTTCCTAAAACTCCAAAATCGAACTACATACTTACTAGATAAGTTACATCAGAGATTAAGAAAATTGTAGTAAACTTTATCGAAGTTCCTAGGCAGTGATGCAGTCGATAGTTAATAAATGCATAGACTTGAGCTTTTGGTATGGCTAAATTTAATTATATGGTACATGCAAGCATTCAATTTTATGAAGGTGAAAATAGGATATCTTGCAATAAAATGAACATTGCCATCAAAGTGTTCAAATTTGCAAATTTAATGTGCTTCAAAATAGCTTCATTTTATCACCATTCAATTGCAAAAAAAAAATCAAACTCATCTAGGAATTAATATCTAGTATAGAGAATGACAACATGACGATTTCTCTTTTACAAAGCATGGGAAATAAATGGATGTAAGAATGGTCATATGAAACTTATTTGATGACATTTAACAGCCTCTCCCCAGTGGTCTTTAAAATAAACACACACACATCATTTTAAGGTCTCTCTAGATTGAAAGAAAGAGGTATTAAATTGCAATAGAAGAAGCTCACTTTCCAGCCCTCTGACCTTCCTCCTCCCATGTCCTTATCATCCAACCTGCTACTCTGAAACCTCAAGTTCTAATTCTATCATATCCTTAATACAGACCATACAATCTTTAAACTTATTAAGTAGCAGTCGAGGTATGATCCAAAATAAGATATAAGAAGCACATACAATATTTAAGACAGAATATTCACATTTTACACCAGATTGAATAAGAGATAATTGAATGACATATAGCTGGATGTGGCTAAGCAGGGTTTAGTGAAGATTTTGTGATTATCCAGTCCTTTCAATAGATTCAGAAAGGTAAAGTTTTAGGTCAAATAAAATTTACTTTGAAACCTCATTGCATCACTAAAATTAACAGGATTAACCAGATAATTGGCAAAACTTTGTTTCTGTTTGTGTTATATGAAATGGTTTCAGGTGACACTGCTGTCCCAGGTGTATATTAGACACAGCTGGGATGCCATCTGTGGTCCTCATTGCCTTGTTATTTGGGTTCCAGAAGCAGATCTTTGTTTTTCTTTTCTAAGAAACGATGGCATCATTTTAAAGAGTATATTTGCATCATACAGTTTTGGATTTCATCACTATTATAAGACCTTGGATGAGAGTCTCAATCCCCTTTGGCCTTAGTTTTCTCATCTATAAAACGGAAAAAAAATAATTGTGCCAATCAAATAGGATTGTTGTGAAAATTAAATGTGTCATCATATATAAAACATATAGTATAATGTTTTACATGCAGTCATCACCCTATGAATGTTGTTATATACTGCTCATTATGGTAATATCATTATTAACACACTTGTGAAATCTAGTAATGTTCCCACGAGTTACTGAGTTCATCCCATTAATGATAATCTTTGAGCACTTAAAAAGCACAAACTAGTGGATTAATTCATATCGAGTGGAGTCTAATTCAAGAAAGCAAGACAATTTTTAAATGAAAGTAAATATTTATTTATATCATATAACCTGGAACTATTTGCTTAACTATTGTTCTCTTATTTAAAAAGGCATACATGTCCAGTTAGCACTTTTGAAAAAATAGACAGATTCCATAGCTTAGAATAAATTGGAACTGTTCAGGTTGAAATAAATCATATATCTATGAATTTATCAATGTACCATAGACATTTTTCTCATCTCATCTTTACATATTTTTCTATAATAAATCCTTACTTTTAAATATATACCAGAAAGAAATATAGCAGTGTAGATAGGAAACAAATGTGAAGCACTATGTTGAAAAAAATGGTTCACTTTCTAGCATTTTATTTTCAGGCTACAAAGTTCAAAGAAAAACTTGTAATAAACCTAAGTCAGGACCCCTCTCTGAGCATCTTTGTCCCTTTGGGTTTATCCCTGCTTTATGTGTTTGATAAGAGTCACACTGAAGTTGACTCAAGAATTACACCCATTCTTTCAATTTGTTTATGAGTTACTCAGTACCTAGAAACAGAATCATCGATTATTTCAATTAACACTAAAACTTAGTTTTGACTTATGAGTTTTATCAGACTTCCATTTACATTAATGTCTACTTTCAAAATCTAAAAATGAAAAAACCTCATGGGTATTCTAACTTATTGACAGGGAACTTGGGCAGGGACCATATATGCTTAGACTATCTCTGAAGAGATGGTTTTCTTCCCATCAACATTTTGAAGCTTTGCTTTTCCCACAGCTTCTCTGACTTTGAATAAAATATAACTACCCCCACCTCTTAGAGATTCTTCTGAGTTCCTCTGCTTTTTCTGATGAGTCAAGGTAAGACCGATGGCTTGTAAACCAAACTGGTTTTCTTTGAGGAAGAATCTATTCATTTGTTTTTCACAATTAACCACATATTAATACAGTATCTGCACTCCATAGTTATGTTTTAAACACAGCTATATGTGTATCTGGAATGAATCTGGAAAGCAAACAGGAAAATGCTGAAAGGGAATCTTAACCTTAAATTTTTCTGTTTACACTGAAGATTAAGTAACAAACATTTGGCTAATATTTCACCTCAATTGCTATGTCATATTAACATTTTGAAGAATAATTTTTTCAATGATCACAAAATATAGAATCTTTAGAATTACTCCTTACATTGAACATATAAAACTTAAAATATTCTTTGTAAAAATGTAAAATATTTAAATTTTTAAAAATTTGCTCCTCTAAGTGTAGATATGGAATTTTATCTCTTCCTGATTTGTGAAGTCATTGATAATCTAATTCCACTGGTCAACTGAAGTTAAAAGCTAGAGAATAAAGGATGATCTAAACGTCACATAGATAGAGAACAGTTTTTGATATACTACTTCACAAAACAAGAAAATAACAGTATTGAAGGAATCTTTTAAGGAGGTATTTGAATATGTTGCACATCATAAAGAACTGTCTCTGGCATTTACAGATTAGACACTTGGAGTTCAGAGAACTCCAGTGACTGGCCAAATGTCATTCTATCTTTTGGATCATTGCTGGGGCTCACTTCTGTTTCCTCCTGCATGCCTACGGTATTTTAATTCATCTTTACCTTGTGACTGCACTGCTATTTATCCATTGCTAGTATTTAAATGAAAGACAACTTCTCTATGGATCTGGGGAGGGGAAGTAAGACGTGCTGCCATCGGAATTAACATTTCCAATGTAGAGCCGTCCCAGGTGGTCCTTCCTGGGCTTCACTCATCTCTACCATCTTATACATTCAGGTTACTCTGTGGTTGTCATGGACATGGCTAGCTGCCTGCGTAGAGGTACGTGGCTTGGGGTTCAAGAGGTAGGAGAGGAAGAAACCCACATTAGTTAATTCTTTAAAGTAGTATCCATACATACCTACTATAATAGCTATAATGCTAAAGACGATGCAGGGTGCTGGCAAGTGTGTGCAACAAGAGAAACTCTTACACACGGCTGGCAGGTGTGTAAATTGTCACAATCGCTTTAGAAAAGCACTTGGCAATATCTACAAAGCTCAATGTTTGCATCCCCTATGACTCTCAATTGTCCCTGTAGGAATAAAGCTAAAAGATATGGTGGTGAAAGACCAATACTAGAATAATCACAAGACTACCAATAATAGTCCCAAACTGGAAACTACTCACATATCCTTCAAAAGTAGAACAAACAATTAATTAGTCTGTGATATATTCACACATTGGAATTCTACATAATAACAAATATAAAAAATCCTTGACTTGAATGAGTCTCAGAAACAATGTTGAGCAGAAACAATGTTGAGCAAAAGAGCCCACTGTAAGGTTTCATTTATATAAAGTTTAAACATAAATATGAATCTGTGCTGTTAGGTTACAGCATGGTGATTACCCTTGGGGGGTGGGGGCTGGGTAGGAAATGGAAGAGAATGAGGGACTTTCCGAGGGCAGGTAACAGTCTTTAATTTAAATTGGGGTGCCGACTAAAAGGTTATTTACTCTAAAAACTCATCGAGATATTAAATTATGATTCATGTCCTTTTCTGCATGTCAATAAAATTTGTAAAAATAAAAACAGCTCCTCCCCATTTAGACAAAATTAAGTTTATTTTTATTACATGGAGAAGTTTGTTTTTTAACCTTTTTCCTATCATTCCCATTTTTGTATTTCACGTTCTAGATGTAAGACTCTCTGATCAATTCTTTCAACTGATGTCCTAGACATATTTTTCTCTGGCGCTCAGGCTGCTTTTGCAGCTCTGTCTTCCCCTCACACTCCTCTCCTACCAGGTCTCTGGGCCTCTGGGCAGGCAGCCTATTCCAGCATTTTCCCACCCACTGCCAATCAGTGCGCTGTCAATTCTCCTGCCTCCCATTGTCATTGCAGAGTGCAGCTTTCAGAGCCTGCCATGTTGGCAGCCTTCAATGCTTCCCCCCGGGGTTTTGAAATCTCATTTCTGTGATGGCCCCAGGGCCTGCCAGGCCTGGGTCACTTCCAGCACCTCTCCTGTGAGAGGTTCCCTCCCTCGGCATTGTCCAGCCGGGTTTGTATGATTATGATTCTGGGTAATGGGCTTTCCATCCTTCAGCTGTCAAAAGCTCACCCCACACTTTATTCCCACCGTCTTTTAATTTTCACTTTGTAACTGAAAGCAAAACAAAACAAACACAAGGTTTATAATCACTTCAATTTAACATTTGAAGTGAGGAAAAAAAAGAAAGAAAAAGAAAAAAAATTGGCAGTGTCTGAGTGCCTTTGAAAGCCTCAGCTGCCTGTTGATTTTTCCTGTTTTGTTCCATTTTTTTCCTCTTTGTCCCCTTTCCCGTATAGCCATCCCCTTCCCCCTTCCTGGAGCCTGAGAACTGTCCACGTGGTGATAGTTTTCAATACCACTCCCCTGAATCTTTTAACCATGGGTTTTAACCTCTGGTGTCTAGCAGCTTGGTGCACTATTAAATCAGTAGTCTTGTCATAGCACTCGTAAAGGAGTTGGAGAGCTATTAAAATCAAAATAATTGTTTTGGAAATTGTGATTGCATGCCGTACCCACTAGTGCAGTCATGGTTATGAGAGCATTAATCTGTTTTTCCTCTGTAACCAAGTGTTTTGCAAAACTTTGTAACTTGGCATATTCCATGACTCAGGTCCAGCACTAGATAAGAGCTTCCTTACATTCTAATATAATCAGGAAAATAAACATTCAAATGTACAATGAAATGAAACTTTAAAACTGGATTTGAGTGCCTATTTTGCCGTCAGCTAACTATTTGAGACTTCTTTTAAAGGAGAATGCCTTGACTCACACTCAGAATTTTAGAGGACAATTTTCAGAACTGCATAAAAATGATTACGGCATCTCCAAGATGGCCCACAATAACCTCTGCTTCTTGAATTCAAACCTTTGTACAATGCCCTCCAATTGAGGGTGACTTGGTTTTCTGAATTGCTTCTAAAATGGCAGGACGTCATTTCCAAGATTAAGTTACTAAGAAACTGTGGCTTCTATCCTGGATTCCCTCTCCTGCCTGCTCTGAGGGAAGTCAGCTGCCATGTTGTAACCTGCCATGTGGAGGTGCCCACAGGACAAGGAACTGAAAGTGGTCTTGACCTATAATAGCGAGTGGGGAACTGAGGCCTCATTCCAACTACCCTCAAGTTACCGAATCTTGACAACAATCATGAATGTGAGCTTGGAAGTGCTGAGACAACTTTATCGCAGTCTTCTAAGTCACCTGGAGCCAGAAAACTCAGCTAAGACACACTGATTCCTGATCCACAGAAGCTGTGAGGTCACATATGTTGATTGGTGTAAGCCACTATGTTTTAAGGAGATTTTTCATTCATCAATAGAGAGTCGATATAATAATAGCAATATTAAGAATTGTTAGCATTATTTGCATAGTGTTTGATAGTTTAACATTCTTTTTTAATGTTACTTCATTTCATTTTCTAAATAAACAAATAAAATAAATATTATTTGCACTATTTTTTTTTTTAGCTAAAACTGAGACTCGAAAATATTATGCAAACTGACAGGGCTCACTCAGCTTGTGTCAGAACCCTAACCTATAACTCTGAAACTTTTGTTCTTCCCAATGACTAGTGCTTTGTAAACTTCAAATTTTATTATAAATGAAAGTTAAAAATACCAAAGATTACAGACATTAGGAATTCTACCAACAGAGCATTATGTTTAGAATATAATATTCTGAAACCTGTAATAATGCAAACTTCTCAGAGAAATGCACTACTTTTAATTCCACCAATTCCTGGAATCTTGGTGTTAAGGAAAAAATTCCTTTGAAAGGGAGATGAGGAAGATAAAGAAGAACAGAAGTGATATTTTATGAAATAAAGGTGAAGGAAAGGTAAAGATTCAAAAAGGTTTGGAAACCCATGCTATATCTCACCTATTAGTTAAAACCAAGTAACATTTACAAATATACTGTAGTTATGAACCTGTTTAAATTATACTATAAATATTTAGAAATGACAATATTAATCAATAAATAAATAAAAATTACTACCACAGGAAATAAATTAGGGGATAACACTTTCCATCTAGTACTGAAAATACTCACACACATACACACACTCACTCACTCATAAATAAAACATAGTAAATACACATATTTTTATATTATTAAAACAGAACCTAAAATGCCTATTTCAGAGGACTATATATTTGTAATTAACCATAGAAACGTGGTGCATTATTTTCATGTTGCTCAAAATAATATATTACATAGATGTAGACCTAATAATCACATGGCAACCAAAATATAAATTTTGATATATTATTTTAATAACATTTAATCTTTATAACCATAGAAAGTTGACACTTTGAATTTTTGTCTTCTATTCATTCTTAGACTAATTTAAGATGGGATATTCTTTATAGATGGAGATTGGGACTTGGATCAATTTTCTATTACTGCTGTAACAAATTACTACGACTTAGTGTCTTAACACAAATTTGTTACCTTACTGTTCACACCAGAAGTCTAAAATGGGTTACCAGAGCTGTGTTCCTTCTAGAGGGTCTGGTGATAAATCTGTTCCCTTGACTTTCCAGCTTCTAGAGGCCACCTGCTTTCCTTGGCTCATAGTCTGTTCTTACATCTTCAAAGCCAGCAGCATAGCTTTAAATCAATCTTTCTCCTTCCTTCCTTCCTTCCTTCTTTCCTTCCTTCTTCCTCCCTCCCTCCCTCTCTCTCTCTCTCTCTCCCCCGGATCTCTACTTCCATCAGCACATCTCTTAATTTGGATTCTGTCTCTCCTGCCTCCCTCTTATAAGGCCCCTCATGATTGCATTAGCCCCCTTAAATATTCCAGGATAATCTTCCCATCTTAAGATTTTTAATTTGACCATATCTGTAAAGTGCCCTCTGCCATGCAAAGTAACATATACACAGGTTTAAGGATTAGGGTGTGGACATCTTTGGGATCCACAGTTCTATCTATCATAGCACCTACTTTCGCCTGGTGACAGAAGAAACAGAGGTCAAGGAAACAGCCTTCTGAGAGAATTCATGGGGTTTTATTTGGCTTAGGAAGAAAACAGAGGGTCATGTTTTTGTCTGGCCCCCCTTCACTGTAATGGCGGGGGACTTATTGATGTACAAGTCCAAACATGAAAGAACTTGAAAGGCTCACTCGTATATCCAATGTTACATCCTCACATATTCAATGTCACATACTGTCATCTTCTATTCAAAGAAAGTAATAAAATCAGTATGAAGTCACTATTTCTGACATCTACTATGTGTCCAGTACTAGTCAGGCACTCAGCATCTGAGGTTGGAAATATTTTCTGGTAGGGCAATTGAATGCACTGAGTCTTTAAAAAAGCTTTGCTGCCTGTGACTTTCTAGGTTTGGTATGACATGTCCTATTTTACTTTAAACAATAGTTTGAAATATAAACAAGACTTAAGAAGATGCAATTGATTTATACAGAATATAGAAGACAGAGTGGAAAAGTATTCAAGGATTAATGTATCTATTTCTTTCTCTTCAGGTTGGAAAATTGAGTTCCATGATGGGGAAAAAACTCACTACTCATGGAAGAACCAAACCTAGAACCCTATATTTCTGACTCCAATTAGTTCCACTTTATAGCTTTGGATAGAAATAACTCATGGTAAAATAACAACAAAAGCTTCCTGGTAATCTCCATTTTTCCCCATAGAAATAACAATCGAATACATTAAGAGATTGCCTAGAGAATTAGGAATCTATTTATGATCTGTTCTAATAAAAGTGATAGTAAGCCCTTTAAAAAGGAGATACAAAAAAATAGTTAAAAAAAATAAAGAGCTAATGCTTCCCCTGAATGACCTCATTATTATCAATAAAACTTAACACCTGCCAACAATGATATGGTATTAAAGATTCAAAAAAAAGGAAAAAAAAAAGACTCAAAGCTATTGTTCCTCTCATTATTATGTTTTATGGTTAATTAGAGAAAGTAAGAAAATCTAAGAGGGTTCTAAGCTCTGCCATGTACCTTTGTATTACCTTCAGCAAGTTAATTAATATCTTGAGGTTTTATTTTATTTTTCTGTCCATGCTGAAATTTATTTCACTAGAAAATGCAGGTGACTCACTCAGATTAGTTCCTTGGAGTGCTTTTGGCCATAGTTCATGCTGTTTAAAAACAACAACAATGAAATATACCCACTGTGCTTTATTTTACATTTAAATCAGAGAATAATGTTAGTTTGATTATAGAATATTCTCAAAGACCAAAAACAAAAAGACAAAAAGAAAAAAAAAAACACCTATTCTCTTGTATTTGAAATTAATGAATTTTATAGTTACTTAATCAAAAGCCCATTTAATTCCAATAATGTGACTATCCCCCTGCTGAGTGCCATGGGGGCTACAAAAATTATATGTGAGCTTGACTACAAAGTATAAGGACACCTGAAAATGCACCAAATAGTCTTTAAAAATATAGAACACAGTTAAGAGAAAACCAAAAATTTTGGATTCAGTTATTCCTTAAATACAGTAGTATTGACCTCCTTATAGTTTCTCTAAATCCCAAGCTCTTTCCTCTAAATCTTTTCTTTGGCTGTCTACTATTTAACAGAAGCCATGTCCAACTCTGTCTAAATATCAGAATTTTAGTTACTCATTAGTATTTATCATAATTTATTCGGTTTAATTACTCTAGGCCAGAAAATTTTGTAATTACTCTGTAAATATTAATTCATTTTATTTTTTTATTATTCATTAATATATTTTTAAAATTTGTGTTTATCTGCCACCCCTCCCCCGCATTATAGCTACTAATAAGCCCTAGAAAACAGAGAAACCCTATCTTCATTGAGTGAATTAAATAAGACCTATGGGAGTTTCCAAATTCTCTCTGGAGAAAAGGTAAAATGTTACGTGTCAAATTGTCTTACATTTCTGAATCGAATCTATGAATCTATTGTACCCATAAATGTGTACAATATTATGTCTCCAGTATCTAGCATGGTTCCCTATCACATATCTAGTAGTTAAATATTTGTTCTTTAAATCAGTGATGAAGTGAATAGGTTTTTAAAATATACTTTAGGTCATGTAGATCAGTGGTATGAGATCACATTTTATCTAAAAATTTAACTATGCATTGCTTAATTATAGATGTAGGTTATCCTTTCAAATTGGTTAACAATAATATTCATATAACAAGTTTCCCAGGGCCATCCTCATCCAATGACCGGTCGGTAGGACAATGCAAAGAACTGATTCCCTCACCAGGCCTTGGAACTACTCTGAAGGACCATCCCAGTTTCAGATTTCCTCATGGAGATGGTTGAAGCATCTGTTGCATCTGAATCACAGCTCATCTTCCCATTCTGGCAATCCTACATTTTTTTCCCTTCCATTTTACAGGCAGTGGTTCCAAGAGTGTTTCCAAATAAATCTCTGGCAAGCTCATCTCCATATCAGAGTTTGCTTTTTGGGGAACTCAACCTATTTTTATTGGTGCCAGGAATATTCTGACAAAGCAGATTCTAGGATGAGATTTTGGAACTCTGTCGCTTACCACCCAGCTGGCAGTAAAAGACCCATTACTGACTGTAGGTGGAGCACAGATTGTTCTTCACACAAGGTATCATTGCAATTGTCAACATTTTCACCAGAAATGAACTGAGATAGTTTACCAGTTTAAGAAAATATACTTGCTGCTTCCACGTATTGGGCAGGTGAGAACCAGTAACGATTAGAACAGCAGAAGTGGATGACCATGGCTAATTTTGATTGCTTTGGGAAAAGTCAGTACAAATAGGGGAGTGATTATTAATGATTAAAGGCTAAGTGCCATCCACTGTCTGGAAAGATTAGTAGCCTGAGGTTAGAATTTACAAGAATATGAATAATGTTCAGAAGGTGAGGGCAAGAAGCATGTAGAAAAAACAAAAAGGAGTAGACGTAAAGTGTGAAGATCTTAAAATTATATTTCAATACCCACCAAAGAGCATCCATCATAGAAAAAGCACAAAACAATTAGGAAGAATTTATCTACATTTGCATATGTTTGTGTTGTCTGCCAGTAGGGCTTCTGCCATCACCATTCTCTAACAGAGTGTTTAAGCCACCAATATGAAATCTCTCTTAACATCACCTCAATTGAAGGGACACACTTTATAGCAAAGGTAGTATAGGAATTTGCTCTTGACTGCGGGATCCACAAGTCATATGAAATACCATGCCACTCAGAAGCTGCCGGGGGGCAGGGTGGGGGGGAAAGATTTCTGCCTTATTCTTATCAGCTTTGCAACTTTGAGCTCAGAATTTAAAGACCCTGTTTTCCAAAGGGAAAAATGCTTCTACTAGGGAATACCCAAGTCCCGTTGAAATACAAACCATGACTTCCACTTTGGTACTTCGGGTTTCATGAAATATGGCCAGCACTCAAGAAGCAAAACAGTCATCTTGACAGGGGTAATTAACCCTAGTTATCAGAAGAAGGCAGGGCTGCTGTTAGTGCAATTGTTAAAATAGGGGCAGAATGAATGAATTTGGAACACACATGAGATTCACTTGGGTGCCTCTTTGAACTCTCTTGCCCAATTTTAATAGTTGTTTTGATAGTAATTGGGTAAGTTTAATAATGCTTGCCTAAGACAGGTTTGGTGAACATGCACTCAAGTGTTTCCAGAATGCAGATCTGGTCATTCCACCAGGGAAGGCAGCTGGAGGTACTAGCAGAGGGCAGGAGGACTCTAGAATGGGTACAGAGGAGGGAGACAAAGAGTATCAGATGCATCCCTGATACCAGCTGTTAATTCATCTCACTGATTTTCCCTGTAGCTTTTCCTAGGAATACTGGGGCATCTTCTTCTGGAACTTTATACCCTTCTCCCCAGTAGTATAATCAACAGTAGATAAGATCAGGGTAAAGAGTAGACTGTACTATACACTTGGATATGTCACCAGATCCTCTTTTTAGGAATGAAAAATCAGCTAGCACTGCTGCTGTTGGACAGCCCTCAGTTCTCACCCCTACTTTGGAATCACTTCGGCTGAAGAGAGTTCCCTCCCTCAATGATACACTTCTAATGCAGGGCATTCCTTAACTGAGAACTGATCAATGTGGAAACACAAATGCTTGTTGGCCATGGCGGAGCCTGGGGCGACTTGAGTTATTCCAGCTTCAGTGCTCCTTATGCGATGGTCTAAAGCCTTTGTTGAGACTGCATTGTAGCCTAACATCTCCCTCTGCCCAGTCATGTTTTCTTCCATTCTCTTCCACAGATGGGCACTCCAAAGAGCACTCTTCTATAAACTTCGATTTTGGATTCTGCTTCCTAGGTAACTCCATCTGCAACATCCTTTCTCTGTCACACAAAATGACTTGCCCTGCCCTGCTTTTCTCTAACAGTCCATTAATGACTCGATGTCTTTGAACTCTATCAACTTTGAATTTGAAAGTAAGAATCTTCTTCTTTGCAAATGCTCCTCTTCTGCTGATTGCATTAGTTGTGACAGAAGGGCTTGTATGGCTCACAAGCCAAAAGTACTCACTATCTGGTCCTTTATAGGGAAAATTTTCCAATCCTTGATTTAGATGATCTCCCTCCTACAGATTACAAATATTTCCACAGGTGGAGGTTTAAGTTCAGCATTCTCTTTTAATTTTGTTCTACTATGAATTTTTATGTTTCTGATTCTGTACCTGAATTAAAAATAATCCATCAGAGACTTCCTATTTCTAAGTCCATAACCACTGAAATTATTTCTATTATTGTTTTTGCATAGTACTATTGATTTAATATCAACTTTTTAAGAAACAAAGAGAAATACTGTCTGTCTGTCTCAAGTAAAAGTACTAACAGAGAGACACACGGAAAAGAAAATTAATAAAATAACCAGCGTAATCGCTTCTGAGACCTATTAGCATAAACCATGAGAAGCCTGACTTTCTGTTTGCTAAACTGTTTTAGACAAGATAATTGCATTAAAGTGCTTGGTATTTCCAAGTTATTGCATAATGTCATGAGTCTTAGATGATTTAGTCTAGTTATGCACTTAATAGGGGAATCAATGAAAATGTGCTGAAATTAAAGGGGAAGATTTTCAAAGTGTGTGGGAGGTCTGGGCAGAACTCCCTTTAGTTCCGGACTCTGGGAAGAGTGTGCTGTGTATTACCAGAGGAAGCAGCACAGGCAAAGTTTCAGTGCTGCTCTTCTATTACAAGTCAGAGGATGACATAGAACTCTTTTAAAAACTGGAGTTTATTGTAAGAATACTGGTAGTGAAGAACTGAAACAAGAAATGGAAGTGAGTTACAACTGAGGACCTTCTGTTCTCTCTGTCTTAGGACATCTTGTTTTGTCATCTGCTCTCTTCTCTCACTAGTGGATATTTCCTTTATACTTTGGGTATCTTTTTACTACTCCATGGCATCTATTTACTCATGGTTTCTACTTCATTGTGACTGTGCCTTGCAGACTCGCATGTGCACAATTCTAATTAATGAGTTTTCTCTGTCTACCCCTTCTATTTCCGTTCAGACTTCCAATTTTTTGTTCTTCTAATTTTTCTCATGTAAGATCTCACTGAGAATCTGATTGGCCCAGCTAATTATGTCATGCTGAATACATCTTTGGGCGTTGATGAGGTTTTAAGGGGTTGTCCTCATCGGTCTCAGAAACATCGAATTATATACCTGATGAGTTTGTGGGCATAAAGTCATAAGGTCTTCACAGAGTTTTTCCTGAATTAGAGATATGAATGTAAAACTTATAAACATGGTGAACTTCATCAGATACTCCATATCAACCAGTGCCTAGTTGCCCCTCAAAGCAGGACCAGGTGAGTTAAACAGAGAAGAAAGAAAAGCCAGTGGAAATATATATTATGGTATTGGTCATTTCCATGGGTGATTAGATGGTCTATCACCTGAGATCTTCTGAGTTATTTATGAAGTGTGTTTCAGAACCGTCTACATAGGGTTGAAGAGAAGAACATTAATCCATCTTCTCCCTCTAGTCATGAATGGCTTTGTGGGCATTCACTTCCTACACTTTTGAGTTGTACATAATTGAGTACAGATCAGGTTGTGCAGGTATTCCCTGCCATAAGATCAGAAGAACCCCAGATCAGAAAGGAAGAGGTATGCAGCACAGGGCAGCCGGAGGCATTTAACAATTGCACAGTTGTTTGAGAATGTGGCCAAGATGGTTTTGAGAGAATAGTCATTGTACCTCCTCTCTTTATTCTTATTGCTATTACTTTTGTGAGCTCACATCAATTCTTGCCTAGAATGTTTTAATCTACCTTCTGATTTACCCGATTCCCATCTATGTACCATATCATCTCCAGAATAGTTGAAATCTGATGACGACATTATCATGGTTATTAATGCCATTTTGTTTACGCTTCTTTAAAAAAATCCTTCTTTTAGAAAACAAAATTTTCATATTTGCAAAGCTTAAAACAAGCTTATGATGTTGTCGTTGCCTTCCTCTTGTTCTCAGGGCCTGCTTCTCTTCTCAGAATTGCCTAATCCCGACTCAAAGCATAGTGCAAATGTTACTTCCTCCGCAGAATCAGACCATTTCTTCTGACATCCTCTGTGTCTCAGCAGCAAATGCTACGTTATGACAAAATCATCTGTCATCTCATTAAACCACAAACTCCATCTGACTAAGGACCAGATATTATCTCTTCATGTACTTGCAGGTCCTGGCACTATGCATGCCATAAAGTAGGTCAATAATCTATACTGAAAAGTTTAAAAAGTGAAATTGAATAATTATCCTTTGTCTCATGCATTTTTGATATGATTTCTAAGTTTCCATACCCTAATGATTTCTATACTACTGCCCTATGTGGGCTTAGACACTAGGACTACTTTCGTTTGCTTTAGACATTCCCGAAAGCTTGCCAGGAGTAAATGTAGTAATCTGTGTCTTCACAGAAACAAAACAAGAACTCAAATCACTTTGTTAGGTCACGGCATTCTGCTGAGCCAGTTGGGTAGCATTTTATACACTCAATTTAAAAAAAGATCTGTTGGAATAACTTAATTTTTATGTAAATCTAATTTCTCACCAAAGTAAATGAATAAATGAAAAAAAAACATTATATATATTATGATGTATTCAGTTAACATCTAAATTTGATAATGCTACTTTGTATATATATGAGAACTATCTCGGAAATACCATTATGCTAATAAATAATAATCTCTATTATATATGTACATGAACTCTAAAAGCATGAGGATAAGTATAACAGGTTATGAGTATTCTGATTAATCAATTGCTTGACAGAAGACAGTTTGAATTCACCTTCCTATACAAAAGGACTTTCAATGAAAATATTTTTTCCACTAAGAGGTAAAGAAAAATAGGCTGCTTCGACATTTAACAAGCTCTACATCATTGGAGTTATTTAAGAAACTTTAATGGATGTAAACGGACCTTACATACCTAGTCAGAATTGCACTTGTATGACATAGGGAAGTCACTTTGTTTCTTTAAATCTCAATTACTTTCTCTGAAAATTAGCAACAGTATATTTTGAGTGATAAATATAAGGATCAGAGGTAATGTATTATAAAAATGCTTGGAACATCAAAGTACTCAATAATGGTATAAATAACAATATCCTTTTAAGCAGCTATAGTTATTTTTATTCCTACCTTTTTTGCTATTAGTAATGATATAATAAATAATGAAGAATCGGTATTTGTTGGAAATATTTACAAGAAATTTTAAGCATCGGGTGCTTGATTGGATGAGATTAATATCCCCAGTCTCAGTTGTGCTGATTGTAGGTAAACCAGCTAACTTCCCTCTACAGAGGTTTAAGTCACTGAGAGAAATAGAAGGAAACAAATATAAAATAAAAATGCAAGTTAAGAAGCAAAGAGTTGAAGAAACAAATAAGCACTATATTAATGTTCATAAAACCTTCAGGTGAGATTTTGTTCTATCTATTCCAAGCTTCTGTGATGTTAAATTATTTAGAAAATTCCAGGGAACATTTTTCTACTTTCTACCTTATCTATCTACTTATCTATCTTTCTACCTTAAAAGTTGTTATTTATCTTCATCCGATCAGGTCTAGAATTTTCCAAATCATGAGATTTGTCCAACCAATCAAATGGAAGGCCAGATTTCAGATAGACAGATGGCTTAGGATACAACTGAGTCTAAAGGATTATTTATGTTAATTTATGCATTAGTCTTTTCCAGGGGCACATTCAAAATATTGGCATATTATATACAAGCTAAAATTAGATTTAGGAAAGTAAAAGAAGGGGCAGATAAAGTAAAAGAAAGGGAGCTCATGAATATGCATGTTTGAAATGAATACGTTTTAAGCCTCAAAGCCTGAGTCTGAGAGGAAGCATTGCTTTTGTTATTTCAGTAAGTGCTGAGCAGATAAGATATGACTATATTACCCAACAAGGGGGATGATATCTTGGTCACTCTGGAGGCTTGGTTGGTTTGCCATACAACTGGGTAGCTAAATTATATCCGCGCAAAATAAGTATGGTCACAGCCCAGTGTAGGCAATTATCAAAGTACAGTTACGTATCCTATATTTGAAGTTCGTAGAACAGATTCCAAGTGGAGTCCTTTGGAATGTCATTCATATCTGAGATGTGATAGATGGCCAAACCATTCAAAATTTCCTTCAGAGTACACAGTTATGTTCAGGATGCCTCCCAGTATAATTTTACAGATATTTTGGCCATCAGATATTATACACCACTTCAAGTAAAATGTTAAGAACTGACTCCAGTTAATTTTCTTTCCCAAGAAAAGTACATTCAAATGGCCTTTTTTCTTTGAAAAATCCAGCTTGAGGCAGAGTGAGATAAACTAATAAGCACCTAAATCTCTTATTTTATTGATCCATTTTTTTCAATAATTACATCTTATCTTCAAAGGTACAAAAGACAACACATAGAGTGTTCAAAATCGATAACACTAGGGATAAGAAAGCAAACAATTTGAGCTGACTTGTATTTTTATAAGAGAGGGGGAAACTTTATTAAAGGGTATCACTGATGGGAATGGGATATTAACAATACTACCGTTTTCAGTCGAGCTCTCAATATATCAGATATGAAAGGTCACATCTTAAGTATGAGTTTATAATTATACATACAGAGGTACAGATATGTGTATATATAAATGCATATTCATATATATACAAGTATACATAGACACACACAAACATGTGTATGTATAAAATAAAATTTGATTTCTCCCCCCCAAAATAAATTGTGTAGGTTTCCTGTTATATAGGATTAATAGACCACACTACATAAAGTTCTTTCTCTGGGACTTTCTTAACCTTTTTTTTTTTATATTTTACAACTCTAAAAATAAGGGATTCATATTGTTCTTCATTTAGCTTCCAAAATTAATCATTAAGAATCAATTATAAACAAGATAAACCCCCTTGAATGCTTTTCTAAAGATGAATCGACATACTAAATCTATTAAAATGAAATACAATATTAACAATAGAAAAAAGGAATAAGATGTCTGTTGGACAGTGGACAGTCAAGATACATCTGTTGACTTTGAATTAGATCTAATTTATTGGGTTCCGGTATCATGATCAGAAGTGGTTAGACTTTATCAGGAAAAAAGTAAGGCAAGTTAATTCACTACAACTAAAGGTGTCTTTTATGAAATTGTAAACAAGAAAAAAGTGGGGTGAGTAGTTAAAGGTATGAGATGTTCCTGGCAGTGGGAATGGAAGGCATTACAATGGGTAAGATATTATATTTTAGGAAAGTAAAGCAGGTAAATAAACATAATGTGATCTTTGGGTCCTAATAATAGTGGAGAGATTTACAATGTCTATATAAAGATGAACGCAGTGGCGCATTAAGGCTTTTATACACAACTGATGCATTCAAATATGCACTCAACAAATATTTGTCTTACATCTACTCTGTTTCACTATTTTTGTCCTTATCCTAGGGGTTAGTGATACAGAAGTGAACAAGACAAATTTACTTTTACCCTCATACATTTTAGTGATAAAGATCGAAAAATAGTCAAATAAAATTGTCAAACAAAGCAAATTATTATAAATCTAGCTAAGTATTAGAAAGAGAAAAACAGACTTGATATGGAAAATAATGACAATAAGATCTAGGTGTAATGGCTGGAGATGACATATAATTCTCAATGAACAATGTAAGTAAGAGCCAGCTATCTGAACAGCAGAAGAATGGATATTCCAATTAAAGGGATTAGAAGGCACTAACTCAGTAAAGACTAGATGGCATAGTGCATTTTCTAAGTGCCCCACCCGGATCTCCTTCTCTTGCTGGTATATTCATTCCCTAGCTTTTGCGATAACATTTGCTAACAAATTCACAGCTCTTCCCTTCTCTTGATAATTGTCCTTAGTCAAACAGAAGACACAGTGGACACTTAATTGACCCTCTTGGAGCATCACTTAATACTCCCATGCCCAGTTTTAACAAAAGATAGCCAAGAACAGCCAATTCAGAATATGCTAACCAGTGCCTCAGCCTTTTAAGGCATGAGGATCTAGACCAGAAGAGATTATAGTCTCGGAGGATGTGGATAAAGAATATGTGGTGCAGAGGAGGGTGGTGAGAAGCAAGTGGGAATGAACAGTGCGAGAAGTGTCCCGCAGAATGCATAATTGTTATACCACCCAAATTCTCTTTACTGGGCCAGTTCGCCCATAAGCAAGATGCTAAGAGTGTTGATTGCTAACAGTTCACAATTGTCCCTTTCTTTGAAGAATAGTCTTCAAACAAAGGGAGTAGCTCTCAAACTTACCTGGGAAGTGTCCCCCTCTCTCACATAGAGGCAAAGACATAATCTGACTAAGTACAAAAGGCTGATCCTATTACTAGGAAGTAGAAATAATTGTGTTGTGCAATCTGTCGGACGCTTTCTTGTGGGATGATTCAAAAGTTAGTCTCCATCTGAGACATTATTGTTTTGCATTTTTCTCCCTGACCTATATACTTTCCTCAGCTATTCTGCAAGCACATGCCTGATAAATGTAAAATACCTATCTTAATCTCTGTTTCTAGAGAATCAGACTGAAGAGAGCCTAAAAGCCAAGAAAGTGAACATGGCTGCAGGACGGTGAGAGGAGATGGGCCATGATGAGATCGGAAAGAGATGCTGACGCCAAACTATTCAGAGATATGGTGATCTTTTTAACTTTTATTTGTGGGCAATGGGAAGTAATTAAATGATATTTGGCAGGGAGAGAGAGAGTCATCTAATTACACACACACACACACACACACCTTGTTCCTTTTAGTAGATAATCAATAGAAGTTTGACAAATAAGTGGGTCTGAGTAAAAAATGTGATAGAAAGACCAAGAAATAAATGAAGGTCTGAGGTTCCATCTTTAAATAATACCGTATTTGAGCGTTTTCTTTGAAATTATAACTGCCCACGTTTTGCAAAGGCACTCACACCACGTCTCTTCCTACAAAATGTCTAGAGACCCTGGGATGCGGTGTAGTGGTCCCAGTAATAAAATGATATTGCTTCTACCAACGTTAAATGTGGCTTAACATCACCATTTTTTTTTCCTTTTTCATCTGGAAGGTTTCATCAAACCTTCTTTGTGAAATCTGTCCTAAGCCTGTGCAACACATTGAATTATTCCCCCTCCTAAATGCTTTCACAGCTTTTCTTCATTCATCCATTCACTTGTGAATTCATTAGCCAAATATTTAGTGAGGTCCTATGATATGGGGGGCATCTGTTCTAAGTGCAGAGATACATTACAGAAAACTACAACAAAATTCTTGCCTTCGTTAGAGCTTATAGTCTTATGTACATCCTTTTATTGGAGAACTGTCTCACGTGATTTAGAAATCATATACATCTGTTGTAGTGTAAAGTGTTTGCCCTTTCCACAGTGACCTGCATTGTCACTAACAGTAAAGGCTTTTCCAGCATCAAATGCAAGGATCAGATAAATATAGACATGCAATGGATATATGTTGATAATAATAGTTCATGTTGATCACCAAAGGTTGATACATGTTATAATCTGGTTTATTTGTAATTATAACATGGCTACCGTCTCTTTTGCTCACAAGTAATTTAGTCTTATATAACTTTCATACAACAAACTTTCAAAAAGCTATAAACTATACTGGATAAAGTATAGACAGAAAGGGACAGATTTTCTGGAGCAGATTTATAAATGCATTAAATATTAAAGGGATAATCTCTATTGCTTTGTAGTTTAAGCAGCAACAAATGGTGTTAAGATTGATTAAATGCGTGTACTTTACTCCCATGTTTAATATGTTTTGAACTGTTTATGGAAAGAATATGTAAAAGGAATGGAAATGCCTCTATCAAGGAGAATTTCTTCTTTCACCAGATGCCTTGGAAGTGATACAGTCATCCTACAAATATTTCTGAATTAGGTGAGTCTAGTTAGCAAATCAAAATCAGGAAATAGATTGCAATTATAGAAAGTACATGCTTCAGAGTTAGATCACCTGGTTTTAATTTTGATCTGCTCATCTTCTGAACATACGGCCTTATATAATTTCCTTAAATTCTCTGTTTTATTATCCATAAAACTATTGCAAAACTGAAAGTCGTGTGTGTGTGTGTATGTGTGTGTGTGTGTGTGTGTATGTTAATGAGTGATATGATGCAAACTTCTTAGCAAAAAAGTTTGACATATGCTAAGGGCTCAGTGCATATCAGCACAAAACTGCTATTAAACATGGGATTAATTGAGTGCTTACTGTGTGGCAGGTTTGTTCTTAGTCCTTTAAATGACTGGCACATTATATCTTTTACAATTCTATGCAGGTACTACCCTCATCCCCCCCATTTATATTTGAGGCTTAGAAAATATAAGTTACTTGCCCACAGACAGGTTTTGCACTATAGAATGAGCTTGAACCCAGACACTTTGTTTCCATTTTCCACGCACATAACCATTATGAAGCAGCCGCAACAGAACAATTCCTATGATATTGAGCTGAATGGATGAATGCATGTGTGTGTGAGTGAATGCAAGGATGAGTGCATGATGGATCAGTTCACAAGACAGCAAATATCTGGAGCCTTTCCTTGGTCACAAAAAGAAGAGGGCAACGTAGGGAATAAAGCAAACATTCTCATATACCTGATAAACCATGTGTGAAATCTAAACACGTGTAACAACCTCTATACTAGTAAGTTCACTACTAAAAAATTTCTGGAAGAGAATATAAGAAATATGTGTAAATAGATTCAAAATAATCAATAATTTCCAAAAAATGAAGGATTAAATATATCTTTTTTTTTTCTATTTTGTATGATTGAATTTAATTATCAAGCTACCTAAACATGTATTTGGTATATCGGTGTGACATAAACATAAAACATACAACTAATTATTTTAACAAGTAACTAGTGATCTTGTAATGGCATAGAAAATATTTTTTAGCCTGTTTTATGTTATTATGTTATTTTTTTTATCATGACCAACTTTGACTATCAATTTATTTAAAAATCGATTGCCAGTGCTACTTATAATGACCTGTGCATTTACATATCATTGTATCATTCCCAGTTTAGTATTTATCCTTTTATAACATATTTTAGTGCATTAGAGGAATAAAACAAGACCGTTATCATGGTAGTTAAACTTGCAGTGGTATAAAATAATATGTAGAATTTAATAATAATAAGTGGAATGAGGAAGGATTTCCAGAAAAAAATGATCTTCAAACATTTTTGAGGGTCTCTTTTATAATTACTTCTTGTTATTGTTATTAAACTCATTCTAGATATATGTGTTAGAGACACTCTGGTTAAAGATTATAAAGGTATTTTATTTTAGGACTTCTAGAACTTGTATTGTGCTATTAGATCTCATTCCTGTCAAGCAATACATCATGATAGTAGAAATCTTTACTGCACCCTATCCAAGCTTAATCATGGGCTAAACTATGGAGTAAGCTTTTGAGCTTTAGCGGATCCTATGTTAGTTGCTAAAGGTGCCACTGAATATCAGAGAAAAATTAATGAAACCTTTAGATACACTGTACCTTTCAAGTGAGAAATCACATATTTAGAACAGCCATTCAATTTACAGGAATGAGAAATTACAGCATGTTGGCATTAAGTACATGGTGTGCATACTGTATTTCCTACCACGATTGTTTGCTTGACAACACCGATTGACTGTTCCTTGAAAAATCACGGTTGATGAAGGGAGAATGTATTGTCAACACCTCTCTATATTCTGTGATTTCCTCCCCTTTCTGTGCATCAAAGTAATTCTGAGTTATGTTGTCCAAACTAAACATATATTTCTGACCTACAGACACGGATGGCGGTCAAGGTTTACAGGTCCCTTAGGAACTGGTATCTAACTTTTCAAATTCAAACTGAAGTATCGGTGGTTCTTTAAATATGTCATACTTCCTAATGCCTTCTCTTGCATAGGCCCATTCCTCTCCAGGAAGTAATCTCTTTTTTGTGTTCTTCTGAGGTTTTCTACTATTTCTTTAATACCTATTTCAAAGGTCTTATGTTCTGAGGTGTGTTTCCTAACCTCAAGACATTTGTGCCACAGTTGGAATGAGGGCTCATTAGCATTACTGTTCCTACCCTGCAGTATTATAATTGCTTGTATCGGCTTCTTCCAACTATACGCATGAGCTCTGTGAGGAATCAATATATAGCACATTGTATATATAGTGGGAGCTGAGACTGCTCAGGAATGAATTCAGAAATTCAAATGTTAGAGGAAAAAAAAGACATAATCACACCTACATTAATGTTATTTCTCCTGCTATAAATGGTCTCTAGAATTGTAAAAGATTGCCTTGTTTTCTCAGACTGCACTATGGATGAGGGAAGAAGGCATTCAGATAGAAGTTAGATTTCTTGATCTTGGAAACCACAACTCAAGCTACTGTGACAATTTATCTATCAGCTACTTTTGAGGATCACAGAGATACCTTATCAGTTTGTTTTGAGTTGAAAGGAAGGTAAATTTTGAGATCTATATACTTCAAATCATCTAGAGAAAATTTGAACAGTGGTCATTTACAAGATATATAATTTCTTAGAAAAAGAATCAATGGTTCCTTGGAAACAATATTAGCTCAACCAAGAACAGGTTATGGCAGACTAACTTCATTTCGTTTTATGACTGGTGGGACAGTATTTTATCACAGAAAGAGAGGAATTCGGGGATAGGAAATGAGACCTTTGTTTAATAGTATTTATACACCAGGCAAAGCATTATACTTATATTGTCTTATCCAATTTCTGTACTAAACCGTTGCATAAACTATTAGCTCAAAACAAAATATGAGGAAGTTTCATAGAGTCAAAGTGATTTTTTTTCTCCTGATATGATTCAGCTAAGTAGCACAATAGGAATTCAAGTATAGGTCTCAAAATATACGAATATCTTTTCATAGGAGTCAGTCATTTTTCTACAATGCTTCCTCATAAAATGTATTACAGAGTCCTCTATTATTCTTTCCTCCCAGAAAGATATATGATTTATCATTCATGATAGAAAGAAAAACTACCATGATAACATCTGTGCCATTATTTTTTAGAGGTTTGTGACTTTGTTATTGACTCATGGTTAGCTAAGTAATATTTACTTACATACATACACACACATACTCACACACACACACACTGATGTTTTTAAAGGTTATTTCAATTAAGCAATAGGCAAGTTTCAGGGAATAAATAAGTTTAATCAAGGTGTCCCTCCTGAATAAATTGGATTGAAACATGTTAAAGACTCTATGAAATTAGTTCATACTTCAAATAGTATCTATCAAAAGGATAATAATAAATAGCTACTATTATTAACACTTTTAAATATCTCATATGCATTGTCTTATTTGACCTCACAGTAACCCAACGAGGTAAGATATTATTTTCTTAATTATCTTCCTACTATATGGGCAAGGAATCAGAAGCTCTGACTAGTTAAATATTTCCTATATTGAGGTGTAGAATTAGAATTCAAATATCAGTATTAGAATTCAGGAACCCATGCTTTTAGCCTCTATGTGCTCTAAATATACTGAATCATGCATGAAAGTTTTCAGAAACTTTTACAATTATCATTAGATATGCTTTAAGTTGCATAAACTCTAGCTTTTCTTTCTATACTTTGTTCCTACAAAATTATATAAACACCAAGGTTGAAAAGAGGCTTTTAAAATTCGTTAAGACCATCAGGGACTCAGTGCAAAATGTCAGTGTTAAGCTCTATTCTATCTCATTTCCTATGCCATATGGCATCATTCACCTTTTAAATATATGTTATTGTTAAGAGTATTTTTTCTCCAGATTGCAAAGTATCTTTTATAGAAATAGTACAAACATTGCTTTTCCTTAAAAATACCACTTAAATAATTAAATGACTTGCCAAGAACATAGAATAAAATTTGAAGACCTTGAATTTCCTTGGAACTTTCAAATTCTTCTAATAAAACATCGAAGTCTTAAAAAAAATCTCTTCCCAGTGTAATGTAGCTTATAATTTTTATTTTTTTAAACTTCAGCAAGGAATTAACATTTATTCTCTTGGCAGCCAATCGTTTCTTCATATAGCTCCATTAATAATTAATTATCTGAGTCTTTCAGTGTCTTGTATCCCTGAATCTTTATATCTAGGTTCTATGTACATGTCAGAACAAATGATTTTTATAAAATAATAACCCTTTGATATTAAAAAAAATATGTATATATTTTAAAGTTATTTAAATGTACTTTTAATTTTAATCAGAGATAATTCACATAACATACAATTCATCCATTTAATGTACAAAATAGTATATCCAGACTTTGCATCTATCACCACAATTTTAGAATATTTAATTACCCTAGAAAGAAACCCTGCATCATTTAGTAAATTTCTCAAGCTCCGTTCTCCCACCTTCCCCAGCCTGGAGCAACCATTAATCTACTTTCTGACTCTATAGATTTGCTTATTCTGGATAGTTTATATTATATATAAACTATACATCTATTATATATAAGAGATTTTATAATATGCAGTTCTTTGTTACTGACTTTTCTCACTGAGCATAACGTTTTCAAGGTTCATCCAGGCTACAACATATATCATTACTTCACTTCTTTTTATTGCAGAGTAATATTAAATTGTATGGATAAATCAAATTTTATTTGTCCTTTCATCAGTTGATAAATATTTGAGTTGCTTCCAGTTTTGGCTACTGTGAGTAATAATCTGAACATCCATGAACTAATTCATTTCTCTTGGATATATTTATAATAGTGAAGTTAATATAGTCACATCATTTTACAGTCTCCCTACTTTTCACTTAATTTTTAATCCATTCACATTTAATTTTATTATTGGTATAGTTGAATTTACTTTTGCCATTTTAATCTTTATTTCATATGTCTAATTTTTTGTTTGTTTTTCAATTCCTCTTTTACTGCTTTCTTGTTCATTAAGTAAAGTTTTTCTAGTTTAACATTTAAATTCTTTTAATGATTTACTTCACTATTTTGTTGTTGTTATTTTCTTAGTTGTTCTAGGGCTTACTGTATATATATTAACTTATTGGACTCTACTTCAAACTTATTACTAAATTTCATTAAGATATAGAACTATTACTTCTACATATGTCTATTTCCCCTCCCCACTTTGTGTGTTATTATTGTTATATATATCACATCTACATATGTTACAAACTCACTAAATTGTTATAAGCATTGTTTATAAATTTTCTATCTTTTAAACAAGACTGAGAAAAGAGTAGAAATATATTTATAGAATTTGTTATATTTATATTCTTACTTTCTGATTCTCTTCATTTGTTCTTTGAAAGCATTTCCTTACTCCAATACAACTCTGTTCTTCATTTCTTGTTATTATCATCAAAAAAATAGGTTTTTATTAGTTATAGATCAAACATTACAATTGCATACATATTGTTTTATACGATTGAATTTTGCACCAGTTAAGAGAAAAATATGCATTTTTACTGTCTTTAATAATTACATAATTATCTTTGATATTGTTTTTTCATATGGACTTATGTTTATTGGTGGGTTTGCTTGATTTAAGTATAAAGTACTTGTTTAGTGTTTCTTGTAAGGTGAGTTGAATTACAATGGATTCTTTAAGTTTTTCTCTTTGTTTTAAATCTGGAAATGTATTTATTTAAATTTCATTTTTGAAAGATAATTTTGCTGGATACAAGAATGTTGGTTGACAGTCTTCCAACCCTCTTTTCTTCAGCCTTTAGAATACTCCATTCAACTACCTCTGGACTCCATTGTTTCTAATAAGAAGTCAACTGTTAATCTTATTGGAGAATTCCTTATATGTGATGAACAGTTTTTTTCTTACTTTAAGATTTTCTCTTTTTCTTTGGCTTTCAGCATTTCGACTATGCTGTGCATCAGAGAAGATCTACCAAATTTTCTTAGACTTCCTTTAAAAAAAGGTTTATTTGTTGTGTGCCCTTCAAATAATTTCCAGATACTTTTTATTTTTAATAATTTTCACTAGTTATGTTTATTTCATTGGGAAGTGGGTCTGTAGAGGGGTTCATGCTACCAATTCAGAAATAAGCTCTTCAATATTAAACATTTAGTAATATACACATTATCAAAAACATACTGAAAACACTTTATTGACTCCCGTCAATTTTCTCAATATGGTTAGGCCCATTTTACAAATGAGGAAATTGAAGCTCAGCGTAAAAAGATAATACATGCAAGAACAGTGAGTTAGAAGGATCCAGATTTGAGCTTAAATGTACCTATTTCCAAACTGTGCTCTTGCCATTGTTCTAAACACCGTGCTGGCTAGAGAATGTTGTGGTGCAAAATTGCAAAGAAATGATAAAATATTACATGTAATGGAGTGGGTATGACATGTCTAAAGAGCATAGAAAGCAACCTGAAAGAGTTCCTAATGGCCAAGTTGGAGTAAAAAGTGACCAAGGAAATAAGTAATGCTAGTATTGGATTCTTACCCAGGGACTAAATTAAATGTCTAAGAGTCCATACTGATATAACTAAGTAAACAACTAAATGACCACATAAATGAAGAAGAAAGAAAAACCCTTCTCACTGAAAACTTCAATTGATTCAAAAGATAAAAAGGGAAATATAAAATCACCACAGAAATGTAATAAAATTTAACTTAAAAGTTTTGATTAAAAATTAATTTAATAAATTTACATCACTGTAATAAATTCTGCAGGTGAGATCCAGTGATAAATGCTAAGATCAGTGTTTAGAATTGCAAGCAAAATCACTACATCTTCATAGGCTTGAAGTTTCTCCCATAGAATATTTACTAATTAAAAAGAGAAAAGAGTAATTTTACAGTGACGATTCCCCACAGATACCACCTTAATTGAATAATTCATTTTAAGATTACCACTATTATACACAAATATCAAGTGCCTCCAAATCTTGACATCATCACCTTTTTGGTGTTTTTGTGACAAATACATAAACTCAATTTAACCATAAGGAAACATTAGACAAACCTAATTTGAGGAATATGTGTAAAGTAACTGACAAGTATCCTTCACAGGTATCATGATCATGGAAAAGAAGG
>NW_006434825.1:8138573-8144540 GCF_000325575.1 Pteropus alecto
ACTGGAGAAGAAAAGCAACATGACAATTAAATACAACATGGGGTCTTGAATCGGATACTGGAACAAAACAACAACATGAGTTAAAAAATTGGTGAAATACAAATAAATTATTTCAGTTAATAGTATTGTGCCAAGGTTCTATTTTTAGTTTTGGCAAATGTTCTATTGTTATGTTAAGTGTTGACATTGGGGGTAGCTGGGTGACAGTTATGAAGAATTTCTCTGTACTATTTTTGCAACTCTTTTCTAAATCTAAATTTTTCTCTATTTTTCTCAAAGTTTTCTTTTAAAGCATAATAGCTTAGGTTTATACATTATTTCAGTGCCGCCCTCTCTGCAAGAAATTATTTTATCTATTGGAAATAGGAATAATGTACACAATTAATCACTAGTGAAATATTTAATATATTTATTAATATTTAATATATTAAATGCTACAACAGCACAGACAAATGAAGAAAGTCAATTTGGATTGAAATGTGCATGTGAGAACGGGATTAAAGAAGGCTTCATGCAGGAGGTGACTTTCAGGAGCTCTGAAAAGTAGCTAGGTTTGCACTGGTTAAGAAAGTAGGTGAGGTTGACAATAACATTGGCATCTACGACAAGGTTTAAAGGTCTATTAAACAGTGAAAAGTCTTCCCGTGAAATCAAGTGAATGGAAAAATCTAGCACAAAATAAAGTCAGAAAGACTGGTTGTGGTAAAATCATGAACAATGTCAGACACCTAGAAAATAGGTTGGGTCCTGAAGTATAGATAAAGACAGTCATTTGAGATTATTTGTGCAATTATAGTAATAAGGACATATCCAGGAATGTGGTTTTATTTGCTAAAAGTCACAGATACTCTCGTTGCTTTAAAAATATATCAAACTGCAATTATTGTCAGAATTTTTTTCTTTTGAGACAATTGCATGTATCTATTGATTTTATATTCATGCTACAAGGTTTATAAATGGCACTTTTTTGGTAATTTTTTTCCAGTCTTGCTTTGAAATAGAGCACTGAGGACAAATTTGAAATGGATTTAAATTTTTAATATTCTTTTTAGAGTTTATTTTGTTTCTGATACTTTGAGAGGTGGTTTGTTTTGGTTGTTTGTTTGGGGATGCATCCTGCCTTCTCTTTTTCTCATTGACTCTAGAATCATCTTAAACATCATTCACAAGAAAACACTGTTCTTGGTTCATCAGGATTAATCAGCATTTTATAACACATCTATGCCTCTTGTTGTATGAACTAAATAGAAGATGGAAAATAGCTTCTGAAAAAGTAATGCCCTCAAGGCTTTTTCTACTAGCCTTCTTCTTTCCCTCTATTTTAATTTTGTGATGTGATGATGATGTTTCATTCTTTATTTATTCACCAGCTATTTAAAGAATACCTACAACTTTTCAGATTCTCTAACTGCGGCTGCAGAAAAGTTGGGTAAGTGATTCAGCTGTCATACTCCAGGTAATTAGAGTTTAATATGCTCCATATAGGAGAGAATATATACATAATGAGATTATTCTCAAGAAAATCCAAATACTGATCATTCTTTATATGAGATAGCCCCACTTCTGAATCCCTTAATCCTTCAACTTTGTTTTCAGTGCTTCTCACTGAATGAGTGCCATCAGTTTCCTGATTCTTACAAACTACATGAAAGACTTTCTACAAAGACCTCTTGAAATGGCTCTATCATATGAGCGATGAGCAATGTCAGGAACATATTTTAAATCATGAACAATGTCAAATGCCTAGAAAATAGGTTGGGATCTGAAATATAAGTAACTCCTATCAGTTCCACATTTTTCTGCATTTACACCTTATTCTTTCCTGTTTTCATTGTTCTTGGGATTAGCCATTTCAGGCAGACAAAGAGTTCCTGGAAAATGGATATGAACCTTTTTTTTTTTTTTTTTTTCCTTCGTTCATGTCCCTAGTTCCTATTACACTGCTGGGTACATAACTGGATGTAGAAATGCTGATTGAGTTGCTATCTTAGAGTACAATATACTAGATTTGCTAAAAATGTAGTTATTTAGCTTATTGGTTTCTATAGCTTCCACAATACAGAAGACATTAATCTGAATGTCAACGAGAGCAATGAGACAATACTCTTGTTTCTGTACAATGGAGACAGATTCCTATCCCAAGATATTGAATCAATAAGTCATCAAGTGGTTGGTAGGGTGAAACATGTTTCCTTCCAAAGTATTATTAGTAGCTCACAACAATAAACATACAACTCATAAATAGGGGGAATAAATAAACTAAAGTAATATAGCAATTACTTTATATATAACGAGGTAATATAGCAATGCAGATGCATGAATTAGCTCCAAATACATATAAATATGGCTGAGTCTTTAAAATATAACATTGACTGAAACATAAAAGTACTAATAAGATAAGCTCTAGAAGATACTATTTATATAAATTGTAAAAACATACACTAATATATATATATAGCTTACGAGAAAAAGCACATGCAAAAATGATGCATAGATATTAAACACATTAAGACATGAATGGATGTATAGGCAATTTCTTGATATTTTTGATATTGATTATATTTAGGGAGGAAGAGATGTATTACATATATTATAACGTGTATAAAACATATGCATGTTAAATATAAATTATATGCATTTATACATACATAATTTCTTTGTTAAAATAAGTGTAGTCTTCGCTTCCTGTTTGCATTGAGCCTACAAATGAGCCATAAGTGAACGCTTATCATCTTCTTAGATTTTTCCTGAGTATGTGTCTTGTCTTGGGCATGTGTGTGGCTTTCTAAATTCCCTACTATATATACACTCTTTTGAATACCCTGATTTTCTAAAGACATTCTCTCTCCAACTTTTCCTCCAGGCTTCAGGAAATCTACTGTATATCTCAACAATAATTTTTTGATCCGGGTAGCTGCAGGATTTTTGTTTTCCTGACAAAGTTTTTGAGCAATGTCTGCTGTTTTTTCTGCCTTGAGTGAGTTCTGAGTAAGACAGAGATGAACAACTTACATGTGTCCTTCAGGTAGCCCTCATACAGATTAGAACAGATACATACAATAATTTGCATATAAGTGTGTTTTGTTTTCTCTGAAAACATGGACCATGGTCCCACACTGGAAGCATGGGCTGTAGCCTTTAAGATGGAGGCTGAGAGGAAAAGGGTGAGGAGCGAAGGCAAGTAAAAATGCCCAAACAAATGTTTCCTATCATTTTTAAGTTACATGTTTTTGATTCAGAATTTTTTTGTTTATTAGAAACCTTTGACTATTTTTTCAGAATTCTGACAAAGTCTGTTCCAACAGTTATCTTTTTTTTAAAAAAAAAAAAATATTTCTGTGGAGGGATGTGTGCTTGGAGCTACTAACTCTAATCATTAAATACCTATTTATACATTTCAGACTAACCATATTTTACAAGTAACAGAGAGGTCACTTGACTTATTTCCTTATACATGTTAAATAAAGGTTCTATACAGAATCCGGATCTGTCTGACTCTAAAGCTAATCTATTTTTATCCATGCCATAAACTGCACTCCTACCATTTTGTTTCATTTATGCGTGCCTTTTTTTCACCTTTTCCTCTCAACAAAAATTTATTGATTGAACTTTAACTATATGTCAGGTAATCTAATAGTGTTAAAGATAAAAGGATGATCTAGGCTTGGTCTTTATCCTCAAGAAGTGTATAATCTTTCTTAAGGTGCTGTCCTCACCTTTGTAGGGTAAATAGGCAATTATAGTGCAGTATAGATACAATATGGTAAGGACAAGATGTTATGCTTGAAAGGCTTTTCTTAGCTTGTATTTTTTTAAACTACAAAGACAGTAGTCACATGACATATCAAAGTACAATAAAGAGAAAACATGTATGTGTGTGTGTGTGTGTGTGTGTGTACATGGTTTTGTGAATATAAATTTTGAATATAAAGTTCAACTTCCTTATAGAACACCAGTGATTTCTGGCCTCTAGCTTTCAGAACCATGCATTCCATTAAAATGAAATAAAAAATGAAAAATTCTTCAGGTACCAATAATAAAAATATGTATGCTCATTACAATTTAGTTCACATATTAATGTGTATCTGTGTAATTTATTCTCATTTTTATTTATAAGTCACTCCTACATAGTATATCCAGATTCATCATAAAAAGATATTCAGTAGAATCATATGCTGGCTGTGCCTTTTAAAAATAAATTTGGGCCCTAAATTAACTTTTGACTGAAAGTTATGTGTAGAGAAATGCTTCTGTACAAAACAAAGACTAGAGCAGTCTATAATTTAAATTGGCATACTGATGAGTACTGTAGATGGATTTGATACAGTGAACAAGAATGAAATTATGTATGCAAAGATAACATTGCAGGTGTCAGGTGTTGAATTTCCTGATGAGAAAATATTATAGGAAAACAGGGTTGGCCATAGAGTATAGGATACACCTGTTTTGCACCAAGATTTCGTATTTTCCTTTCATAAAATTATTCATGTGGAATGGAAGTGACCTAACCTTTGTATGTGCATCAGACTGATTTTAAGAGCACCTTAGAGAGAAGAATTTGATGTCACAAGATTCTCCCCGTTACAGAGTACTGTGTTTGAAACAGCAAAGCCCTATATTTGCCACAAAGCAGCTCAGCTTTATGATCTAAATCCTATGATCTAAGTCTATAGAGTGGAGAAATTAATAACCACCTTTTCAGATTGTAATGATATGAAATGAGATCAAGGGTAAATTGCTTTCTAAGCGGTAAATCATACCCATATGAAAAATAATTACAAGAAGTAAGTATTTAGAATTGTGCCTTAAACATATTTTTTAATCTCACGTTCAGAAAAGTATTTTAATTCTACCTTTACAAGGAACATTTTCTAGGATGGGAATGACACTTCTTTCAGCTTCATTCTTTCAAATCATTTCTATGATTCAGGACCAGTGTACATTTTTTATATTCCAAAACCCCCTTTTTAAAGTTATTTCTAGCAGACTTTGACCTTTGAAATATGAGTATGTGTGTGTGTGTGTGTGTATATATATATATATAAAACCTTAAAGTTTAGAGTTATATGGAAACATACCTGAGTTCAATCTACTCATTTTGCTCAAAAGGACACTGAATTCCAAACATGAGTGTTTACCCCCACTTCTCCCCAAAATAGCCTATATGACTGCAGCACAAAAAGGAACAGATAATTTGATCCTTTGGGTTACACCATAGTCATATATTTATTTTTACATCTCTTTAACCATCATCACTTTAGCCCTCATGATTTGATTTTGATCATGCACAATTCTTAAATTGCATGATTTTGCTTTCATTCTGGGGAGTTAAGGGCAACCATACTGCACAGTACATTCTTCTGTATCCTCCTCACCTGTCTGGACTCTGCCATACAGCAAAGTGACGGGAAGATATTTTAACTACTGTAACATGATTTATTCTTCATTGCTGTTTAGGTATAATTTACAAACCATAAAATCCACTCAATCATTTGTACAGTTTGACAAGTTTTCAGTAAATGCATACAGCCCTGCAACCATGAGCATAATCAAGTTTGGAACATTTCCATCACCCCAGAAAGTTCTCTCATGCTCCTTTCTAGGTACTTTCTGTGTTACCCGCCCAATATCTCAGCCCCAGACAACCACCAAGCTTCTTTATGGTGCTATAGTTTTATCTTTTCTAGAATTTTCTTTGTGTCTGACTTTAATTCAGCATAATGACTTTGAGATTCATCTAAGATGTTTTCTGCATCGGTAGTTTGTTCCTTTTTATTGTTGAATGTATTCTACTGCATGGATTCATATTTTTCTTTTTAATCCTTTGGCTAGTTGATAGCTATTTGCTGCCCACCCACAGCCCCAGTTGTCGGCTATTATAAACGATGCTTCTGATAACACTCATTTTGATTAATTCAATGTATGCATCGCCCTTTGGGTTTTTTTTTTTTTTTGGTATTGTTTGTG
>NW_006434825.1:8144584-8241341 GCF_000325575.1 Pteropus alecto
TTTTATTTCTTTTTTTATATGTGGTATGTGGAAAAGGTTAATGTTTATTTTATTTCATGTAGTATCCAGTTATCTCAGTATTATTTATTGAAAAGCTAGCCTTTCTCCATTTTATTACTTTGGCGTTTTGTTGAAAATGAGCCACATACGTGTGGAATGAAAGAGACCTAACGTCTCACGTCTCTGTTCCACTGTTCTCTCATATTTCTGGTACTTTAAGTGCTTCAACTTCTTTCCAATTTTTTTTTTTTTTTGCTTATTCTTTCATTTTCATTTCCTTATAAAGTTTAGAATAAATTTATTTTAAAAAGCCTGGTGGGAATTTCAGATTTTTTTTTTTAAGTGTGACATTTAAAATTGGCAGCCTCAGTTAGCTATTACTCTGATTATCTTTTGAATAATCTTGTCATCTTTGTCTCCAGCCATAATTTGGCCATTTCTGCATATATTTTGCTGCTCACATCACTTGGAAATCTGAATGTGTGCGTGTGTGTGTGTGTGTGTGTACACGCGTGCACACATGAGCGTGTGTGATCTGAGGTGATCATTAAAAATATTGTAAATCAAAGGCCATGCTTGATGCTTGGCCCTTAGACTTCTGTTTTTCTCTTATATCTGCTACTGGCTTAACAAGGTGACTAGCCTATAATTGGAGACATGACAGAGATGTCATTACTTACATGAAAGTCTTCAATATATGCTGTGTCTTACTTTTATTTTAACACAATTCAAACTATTTTCTACAAAGATATTGGAGTGATTTCTTCCCCTCTGCTTCCTTCCCTCCCCCTCCTTGCTTCTCTCTCTCCCTCTCCTCTTTTCCCCTTTCTTGTGTTCCTAAAACATCTATTCAAACATGTTATCTCCTTCCTTCTTACTGCATTTACAGTAAAATAGAAGCTCCCTATTAGGGTCTCTTATGTCCTGCAAGATCTGGACCCTAATGTCGATTTTCACTTCATTTCATTCTTCTTTACACAGGTTTTTGTTTTGTTTTTTAGTTATTCCATAAGCTGAGAACCTATTGATCCATCACCTCTTCAGGGAATCATTCTCTGTCAGTCATTTTAACCATATTCTCCTTTTACCATTCACCATTTTTATCTTTCACTGCATCCTACATGCTTCTTTTTGACTAAATGACCTGAATTGTAACCCTATGTGTATTTTTGGGGCCCCTTATTTATCGTTTGCTTATTTCATGAGATTGACAGCTGTGAGAGGACGGAGACATTGCTTCCTTCATCAATGCATGCTCAACATCCAGTATATCACCTGCTAGATTCACAAGAAATAATCTCTAATGCTAATTCTTACTACTGGATTTGTATTCAGTAAAAATAGAGCTTTAAAGCAGAAGCAACTACAAAAGTTTAGTTGTCCAAGTTTATTAACGAAACTTTAAATAAAATGTATTGAGTGTAGCTTCTGATTTTGAAACAGGATTGCATGAAGGATATTGAAAAAAAAATATACATATATATATGCATTCTGTACTACTTACAAACACATGGGAAATAAATATTTCTTTGAATGGTATGCTCAAATTATGTCCTAATTTTCCTTTTTTTCATAGGTATAGGTATAGTTGCCTAATGGTGAGAAAGTTGTGGTGGTTACAGCACCACCTCGCCAGCGAGGATCCAGGTCCCCACCTAAGGGTTCCTGCTTTTATAGAGTCACAAGTATTCAAGGAGTTTATTTTCTTCCACAAGCTTAGTAAATGAGTTTCCTACAATGAGATCACATGCAATACACTATCTAGAGAGAGGGTTCCACATAAGCTTTGATAGATTTACTTCAAATTTCTCTCAGGTGCCTTGAATCTAGGTCCTGGTACCTATATTTTTTCCTACAAATTTCAACCTTCTGCTCTACAGATAATTAATAACACTAAACCGAATCCACCTTCTTTATTTTCCTCCTCCTTCCAAATAAATTCCAACATATAACAACATGCAATCATATAATCTCCACGAAGAGTTTAGCTGTGGCAGGAACATATGAAATTGGGGGCCTCAGAGAATCCCTTTTTTATTATTTTAGAACATTTGAAAGCAGACAGTAAAATAAACACAGCTTTGGTAAAATAGTCACCACAAAACCAATTGCTGCTTTCATTTATCTATTCGTTCAGGGTATATTTTAGTTATATTCGAAGATACTTTTATTTACTGTAGGATCTAGATTTGCATTTATTTTCACACATAGCATAGGAAATGTCTCCAGTATATCCTGGTGCCAGTCACTGGATGACTAAAGTGTGCTCATATTTAATGATTTGAGTGAAAATATTAACAGTTGAGTTCCGTGTTCCTTCAAAAATTCATAAACCTCTTTGCATGTAACAGATTGTTTCTTTCTGAGAAATATGTTTGGGTTTGTATGAAGGTTGTAACTTATGAAGAAGTTCACACTAAGACAAAAAAACTTTTAATAAGTAAGAAATAGCTCCTGAAAGGGAGGGGTGTCATTTCATTTAAAGTTAGTTCTTTTGGCATAGTGTGTGTGTGTGTGTGTGTGTGTGTGTGTGTGTGTGTGTGTGTGTGTGTGTGTGTGTGTTAAGGCAAGTTTAAAGATGTTATTTCATGGCATTCACTTGATTTAGAAATATCTAATTCTGTCTTAGTGGAGCCTTCTTCTTCCCCCCGAGATCTTTGGGGAAGAGACACAGAAAAATTTATCGAATCAAAATACTACTTTATTATCAGGTAGACTTCTGCCCAAAACCCTCATGCAGAGCTCTTGGAGACTGAGCTGAAGGATATAGCTTATTATATAAATCTAAGCCCTAAAGAACACCTATTCTTCTTAAGCCCCAGTCTTAAACTTTGGCTATTAGCAGCCTCTGGTCTGCATAAGGAGCAGAAGACTAAAGAGGTGTGAATGCCAAGATATGGAGTAGGAAAGGCCCTGACCCAGTCAGGGCAGCCTCTTTCTTGTTTTATTCCCCAACCGCACTGATGGAAGAGTGAGACCCAGTAACACATGTGGCTCAGTCAGGACTCTAGAATGCGACTCGGCCAGTTTCCCTTGGAAGGATATAAAAATAAATGCGGAGAGAGCACAGAGTTTAATGCCATTCTTCTCACTAAGGCCCCTTCTTTGAATCTTCAAAATATAAAATATATCGAAGATCCAAGCATCATTTTTTTTTATTTTGTTTTGTTTTCTGTTGTTTTGTTATGTTTTAGGCAGAGAAAGAGGGAATTATTAAACACTACGCTTGTACTGGATTCAAGTAATTATTCTCTGGTTCATTATAGAGCTGAACTGGTGCAATAAAGTACTACTCCTACAAAGTAGCAATACAATATTTCATTCCAAAAAACTGTTACTGAAACAAACCATAACCCGTTCATTGATCAGGGAGGCCAAAATTCCATCTCAGCAAGAATTACACGGGTATGTTCTCACTATCTAACTAAGGTGCCTGAACATGTGCTGAGAGACCACCCCCTGCTGGCCCGAATGTCTTCTTCAGCTGGGAAACGAAAGCTGACAGTACTTATTCTGGGAATTGATTAATTAAATCTCTTTCCTGGCAGTTCCATTAATATCAACACAACATGGCAGAGATATTGACATAGTGAGAAAACATTGCTTTCAACAATAGGGCTTTGTTGACAAAACAGCAAAATGTCTAGACCATTAGCAATAATTCAGAAATCCGTCTTCTCCATCAATCTCATTTAGCTTACACATAACACACATTTGCACACACACACTCGCTCACTCACTCAATTTCAAAACGTGTAGCAGTTAGGCAGAGAAAATGACGTAGAATTATCATCAGATATAAATGCAGGATGGGTTAGAGACACACTAGACAAATTCATTCTCATTCTTATATTCTTTCTCTCTCCATACATACACATGTAATTGAGAGGGGATGGTAGATATTCATAATATCATCAGATATTGACTAATACTATTATTTAATGTATTGGCTAACAGAATGGTATCATTAACTAATTGCCTACTATGTGCCTGATACTTCACGAATATTATCTCATGTCCTCGCAAAATCTCTTTTGAGCTGTTTTATTGCCCTTATTTTGCAGCACAGCAAACTGCGGCTAAAAGAAGTTAGGGGACTTACTAGAAGTCACACAGCTTGTAAGGAAGCAGAGTTGAGATTTAACTCTGAATTGGTCTTATTCCAAAGTCTTTACCTTTTCCACACTGGAGTCCTCCCGTAATTACTTCTTGACCCCAGAGGAAAACGCAGTCCCTATCGGGTCCCTTCCATACCTGAGCATCTGTGATTCTGCTCAGCTGTGGGATGTGATTCATGCGATGCTGCCATTTACCTCCATCAGAGGTCCTGCTTCGTTGCTTAGGTGACTGTCTCCTCTGCAAAGACAACTGGGTTCTTGGGGAAGCTTTATCCGATTCACTTACACATTCATATCTTGCTCTAGCCGCATCTAGTATTTCATCACAAGTACATAGAATGAGGAAATATAAATGTTTCAAAGGAATCGCATAAAAAAATAGAAGGATACAAAAAATTTAGTATTGCCCATATTTAAGTCATATTTATGATGTATTATTCCATTTTCTAACCCCTGACTCCAAAGTTGCCTAGAAACAACCATCTTTAGAATCTCCCCTCAGATAACATGCTGTCTATGAACCCATACTTCTCTTCCTTCCCTTCCAAACTCCTTTTTTTCCCTTTCTTTTCTTCCTTCCTTCTAGGAGTCAACTGCTCAAAAATCTCATGACAAATGGACAATTATGTTATGGTGTGATCAGTACAAAGTTAGACGTGTGTGCAGGATACGAGAACATGGGAGACTTCCGATGTTTTGGGAGCTCAGGAAAGACTACTTCAAGGAGGTAATTAATGAACTGAGTCTCGAAACACAGGAAATAATCAGGCAGACGTTAATAGAATGGTGTTAAGTGTTTCGTTTCGAGAAGGGAGACTAACGTGTTGATGGCTTTTTTTAAAATGTCATTTAAAAATCAATTTCACTCCGGAGTTCCAGTTTCAAGGACTAAGACATGATGGAGAAGAGTCTCTGCAGATTTGCTCTAACTTTTTTTTCCCCACCAGGCCATACACTTGAATGAGAAGGGCACATAGTAGATGTGAAAAGGTCTATTTGAAACTTCCAGAACTCACGCACAAGATTAGTGTTAATTCAGACTGTTCAAGGCTGGGGAGCTTGAAAACAAATTTTATATCAGAAAAAAATCCCAGCATGAAACAGGGTATGACACATTCGGTGGGAATGGCACCATCTATGGACTTGACT
Source organism: Pteropus alecto (assembly GCF_000325575.1). Lineage (NCBI taxonomy): Eukaryota > Metazoa > Chordata > Mammalia > Chiroptera > Pteropodidae > Pteropus > Pteropus alecto. Next base: position 8,149,852 of record NW_006434825.1, read on the forward strand.
AAGTTGAGTGTGAATACCATTTGTGTCACTCACTGGTCGTGAGTCCTTGAGCAATTTATTTAACTTCTCTGAACCTCAGGTTTCTTACTTGAAAAGTGATTATTATAAGCTGACTAACAATATTTAAACATTCAATGAGATGATACATGTAAAATACTTTCCAGCACTTTATATTCAAAATATTATATAATATAATAATAATAATAATAGACTAAATCTATTATTTTCAACTCTGAGTATATGTCAAAATTACTCTAGGACTTTTGTAAAAATTCAGATTCCTATGTCTCTTCCTAGAACCCCTTCATCACAGTATCTTCAGGAGTTTAGATATTTCTGTTTTAAAAAGTGTCAAAGACAATTTCTATGTAGAAGTAGAATACACTAGAGTTATAACAATGACCTTCTCTTAAAAATTCATTACACGGGAGGCTCTAAAAGAGTGTGTGGCCAATAAGTGGACATATTGTCCATAGAAATAATAAAAAGTAAGGCTCACTCAGTTTTTCCTAAATTCTTTCCAAATTCAATGTTTCCCAAATTCTTTTCTAAATTATTTGTTTTCTACCTTAAACCTGATTGATAAAATGATAAATAATAGTTTCAGATTTATAGCTATTATTTTTGAGCACTTCCTATGTGCCAGAAACATAGGAAGTATTTTGTATTAGACATATCATTCTTTATACACAGCAACTCAGTGCATTATTCTTCATGGCCTTTGTGTGTTTTAGATAAGAAAAATAAGAATCAGAGACATCGACATACTTTGCTAAGGTCACACAGCTATTGAGTGCAAAGTATACAGTAGAGGCAGGCACAGGCTTTTTACTACTATGCTATGCTATCTTCTGGTGTTACAAATCGATTTGATTACATCCAAACCTAAAGACATTATACTACAATTTGTAGTATGACTATATCTAGTATGAATTTGTAGTCCTGAAATATCAGGGAAAAGACCTTTAAGTATCATATGCTTGAATGGCCTCTGATGCTCAGGCTAATTGGGCTATTATTCGGCAACCTAGAGCCACACCCAGTTAAATTTCTGTACCCAGCACTGAGCCATCACTCTTTAAAACACCCCTGTACTTTCTTAGTCATTTCTCTATTAAATCCATTATTTAAGCATTCTTGTTTTTCTGCATTAATGTTCCACTTCAGCGAGCTGCTTCTGTGTGGATTACAGGCACTGTATCATTGCGACTGAAACCTAATTGACTTCCACAGTAAATATTAAAGGAAGGTGGCAAATGTGACTACTTGTCCATTCAATGTGACATAAAATGGCTAATGCCTCTGTGTAATGAGGGGAAACTCTTCTGAGCTTCAACTCTTGCTTTGTGGAAGAAAGGAGGTGAATCCTCAAGTGATTGTTGACAAGTCTATGGCAAATGTGTGCACCAAGTGAGAAGCTGAAATAAAAAGCCCTGTACGAAGTCGTTAAACATCGAGTCTAATGAATTATTCATTTAGTGGCTTCAAAGTTGGACTTGGGAAAATGTAAATAAAATACATGGAGAATTTTCTCCTTTCTGGAAACGATTTTATAGTCATGAACTAAATGCGAGGAGCACTTAAAGTGTCGAACTGTATTGTATATTTTATGTAAATTAAGAATATTGAACAAATTCCTCATTTGGTGCAAAAGAAAGAAAATATACCTCTCCTGATGATCAATGCCTCTGAGAAAATGAATTATCCTTATTTTCTCCATTATCTTTTATTGCCATTTTATATACTCTATAAAATATCGACCTGGAAGGTATTTAAATGAAATGTGATATAATTTTTCTGATGCACGAGCCTCCTTTCATACCCTTCATGCACAACTGTGACCTTCTCTATGTCCCTGAATATGTCACATAGCTGGGATCTGCCCTGGTAACAGCAAGTGGGCTAGTGATAGAGTGTATTATATTAAAACAAATGTCATCCTTGGAGTCCAAAGGGCTGGATTCGAATCCCAATTCTGCAATTGAATGCATGGCTTTGGATATGCTAATTACAATGACTGACTCAAAGTACTATAAAGCTGAAGAGAGACAAACTATACATCCATCAAGTACATGGTAGGTGCATGACAGGTGTTAGTTAAAACGAATTCTGATGAAATTCTTTCAGTGACTGGGCCCACCCACATAGTCATCCTTGAATCTACAATAACAGCTTTTCCTCAAAGCCTAATATTCATTAGCCACATACATCTTACGCATCATCTAAGGCAAGATAGAGAAAATCGCTATTCCAGAAATTAATGTGATTAACTCATAAGAGGATAGTATTTCAAAACTCTGTTGAAAGCCAACACATTCACAGAGACCAAATCAAATGTCAATTCGTCAATGAAATACACTGATCTAGAATAGGAGTACAGTAGAGTGGAATCTATGAAGAAATTTCCACTGACGGCAGCAAAATGAAAATAATATATAAATATATATGCATATTAAAAAAAAAGACACACCTAAATATAAGTGTTTTAACTTACATTCCCTCAAATGTGTACCTGAGTCAAAAGACTTGCAAGCTAGTAGTTCATCTGGGAATTCATCCCAGAGTATAGGAGTGAGTAACATGGAATACAACTAAGAAAAAAGAAAAACCAATAGCATGCATTATTGGTCATTGCTCTGTGCTTCTAATGCTTGGTCTCGACTTCTGAGGAGCCTCACAGAACTACCCGACACCCCAAGGAAAGGCATTTATTCATGAGAGCCAAGCGAGTCCTAAGGCTTTCACTCCTATACACTTATGGGTTACACTAGCATGAACGTCACTAGACTTCCCCTGATCATCTCATGTGGTGATATCAAAAAAGTCCTTGGGTAGAAAGAAAGACTTCCTTGGCACTGGAGTTGCACTTGTGTAAAGCTGATGGATCTTGCACTGCATCAGCTGCCTCAATAGCAGCTGGAGTAAGAAGCACCAAAAAACATTTTGCAACACTCAGATTGACTGCATTGTTCATTAAGTTTCGTCTCTGAGCGAGTACCCTTCAGAAAGACTCATTATGGGGGTTTAGCAGAATAATTTCCTAACTCCACTGCTATAGTTTGTTCAGAGGACAGTAATAGAAAGTCATCAGCTGTCTACGCCTGTTCTCGTTTACTATTTCCCTCACCTTTGACCGGCACTTCTGCTGCTCTAGGATGCCTGGCTAGGGCTGGGTCACTCGGACTCTTTACTTCCTTAAAGCAGAGTGAGTTTGTACTGGCTTCCTGTGCCTCAGGGCCAGAGAAGCCCTGACACAGGACCCAGGAGGCAGAAACGACAGCCCTGGACATGTGCTACTGGCTTCTCCAGCTGAGTGGTTGCCATAGCAAGGGGCTGGCCTGAGAGGTGGGGCCAAGGAGAGCTGAAGTGGTATACAACAGGTTTTCCCTGCAATATGATAATGAATGCATATCTTTATTCAACTTAAATGACAACTTTTATTTTAAAATTAATGCTTTTCCAATCTTTTGGTGTTAAAGTGACCTTTCGTTTATGTTGCTTTATAAAAAGGGTAAAATATAAAAAACATCATTAATTATGTATCAATTATTTTTCATACTTCACACATACACAAACACATACATGCACAGCAAAAATTCAGACATCTACAAAATTCAAAATAAAAATAATATATATGGGGGTATGCACTTATATCAGACGATCTGAAATTTAAATTTCCAACTTTGTTGATTAGGTGACCTGGGGTATAAGAAACATTTCTGACTTTTAATTTTCTTATATGCAAAATATAGATGATAAGACATAATCATATTTTATTGCAAAGAATAGCTTGGAGCACACCCAGGCATACAATACCCCAGGAAGTATGTAGAAAAGCTTTGGGAAATGTGTGAATCTATTGACATGGCATGTAAAATTATATGCGCACCAGTGTAGAAGTACACGTATGATATTTTTCCCCCTAGACCATAGTTTTAGTGAGAATAACAGAGAACTTACAGTTTATTTTATTACCCTTTCTCCTTTTCCCTGCTCTTTCTTCACTAATTCACCCACCTTGCATAACTTACTTACTAAAAGGTTTCCTCTGGAAAGCAGAACTCTAAATCTGTCTTGCTTTACCTTACCATGGAGTTTTCTGCATATTCAATCTTGTTTCCCATCCTTTTAAACATTATTTGGTTGGTTTATTTTGAGTTGTTATTATTATTATTATTATCATCATCAGTTTTATTTATTATTATTATTATATTTATTTATTTTTGCCTTTAGTCACATGTTTTGCCAATAGAAAGGTTGGAGTTTCAAAAGAAAATGGTAGATTTGCAATGAGAAAAAAAAGTAAACTGTGCTTTATTTTAATGAGATGAAGCCTGTTGTTGGGTCTGAGCAGAGGATAAATGTGTAAAAGGTATCATTTTCTTGCCTCTGGGTGTGAAATACCTCAGGAAGGCAAAGTTGAATCGAAAGTTTTAAAATTCCATGGCAGCTGCAGTTTGCAAAATTATCTTTCAGCCGTTTCATCTGAAACAATAATCGGACTTCCAGGAATAGGTTTCATAGGTTACTCCTCATTGCAACACTGTATACTGCAGTTGAAAAATGTATTTTGCGGCACAATCAAAATGATAATTTTTTCAGTATGCCTTTTGAAGTAACCTTTGCCACAGAAGACAACGGCATATACAAACTATTGTGCCAAACCTCTCTTCGAGGATGTATCAGGAAACAGAATTCATTCTTCCCGTGTTTACAGTTTTTATTCTCCTTGTATTTCTTTATATCCATGTCCTTGTTGATTGCAATGAGGCATTCAAATGTTTGCAATGGAAGGATAGTGTTGCAATTTGATTATTTTAATACAGTACTTGGCTTTGCTTTGGAAAATTAAAAATAAAAGGAGAACAAATAAAGGCGGTGTAAGAGTTGATTTTGATTTTCTATGACAATAGAGTTAGAAAGCTCAGGATGTTATGGCCCAGGGCATGATATTACTTCAGTATTAGACTCAGTTTTCTCATATGTTAAATTAGGAAAATCATATCTCCTTTGTACTGCTCTTTTGGAGATTCGAATGAGACAATATATGTATAAAGATTAGCACAGGCCCTGGCTCTTAGGGAAAAAAAAAATCAATGATCATCTATTATTATTTAATGATGTTGTCATTAAAAATGATACTACTACTTTTCTTCTTGTCTTTATTTAAAAGACATACTATCTGTAGGACTTATCATTGCAGCTAAAATTGATCACTAGAAACATTGACAAAGGGTATTGCTTACAGTTAGTATAATCAAGGTGGTGAAGGAACTAGATGTTATGTCCAGGGAAAAAGAGCTTATGGTGCTAAGAATGTAGTCTGGACAGTAGATGTGATTAATATAAACAAGCATTTATCATGCGGATGAGAGACAAAATGTAAACTCTGTGAATCCAGATGGCAGAATTTGGGCCTACAATTATAGAGAGTAGAGTATCAGTTCTGTGTATAAAGACAGCTTTACTGATGCAGTTGCTTAGTAATTGCAAATTACACAAGGAGCAAAGCCAGCCATTCCTTTGTGCATTTCACACAGGTCTACGGCAACTTTAACCTTGAGAGAATGGATCCATTACAAACAACCAGGAGATGAGGAGCGAGGTGAAGCAATACTTGTTTTCTCCCCATCAGCATACTCTCCTGAGGTCTACAGCAAGGGAGAGAATAAAAGAAGTTTTGTTTGATTTTAGGTACAATTTCCTGCTCCGTAAGTGTCAAGAACAATCATTCTATACCTCAGACGGTTTGGCTATTCATTCAGTCATTCACTATCATTTGTTCTGTGACCCAGGCTTATTCCTGGATACACAAAGGTGAGTCAGACAGAGGGGACTTTCTCCTGAGCACTGTCTGGAGGGAGAGGTGAAATTGTAAAGCCATAGTTGCAACATGGTGAAACAGTAAGAGAGGTGTGTACAAAGTGCCACGTAATCTGAAAAACAAAAACAGCTGCCCAGGCTGGCACCCGGGATTAATGCAGGAGAGACACTGAAGAGAAGGTGTTCTCCGTACAGTACATTACATAATGCATAGTTTTTCTAGCATGGCAAAAGAGGCACGCACAGAAAAATGGATTAAGTAAAACTACAGAAATGTAAAGGGAACTGGAATGTTCACAGGGCAGTGGGTGATTCGGTAACTGTGGAACAAAAAGGCTATATGGGTAAACGGTGGGAGATTATTTTACAGAGCAAAACTGGGTCCACAGGAAAGGCCTTAAAAGGCAAAACGAACAGCTCGGACTATGCCACATGCTTTGAGAACCTGACGTTTTACTCTGCAAGTGTGGAGATAGATCGAGGGAGTCGAGAGAGAAGGCTGGAGAAAGAATTTGGAGCATGTTGAAATCTGAGACATAACAGGTGACAAGGTGGTGGCTGTGAAAGCAAGATAAAGAACTGATAGAGCATGAGATGCCTGATTATTATGCCCTGTTTTGTAAAAGGTAACATTCGGAGTTTCCTGGGGAAAACGGACTTTGAGTGAGAAGGAAGCAGTGCAAGCTGGGGCTTTGTCCCTAACTCCCTGTGTGGCTTGGACCTGGATGGTTCCTGGATCCTTTGGCTCTCACATTCTCTAATTCTGTTTTTCTGACATAGGGTGCTATTATTTAATAAATATTTACTCTATTTTTTCTTTGCTCCTTCAGTTTAAGAGATCAGTGCAAAAGCCTCTTTCAAGTACATGATTTAAAATTGCATGCCATTTTGATTTTTTACCATGCCTAATTTAGCCCTTTCTATTAGAGTCATTAAACCATTTTTATCTTTAAAGGATATATTTTTATTCTCTCTCTGACCCTCCTTAAATGGCTATTAAAAAGTATCTTTCTTGACTCTAAATAATAAACCACAACTATTTGATTAATAAAATACATTTAAAAACAAAAACTTGGAGCATTTTCAAAGCAAAAGCCTGCTGTATACAATTTCAGACCTCTACCAGGAATTAGCAACTGATGTGCTGACATAGTAAATGCATATTTACTTTTGTATCCCCCAAACTACATTGTTACCATGGTAACTCATGTAGTGCCAATACTACCAAGAGATAGAAGTTCTTGGTGGCTATAAAGAAAAAAAAAAAAAAGAAAGCGGAAGAAATAAAGAAAAAAATCAATGGAGATTACTATAAATGCAAAGTCATTTTTATGTACCATGATGTAAAAATCTGCAAAGTATCTAGGAAAGAAAGATCACCATCAAGGAAATATACAGCTCCTAATGGACCCTTTAGTAAGAGGAGGAATATTGCAAAGAACCCTACTACTTGTCTGTCAAATTGTTTGAGTAGATCCATTAAGGTTCACTTTATGCTCCATGGGGAAAGAGCTCAAATCTTTTGCTTATCATTGTAGGGCCAGCATCTGAAATACTCAGCACGCAATGAGAAGTAAAAAAAAAAAAGAAATTAAAAAAAAAAGTGAAATAAATGAGTAAATTAATGAAAGCAAGTTTAAGGCAATGCCTACAAAGCAAATAGTTAAAGGAGACTCTTTTGGAGTGAAAAGAGCAAGACTTCTTAATTTTTAATGCACACTAAAAATAATATGGGGTATTAAAAAAATGCAAAATCATGGTCCCTACTCTAAATGATTTTGATTCAGTGAATCTAAGATGGTCCTCAGAGTATGTCAGCATGTGTTTAACATGCATTCTAGGTGAATCTGATGAATTTGATCTAAGAACTTCCCTTTGAATACATTTGAGGAGAGAATTAAACTATAAGATAAAAATTCTAAATTTTCTCTACTTTTGAACAACTTTGTAGAATCATGTAGAGTTTCTTGCTTGGGGTTCTCTTATAGAGAAATAAAAAGGAATTCCAATTGTTTTCAAAATAAATGCATCCCAAAGTCCCCACACCATTTCACTTAAAATAGCTCTGATTGTAATCAATAGAATCTTTCTTCTTTTTTTCCCCCGTTTTAACATTTGGGTTTTACATAAGAGTTTTTTTTTCAAAGAAGGTTCCTGCTGCTAACCATAATATGCCAATAATGATGTAAAATTCAAAAACAAATCAAATTTGACAATTTCAGAAATATATATAAATTTCCCCTCGAAACACCTAGGTTTTAGAAATTACTTGATTGATTTAACACGAGCAGTCTTTCAGAATTTTCTAGACCAAAATAAAGCCTATTAGAGAATCATTAATAAACTTTCTTTACAAATTATATTTACCAAATTAATACCTAATCACTATTTTTAGCTTGCTGCAGATAGAAAGTATGAAATAATATCTTTATCTTTATACAGATTTGTTTGTTTCTTTTTCCCAGGAAGAGTGTACCTCTTCCTTCATCTAGTTACCAAAATTGCAAAAGCAAGACTTTACTGTTGGGCATATTGAAATATTCTAAGGTAGTAAGTAAAAAGATTGAAAGAGAGCTTAATTTCTAATGTTTTCATACTGTATATTCCAAATATAGAAGAAATTGAGTTCAAGGAAAAGAAATATAGTTGAAACTTTAATCATTGTGTGTTGCATTAATTAAAATGGCTGGGAAAATAACAAAAAATCTGTCATCAGCTGTTGCTTTTGCTTGCAAGGTAATTTGTCATTTTGCATCAAGCTCTGCCCTAAACGTGCTCAGGGTTAACGGTTTTGCAACTTGATCAACTTCCAGGCAAATTGGTCCTATGTCTTCTTTGTGGACTTGACTGAGAACCTGTTTCCTTTGACTCCTCTTTTTCTATCCTCCTATCTCCTATCTTTTTTTCTTTCCACCATTAAGGGCTGAAGATGTCAAATCACTATTTCCTAGTTCAGCCTGTCTTGGTCTTGAGCACTTCCCACTGGTCAGAGACATTGCTAATGCAGCCAGGGCCTCATAAAATGACTAAATCCGAAGATGAAAACGGATGTGCCAATTTAAAAGAGGTCAAGTAGTAAGTGGGAATGGAGTGTGAATAGCAAGCAGATGGTGATTGCATTTCAAAGAGAGGAGTACTTCCAAAATGTAGGGCTGCCAACACAATTACTATATTGTCATTTTAAATAGGAAATACATTTATAAATGATTATTAATGTAAAGCTCATTTAAAATACAAAGCACTTTAAAAAGCTAATTATTTTCAATGGAAAGTGACTTACGTGAAAATTTAAGTTGCGGTGGATTGACAAATCAAGTTCCAGAATCATTTGATTTCAAAGTGAATATGCATAATAAATGTTCCCCCCTTTCCTAAATGCCAAGTCTGTACTAATTGCTTTCACACCTATTTACTTGTAGTCATAATAATCCAGAGGCAAAATTAGTAGATTGTAACCAATTACATGTCAGGGGAAGAAATAAAGTCTAAGAGAGGATTAAACTACTTCCCAAGGTTAAAGTTACACAGTTGGTTGAGTCATCACTCAAATCTAGTCATCATTAGATTATATACCCTCTCTTGAATAGTAGCTACAGATAATAGGATAAGAAAGTTTACAGATATTAATAGTGATGAGAATGTAGTAAAGGTTAATGATCTAATGATTTGATCCAGACTTCGAAAGATGTTGATTGAGTTTAAAGAAATTTAAGTTGAAGAAGAACATAAAAATAAAAAAATAATTTTTTTTTTTAAAGAGGGGTTTCAGGGACTGTTGGTTGAATCCAGAGGACTCTGACCAGAGAGTAAGATATTAGTTGAGGGATTTGGGTTGGGTTGGGAAAGTTACTAGACTGAGACAAAGGCTTTCAGAAAAATGTCATTCATGAACGGCTTTCGATAGAAAAATCTAAATTTGATAATAATGATAATAATTAAAAGTGCCAATAAGGGTTTGTATTTCTTGGCTCACCTGTGTGTTCATCCATTTACCTTCCCATCAATTTCTCAAAGTTTTATACAGCACTTACACTCTGCTAAAATAATTGTGATATTCAGGGATAAATGGAGGTATAGTGCAAGAGAGTAAACCGAGGACCCATTGTTGTGGCAGGGGTAGTGATATAAGCCTTGTCAGGGGGCTATGGTGACACAAAAGAGGTATCTCCTTAAATTTGGAGGACAGACAAGGTATTGGAAGAACAGTAGGAGCTGGCTAAATAGCAAGGGATGGATACACAGAGGGTTTTCCAAGACAAGAAAGAAACAAATATAAACAAATAAATAAACGTTCCACAAAATAAGAGTATAAAGCACATCCACATGCAACTCCAAGGGTTTGATTTGAATGTAACATGAGGTTAGAATTGTATTTGGGGGTAACACTGAGCAACTTCTATTTTATCCTGTAAACAGTGGGAACCAAGCAACAAATATCAAGCTGGGGAGAAACCTGAAGGTTTTTTAATATTTTTTTAACCCCTGTTTCTGCTTCTGGAAAGATGTTTCTTTTTCACATGGCCTGGAGGGAACTGTTCCTGTTTAAACAGGCAAAATGACCCTGGCCTCTGGAGAGGCAGGAACTTTGACCTTGAACTTCTTTGAATGACTGCCAAGATGCTGCCAGAGTCCCCTAGAGGGAGACTCAACAGGACCCAGGAAAGATGAGGAGGGACTTTTAATATGTTTAGAAATATTTATCAGTGCAGAAACTGAGTATGTAAGAGCCACTACAATGGAGATTAAACCTGAGCAATCTGGTAAATGATGCCTAACATTTTATTGAATACTTTAATACAGAACAGACATTGTTTCCAGCACTTTATAAAGACTTTCTTACATTATTCTGATGATTCTGTAAAATGCTCTATCAGTCAAAGTCCAAGTACAAAATCCATAGGACACTCAAATTAAGGTAATTTGAGGAGATAAACCAAAGCCCTGTTTACAAAGGTGTGCCGAAGATGTAGGGAGACCAAAGGATGCAGTGCAGCATCGCTAGACTAGTAAAAAGTGAGCTTTGTTACTAGCACTGATGCCAAAAGGGCAAGAGAGGAAGTAGGAAGTGCAAGAGCACGGAGAGAGAGGAGGGTGGCGTAGCCAGGTAACTGGGTGAGGCCAGAGTGGAGCCCTGCAGATGCCCGCACTGACCTACAAGAGAGCCAGAGCCAGTGGAACTTACACAGTATCAGCCGGGGTTCTCCATACGCACACACACACACGCTAAAAAAATTTTTTTAAAAGAAATTAGCTCATGAGATTGCGAAAGGCTAGCAAGTTTCAAATGTAGAAGGTAGGCAGGAAACAGGCACAATTTCCACATTACAGTCTTGAGGCAGAATTTGTTCTTCTCCAAGAAACCTCATTCTTTGCTCTTAAGGTTTTCAGCTGATTGGATGAGGCCCACCCACATTATGAAAGTTAATCTTCTTAAGGCAACTGATGGTAGATGCTAATCATATCTACAAAATACCTTCACACCAGCCTCTAGACTAACATTAGACCAAACCAAGCAGGCACCATAGTCTAGTCAAGTTGACACACAAAATTTAACCATCACAAATATCCAGACCTCTCTCCTTCCCCACTGTGGTCCTTACCGGGGCTTCCTATTAGCCGAACCCAATCATAAGCCACAGGTTAAGGGCATCTCTTGACACAGTCTGTAAAGGCTGAACTCTCCAGGATACAGCCCCATTACTTCCTCTCTTACATCACTGATGCACACACATACACAGGTAGGAAATATTTCCAGTATGATACTTAACATTTATAACTCTACAGAACCTTTTTTCATAATTTTTATTTTTACATGTTTTCACTTAATTTTCACAAGTACTATTAATAGCTATATTTTGCAAAGGTCTATATTAAATGGGAAAGTTAGGTAAGTTTCTAGAGCTAAAAAGCTAATAAGTGATAGATTTAAGATTTGATGGTATGTCTTTCAGCATTAATTTGCCATGTGACATCCAATCTATCACAACTCTTCAAACTCTTGTGCACATGAATCTAGGGTATCTGAAAAATAGAGATGGCTTAGCACCACACAAGGACAGTTGGAATCACCTTGACTGGAGCATGGCTTCAAAATCAGAAGTTTTATAACATAGTGAACAGTTGTCTCTCTCTGACTGCATCTAGTTCAAGTCTGCATAGTTTTCATAGCCTTCAGGCTAAAAACTCCTGCTTTGTCTTGCATATAGACATGCTAACCAATAGAAAAATTCTGCTTGTGGCTTGAGTTTTAGAAAAACAGCTCCTCCCATTTTTCCATCCCTTGATGTAAAAGAAGCCTGATTTCTGTACTTTCCTTAAGATGGATTTGAGGAATAGGTCTCCCAGCTTCTCGACTGGCACCTTCTTGACCAATAAACCTTTCCTTACTCCAAACTCTGACATTTTGAGTTTTGGCCTTTCGAAGCACTGGACTCACAGACTTTGGACTGGTAACAGCTTTAATTCTTTATTTCAATAATGTCTCTTATCAATAGAGTTATCCGAGAGGAAAACCCTAACACAGTGGTTCCCAACCTTGGCTAAACAATGATATCACCTGGAGAGACTAATATCAAAGTCACAACCCAAAACGATTAAATAAAATTATTTAGAAGTGAGATTCAAGCATCAGTAGTTTTTAAAACTGCCTAAGATGCTCAAATGTAGAGGCAAGGTTGAGAACAGCTGTTCTAAAACAACTGTTCCAAAGTACAGAATTGTAGCTGGAAAACATATGGACTGCGGGAAGTAAAAGCGAGTTGTTTGTGTATGTGTGTGTACACACACACACACACACACACACATACACACACACCTGTCAAAGATCCAAGATTGTATTTTTCAATGCAAAATAATTTCACTTAATAATCTAATTCTTATTAAAAAAAAAAACAGTTCTTACAAATTGTCCCCATAGCTATGAGACATTTCCTCCAGAAATTCTTGCCAAACACAGTTCTACATCTAGAAAATCAAAGAACAGAAAAAGAATCTTCGATTTAATAATATATCTCATCTTATATATGTCTACCTACCTGTCTACTATTCACCTACCTATCTAACTAGCTATCTAATAAGAGAGAAGGAAAGGGGAGCCTGGCTCTTGATTTGTGTATAACCTGTACTGTCAGATTTTTCAATCGGAAAATTCGTAGTAACAAAGTATTTATCCAGGACAAAGGAAGCATTAATTGCTCCATTAATATAGTCGATAAAATAATAACATACAGCGGATGCTATACAGTCATATTTTAGCACATCTTGAACACAGGCACATATTGAGGCCCAATATTTCTACTGACTCCAGGGAAAATATTGATGTTTAACTGCACTCTTCTGTTATGAAGAATCTTACTGTCTCTATTGCCTGGGAAGTTCACTATGAAGAAAAAATATTCATCCCTAAATAACTGGAAGTACTCTGCAGGTTTCTCTTTGCCAGAAGTATTACACAATCAAATACAAAGCTCAAAGGGTGATATTTCATGGCATGATCTCTCCGCAGTCATATGCCCCTGTTTGCTTACCGCTGCCCATGTTAGGGCTGCATTACAGAGAATTCTAGTCTCCCAAAAGTTAAGGAGAGAGATGGTAATGGAGTATGGGGGGAAAATGAATGGCCATGGATAATCAGGAAGAACTCCTGAAAGCAGAGATGGGCTGCAAAATTTCCAATAGACAATGCCTGCTGTTCACTAAGAGTGGGTTCTCAGTGACACTGTACGTACGATGCCTTCTTCCTGACTGGACCCGCTGCTTTCCTCTTGGTCTCCCTACATTTGGAAAGTAGAGAGTCTTCCTATCAAAATGTTCTCTTTTGGTTTCCATCTGCTTTGGGTTTTATGGGCTCTTTGAGGCAAAGACCATAATTTATTCACAGTTCTCCACCAGATATGTAAGATTCAGTGTCTGGTATATTGTAGACAAACAAATGTGTATTAGGCCACACATCAGCCCTTTCCCTATCTCGTCCATCACAAACAAAATAAGACAGAGCTTTATATCATATTACAATAGCGAAGGGTGGTTGAAAGACAGTTACTAAAAGCCAAAGACACAATAGTAGTTTCCAAATGAAAGACGGTGAGTGACGAAAGGCACAAAAAAGGTCAAAGGCTTAGAGAGAAATGGTGGTAGGTTTGAAACTAAAGGACTCTTTCGCCAAAAAACGATTCCAACAGATGCAAAAATGTAATCATGAACATGAAGAGTAGGAAGAAGTGCCATGGTCATGGGCACGTGACCTATATAGCCACACAAGTTCCCATGCTTGCTTTAATGTTCTGGTGTCACGTCACTACCCTAAAATTCTTTATACATTTTGAACAAGAAACCACAGACTTTCATTTTTTTAGGGGGCTCTAACAAATTATGTACAAAGGTTTTGTAGGATATGGAAGAATTGATTCTACTTTCCCCTGAGCTCTTCTTAAATAGTATGGCTACCCTTTTTAATTTTAAATATATGTTTTATATATATATATATGTGTGTGTGTACTACCCTAAAATTCTTTATACATTTTGAACAAGAAACCACAGACTTTCATTTTTTTAGGGGGCTCTAACAAATTATGTACAAAGGTTTTGTAGGATATGGAAGAATTGATTCTACTTTCCCCTGAGCTCTTCTTAAATAGTATGGCTACCCTTTTTAATTTTAAATATATGTTTTATATATATATATATGTGTGTGTGTATATATATGGTATGTATGAGTGCATATATATCTTCAAAGCTATGTTTGCTCCTATAAAATTAAGAACTGAGAAACATATTAAAAGGCCACTAAATTCCTCAAATTTTAACACTTAGGAGCCGACGTTAACATTCTTAATATACTTGCTACATCCATTTTCCATGCATGTTTCTCTAAAAAGTTAAAATAATTCTCATCCCCCCCCAACACACATACACACTTTTCAGTTCTTTTTCTTTAGCCTGATACCATAATTAAATACTTTCATAACGTTTTATTTAAATGACTAAATGATAATTCAACCATATGGACATAATATGCTTGACTTTCTCATTTACTATGTTTCATTATTCTTGTATCTTTCTTGTTATTTTTCTACCTCAGTTGTTACAGTTGCCTCTAGAAGCATCTGAGACTTAGAAAAATAACAAAACAGAATACTGAAAGCGGGACTTCCTCAGGTAACTAAGGTACAATTTTCTCTACATGTTAAATACAATGTTCATGAAGTAGCAAATAATCTACTTTTTACTATGTATTTGTAACATTATTTGATTTATTTAAAAATGACATTGATTTCTGTGTTACTCTAAGTGGCATTTCCAAACCAGGTCTCCATAAATTCATGTGAGACTCAAATCCACTTTTAATAGAATCATCTAGGAAATTGCTTTAGCAACTATTTTGTCATTTTTTTTTTCCTGGAGACCTAAATTTGTTTTCCTCCAAGGCTGTCAGGAAACAGGGGTAGGTTTATAAAAAGATATAGCATGACAACTGCCTACTCACTATAAAATATATTACGTGACTATAACTTTATTATATATCCTTTGTAACATTTCACATGCTGGCCATTAAAGGATGAAGTCATTTTTTTGTCTTAAAGAATCAAATGCCAATGAAAGTCCAAGTTTTTTGAGAAGTAGATCCCTTTGTTTTAAAGTTCAGATTTTACACTTTACACGTCATTCTCAAAAGATCATATTAAAATCATGTCTGGATGTTAGTATGAAATAAGAGCCCAAATATACAGTAGAAAAATGGGAATAGTCTAAGAAGAACTATTTGGAGATACTGTAGTACAAACCATTTTTCTTTGTAAATCAAGCAGATGATTTTCTGCAGTCATTGTAATTATGTTTTCAGTATTACATATAACACCAACTACACATAAGTTGTTGCAAAGGGCACTGGGTCTGTGTAGAGTTTTCTTTAAAATAATCTAGAGATTTCAATGGACAGAGTGTGTATTGGCTGGACTTTGTAAAGAAATATTCTGCAGGGAGTGTAATAGTTGATTCTAATTTCCACCATTACCATTATACTATATAACCTAAAGAAAGATGAGATGGGCTCTTGCTATATGCCAAGGGCTATGCTACATTCTTTGCATTCACTATGTCATTCAATTCTCACAAACTTTCTGAGAGGTAGGTATAATTTTAACACCAGTTTAAGAAGTGAGGAGCTGAGACTTGGAAACATAAAAGAGCTTGTTCAAGTTTATATAGTTATTAAGTTATGAAGCTAGATTTAAATCTTGCTGGTAATCTGAAATTATAGTCCCTTTTCTTAGTGATTCTACTAAATTTTGAATAAGCTTTACCAACTGCCCCCAAGGCTAATGTCTTAGATAACTATAGTACATATCAAAATAAAGAGATTAACACTGGCACAGTACTGTTAACTAGACTAAAAATTTACTCAGGTTTCACCCATTTTTCATGTATTTTTATGTGTGTGTATATGAAATTTCATCACATATTTAGATTTGTGCAAACACCACTTAAATCCACTTAACGTTTTATTTTTAGGGAGAGTGATAGCTTGTACCTAGTAACTAATTCAGTCATGTGCAAAGCAAGCATAGAAATAAATCAGAGATAACACTTGCAAGGCTGAAGTCAGCTTGAACAGGCTGAACAGGCTTGGTCTCAGGCATTCACAAAGAAGAGTATCTACACAGATGAGACAAACAAAGTCCCTTGAGAAGGGATGAGGAAGTCTCAGAGAAATCACAATCAAGCGACAGGTCTAAGAAGACGGATATAGGATTCAAAACTGGAAATAAATCCAAGAGGCAGGAACTTGCAACATGCAGTTAGTGGTCGTGCAACCACAAATCTTAAGCTAATGGCATCAGTATCTGTTTCTGCCAAAATATTGCTGGTCCTTGATTCTATCTGTTATTGAAGATCAGGGAGGATGAGTCAGAAAATGGTGGGTTGGCAATGACCATAAACTCTCTCAGCAATGACAGTATTGAGTTTGTATGCATTGCAGGGCTGAACATTTGTCAGGATTATCCAGTCACTTTAGATGAAAAAACAAAGGATTATCCAGTCACTTTAGGTGAAAAAACAAAGCAGAATACAGTACCCCAGAACTCTGTCAAACATTATTTTTGTGCTGTCTACATCTGCAATACTTTCCCTTCACCTATTCCCTTTTAATACCTGGCCTTATTCAAAACGAAAGTATATTACTTCAATGTCCAAGTCCCAACCAGAATTTGTAAGCCTTGAATGAAAACTTCTCTAGCACATGAATCTTATGGTAGTCATTTTATTCATATTTGACTATTTGGCATGTGCTGAATTGATACACATTGATGTTCAATAAATGAAACAAGAATGGCATTTACTGAATGCTCAATAAGTGTCAAAGTGGGTGCTATATACTTCAGATATTTATTCCCATCAATACTGATTAAGAAGGCATTTACAGAGAAGCTAAGCCCCATGGTGGTAAAGCAACATGGTCAGACCACACAGCTAGTTGAGAACTATGATTGTATCTAAAGTTTCCATCACATTTACTTTATTTTTTTTTCAATCACTGAAAGAGCCACTTCATAATCTAATTTAATTCATTGTTTCAATATAATAAAACCTAAAGTATGAAGGGAAGGATTATTTTTTAAAGCTAAAATGGAGTATGAGTAACTGCTCCAAAGTAAGAAGCTATTTTATTTGAAAACTCCAAGGTATAAGGAAGCAAAACATATTTTGGAAATCAGAAATGATCTGTCAAAGTCATTTTAGAGAAGAATAGCAAATATTTGATTTTGTGTGAGGCAGGGATAACAGAAGAGAGTTGCTATTTGCCAGAAAGATGCACAGAACTACTTAGAAAGAAAATAGCTCCTTACTTTTGGCATAGTGAAGAGGGATTGGCAGGAGACATCTTTTTCATTGCAAAGACATCTTTTTAGCTCTCCAGACTGCTTTGGCTGAACTTATTCCACATTCCTTCCTCCCCTCAAAAAATGTTCCCATAGTCCAGCTTATTGTAGTTTAGTTTTGCTGTCCCGACTTGAAAGATTGAAAGAGAAAAAATGAATAAAGATAGAGACTGGAATTTCAAGATAAAAATAATTAAAACTAAATGAGGTTGAGAGGGTAGGAGAATAAATTTGAAATCAGATCATAGATTATGATAACCATTTCAGATATTTGGCCCAGAAACCTAGAGTTTATCTCTAGTTCTTCAGGCTTATTTTGCTATTAATGCATTTAAAGGGGAAATACTACATTTCAAGTATTAAAATTAATTTCCGAAGCTAAATAGTAATTGAAAAATGTGTCTCATATCATGTTAAAATTGTTTTAAAAGTCAGAATACAAAATTTCATCCATGCAGGGAGTGTGCCGGTATCCAAATCATGCATATGTACAGGGTCTGGTAGGAGGAATGTAAATCTAGAAAGAACACTTACATTTGTTAGTGATGGGATTATTACTGGAATGGTTCCTTCATTCTTATTTTTATCAATGTCTTAATTGGATTTGTGCAATAAATATGATGATTTTTAGTAGAACTAGAAAGTTGCTGTTGTACCCTATGCTCTCCCAGTGAGACAATTTGATGAATTTCTTTCAACCTAAAGTATATGCTTTATGAATAAATATGCATTTTCTTTTTCTCCAAATGATTTAAAGTTTCTTTTAATATACAACACAAAATAAAACAGACATTTGGTGAATTCTCAGGCTCTGATAGACAGAGGTGATTAGTTGGATCCCTAGTCACATGTACCTTATTGCAATTCTCCCCCTGTGCTTAACTTGCTCCTATCGTTAAGGGTTTTCAATTGTGCTGATTAGAGTTTTATGATAAAACCAGAAATTTTTAAAAATGGCCTAAATGGCTACAGTTTTTAAGAGAAATCCAACTATTGTAGAATTTACTTGTGAAATATTTCTATCCATCCGACTTGCAAAGTTACAGATGCCCTGATTATATCAGATTGTTCTGCCCATAAGAGCTTTGTATGTGAGGGTCACAGCCTAAGCAAGGAGAGACATTGTTTCTCCCTTTAACTGAAGATGCTTAACAAGAAAGTATCTAATATCTATTCTGAGCAAGTTTAAAATCAGTAAAATATACCTGCCCTCCAAACAACTCTAGATTGTGATAAGGACCAAATGAGGCAATTAACGTAAAATAGACTTGTAATTTTCAAATGGTGATGCAGATATTATTGTTATGGTAACAGTCAGCCAATAGTGATTTGCAGTAACTGAATAATTTTGGTACGTTTTCCTGGAATTATTTCCTCGCCATTTTCTTTCTCATAATAAATTCTGTCACTAGAAAGTAAATCTATTTCCATGGGATTCATTTATTGTCTCTTCTGTCCACTTTATAAAAGAGTGGCCTTATTTTTAGTTAATTAATATTTGAAAGTGTTTCAGAACCCTTAGCAGAAATGTCAGATGTACTTAATTGTTGTATTTAATATATATCATGGACCTCATACTCTTACACAACACAGGATAAAATATTGTAAATGTTGCATAACCATATATTTGCAATTTATTTTGATGTTGTTGAATAAATATCAAAAAAATAGATAGTGATGCAAGATTTTAGAACAGTGGTGTTTGAAATGATCTGCAGGACTAGTAAGAATTGCTTAACTACATTTTTGATCACTTAAAATATATCAATATTTATGTTAAGTGCATATAATAATGAACAAGATAAGACCTTTGACTTTTAGAGGCTTAAATTTTAAGGAAAAGTCTATTGGAGGTTTAAAAAAGAAGGGCAGTAAAATTTTGGTCTAACAATGATCATATTTAAAAACATTCAATTTATATAGGCACAATAAATTTCTCAGATGTTCATTTTATTTTATTTTTGTTTTTCAATTCAAAGATGTTCTATAAAAATTGGTTCCATCAGAGAAATTTTAAATATATATGAAGAAATGCAGTCTTCGTGAGAGTTGTTAATAAAATATAGAGACATTAACTTTTTAGTTGTAGACTCACTCTGTGTAATCTTCTGGTCTTTCAACTGGGTCTGTCTCATTGATATTATTGATTTGGCTAACTTGGTTTTGCTGATATCATTTTGATACTTGTATGTAGAAGATGATGGCATTGTTATACAGTTAAAATTATCCTTGAAAGGTGGTATTTATCCATGATTTAATAGTTATCTGTAGTATCTTTTTCCTCTAAAGTATGTGAGAAACAGGCCATAGAATGTTTTATTATGATTAATTCTAGAGTTACGAAACAGAAGAAAAAGTAAAGCAATAGATTGAAAGCAGAAAAAGTAAGCTGGGGACACTTTAAAGTGAAAGTTGGGTAATGTTCATAAAATATTCCTGCCAGGCACCGTGCTTTACTTTATCTCATAGAAGTCATATAAGAATTTTTGAGATAAGTGTATCTATTCTATTTTAGAATATGGAGCCTGGGGATGAGAAATGTTAAGCATTTTGTCCCCAGAATGAGAATAAAACCTTGGCTCAGGTTTTCCAAGGCAAGTATTCTTTCTATTATAACATGTTTTTACCTATTGCAAAAGAGGTGGGAAATTAATGACATCATTGTGAAAATACAGAATTTCTAATTAAAATACTTAAGTATATGAGATGCTTTTTTAATAATGCAATGATCTCATTTTCATAATGATTAAGCATACCCTTTTTAAAAAATTGGATTCTAAGAAATAACTCATCTCGAATAAGGGAAAGGAAGAAAAGAAGGAAGAAAGGAAGGAATGGAGGGAAGGAAGAAGAAGGGGAGAGAGGGAGGAAGAATTCTTCCCTTAGCACATTATACTAAAGAATTCTTATAGTTAGAAAATGACTAATTTTTAAGATTCTACAGTTTTATAAGTAAAAAGAAGTAACATTATTCAGAACATATGAAAGAAATAATATTTTGTAAAAATCCTTTGACTTAAAATTTATATGTAGTCCTAGAACCAAAAATAAAACAGAGACTTACACTTATCAGAAACGATTAACAATCCTGAACTATTAATAAAAGAATCCTGAGGAAAAAAGTGACCAATCTTGATACAATTCACATGGAATTTGATTGTGACTGAGATAAAGTTAATCAGTGATAAAGAAGAAGAGAAACCCAGGCAAAACCAAACTCATTCTTCCTGGGCCACCACATTTAATTTTAGGCATTCCAGGACAATGTCATATTTTACCGTCACTTAGCATGATGAGATTAAGATTTCTACCTGATTTGGGTGTTTTTCACACCAGAGATTTTAAAACATTCTTTTAATTTGAAAAACCTTGTGATATTCCCCGAAAAGCCAACTATTTTTAATAGAAACCTAGCACAGGTCACAATGGTGTATCTTGAGCTGCTAACAGTCCCGATAAATTAGATCTGCCACTTTCTAGTCCTGTTAAGTTTAGAAGTATTTAACTGCTTTAGGTCTCAGGTTTGTAATTCTTAGCATTACCTATTCATTCATTCGTTCGTTCATTCAGTATTTATTCAGTATCTATTGTGTTCGAGGCACAGTGGTTGCAGCAGTTAAAAAAAAAAAAGTTTTTGTATACATGAGGCTATAATCCAATGAGAGAGAAAGATTTAGGGGTACATACTAAAATATTAGGTAATAAGAGTATTGAAAAGCAAAGAGAGAAAGGAAATCACAAGTGATGGTTTATGTAATTTACATAGGGTCATCGGAGAGATCACTGAGCAGATAGCGTTAAGAATCAGGTAGGGGTGTACATGGTGTGATCAAAGGACAGTAAAAAAGCCAATATGGCTGAATCACATGGAACAAAGAGGGAAATTATAGAAAAATATTTTCTAAAGGGAGTCAGGGGTTAGATCATGCAGAGGGCATGATTAAGAGTCACTAAAGGTTGAGAAAGAGACTAGGATATGTTATTCCAACATGCATCCTTATTTCTGTGACTGTTTATCCTAAAGAGCCAGTATTAATTCATCTTGCATTTAACCAATGCTTTTTTAGGATACACATTTTCCTTGGATTTGGTACTAGGCTAGAAAACGATCTGAAATCACAAGAAGACAGCACTCTTAAGAGGTAAGACTATAAACATTGAAATAAATAAACAAAAACTCAAACATTTTAGTCCATTAACTTCATTTCCTAGAGACTCTACGGTGGCAATGAATAATATTAAAAGCAAAGAATTAAAATAAAGGTTTATGAAAGATCACTTTGAGATGTCACGAATTGTATTCCATTATTTCATTTCATTTCATTTCACTGTCAGTTGTCATGTTTCTTAATACATTCTGGGGAAGCATACTGTCTACGGCATCCAAGAGAAATTTTCTATGCTATATATATCCTACCTGTATCTATTTTCCTTATCTAATCTCATGCCTTAAAAAACTTGAAGTATCAGGGAGAAACATAAGTGGAGCTGGATGTGAATGCTCATGTGACTTAAATAACTGAGCTAAAATGTATTTCGCCTTGCCAGCACTAGTTAGGTAACCCTGTCTACATTCTGCTGTCAGAGTTCCGAGTTCAATCCTTGCTAACAAATTATAAAATGAACATTGGTAAACTGAAGTATAAGTAAGAACTATCAAAATCCATAACAGATTTGAAACCCCATGCTGAATGAGAGCTTCTGTAAAAAACTAAGACTATTTGGTCTAGAATTGAATAGAGAAGCCTGGAGAACACAACTTCCATACAGAAGAGCTCTCATAAAAAATAAAAAATAAAAAACAATGCAGAATGGGATGGGCTTTCCATGGGTATAGATTTAACATCACTGGATACACTACAGGTAAGAAGAGAAACTATGAAGGACCTTGGTTGGAAGATGAGACTAACAGACCTACTGAATTCTTCAACTTCAGCAAGCTTCTCACATTCTGTTAAAACTACATGTTATACACATAGAAAAGAATCGCAAAATTATTGTATCCCCATTTTCCCTATGGCATTTCTGCAAACAGAAAGAAATACATATGACAGAAATACAGACATTTATTCCTCTGTGATAGACAGGTACATACATATACTAACGAACGAACGAACGAATGAATGAAAGAAAGAAAAGAAAGAAAGGGAAGAAAGGGAAGGAAGGAAAGAAGGAAAGAAGGAAAGAAGGAAACAAAGAAAGAAAGAAAAAAAAAAAGGAAGGCAGGCCGGCCTCTTTAGCTCAGTTCCCTCCATCTCAGGTGGGCTGGAGGAGGGAAGGAGGGAAGGAGGGAGGGAGGGAGGGAGGGAAAGAAAGAGAAAGAAAAAGGAGAAAGAGGAAAGAAGACAGATGGACACACAGATGAATATAAACTTCTTTTCCCTCCCCTTTGCTTCTGGGTATATCCGGTACCTACTGTTTAGTCATGTGGTAGCAGGAAATTATTAGCATATGATGTAAATAATTTCTCTTACTTCATTATGCAAGATCCATTTATCATCATTGTTTCAAAAAGCCATTTATTTAAGCATTTAAAAATCATATTTTCTCACAGTTGTAGTCAAAATATGCATATTTTCTCTTTGCATTATTTGCATGTTCTATGTTTATGCCAGTACTTAATAAACATTATTCGAAGCATTGCACAACATTCCAAATACTTTCTACTATTCCATAATTTACTGAACCAATCTCCTACTTCATGATTTTTCACCATTATAAATAATATGTTAAAAATAATTGGGCATAAAATGTTTTCCTCTTATGGATGGACTCTTATGACAGTTTTTCAGAAATTGAGATCTTGGCTTAAGTAACATAAATATTTTAACAGATTTTTAATCTATGAATAGTAACTTTCAAATAACTAATAATGCTTTTAGACTATTTTAAACATGTTTTAATAAATTGTAATGCAAACTTTTTGAAGACTGTAATTAGTATCTCTGTCAGTCTATGTAGGATACATTTAGCTCAGTTTCGATATTAAAATATTGAGCCAATTTCCTTGGAAAGTTGCACAGTGTTAATCCCCATCATCCCTCTCACACTTAGGGCTTATTCTATGCCTGTCTCTTTACCAGATTTATCTCACTCCATTTTCAAGACAATCCTAGATGAGGTCTTATTATTTTCTCTATTTTGCAGATGAAGAAACTTTAGTTAAGAGCGATGATATTCCTTTTCATACAAATTCAAAAAAAAATGGTTGGGAGCAGAATTTATGCTGCCATACTCCAGGGCTATTTTTTTTTAATGAACTATTCTGTTTCTTTATACATTTCAGTAAGTTTTAAAAATTGGATTCTGTCTTTTACAGCATGTTTGTTCTCTGTAAAGCAGGCTGTGCCCAGTGGTATGGTGCTCATAAACTGGCTCTCCAGGAACAATGACAACAACGTCAAGCACTGAATTATACTGTTTGCTGATTTCTGTTTTGTAAATATTTCTGCTACGGCCAATTTCAAGCTCTCTACATGATACTAGAGAACACGGAGGGATGCAGACAATCAGCTCTCATCAGCTGGCAGAGCCAGCCCCAGCATACCACTGCCTGTGCCACTGATCAGTTACTGCCTTTCAGCTCCCTCTTAATAATGCCACAACTGGACCCTGTACACATTTCTCCTTTACCGCCTGGCTCTGTGTGAGGTGTGTGGATAGAGGGCACTGGAGAGATACTAGACGACTCAGACAGGAGAGCCAGATTTCCCTCTGCGACTCCAACGTGGTTTCTTTCAACAAATCGATCGATAAGAAAAAGGTAAAGCAGCCAGGATGAGAAATTTCTAAGCCACGTGATGAGTGGTTGCTACAAAACAGCTCTGGCCATCCTCTTGGGCATTTCATTGTCACTAGCAGTCTGTGTTTCTGTGGCAGCCACATTCTTTCAACAAGAATTACATCTTAGCCTTGGGATATGGCCAGGGAGCTACCTTCTAAATTCTTAGTTCTTCCATTGTTCACATTCCATCAGCGTAAACATATTTGCTGCTTTCTGCATTTGTTATTTCTGGACCTGTTAGAGAGTCTTCTTTAACCTCTTTTAGTAGTTAACCGTGTTTCATCACATCATCGCACCATTTGAGTTTCCATCTCCTTTCTCATCGCTGACTGATGCATGGACTCGATAAAATAACTATCAAACAAAAAAAAAGTAGAATGCAAATCTCTTACTTTGACCAAAAAGTCCCCAGCTGCACATCCAAGGCCAACATGAAGCCATTCTTGATACACTGTCTCATCCACCAAGGGATCAATGGCTTAACCTGAAATTAAAATAAACAATAATAATTATAATAAAATGGTAATAACCTGCAGTAAGTATTTATTATATGTTGGAAACATGCCAAGATCTTTGATACGAAATAAAACATGTTCAACTTTCTCTTTTAAGTGGGTAGTTATTTCAAAAATAAAGAAACATACTTATCTTTAAAGGGCCAAGGGCCCAGGGGCATACAGCTATAATGAAGCAGAGTCAGAACTGTAGGCCAGTGACTCTCAAGCCTGTTCTCTTCACAACTATATTCTGTTTTTTTTTATAATTATAAATATATTAACTTTGAGGAAATATCTGCTAGAAAAAGAAGACAATCCAATGATGAAATTCATTTCATTATAATGCGTTCCAAAATTATTTTTTTCTCTTATTTTAGAAGTTAAAGAATCTTCTGGAGTTAAAAATAATGCCTATAGTTTCTCAGTCACTTGTTCCACTTGAAGAAATGACTTGGAAAGTAGAAAACTTGCTTCCTTTGGTGAATATTTGGAATTTTCCCAGCTAATGCTGAGAATAAAAGAGCTGCCAAATTCATTAATTATCTTTAATATTCAATTCTCAAGTATAATGAATTCCATTTTCACACATATCTGAGAAAATTACATTGGAAAGTTAATATATTGCCTTTTGCTGGGTTTCCGTGCTGGATGTAAAAGCAGAATTCAGCCTGAACTCACTGGCAGACTCACATGTATCTTCTCCCACCTGGATGAGATGTCACTCAGGCTCAGCCCCACTGCCAGGCACTCTAACACGGTAACTTAAAGATGTGCCTCCAATGGTACAACGCATTTACAGCAGGATCCTGTTTCAGATCACAGCAGTCCCGGCGGTGCTTGTAAAATATGTCATCTACTTCACCACATTTCCCATTCCTCCTCCTACTCTAGCAGGGGCATGTGACTGCCTATGGTAAGCAGGCCATAGACAGAAGTGATGTGGATTATTTTCAGGATAATGATGAGCTGTCAGTCATTTTCCCTGCTGTGGACCTAAGACGTGCTGATGGTGCAGCTACAACTGGGTTTCTCAGCCTTGACACTACGGGCATTTTGATCCAGGTGATTCTGAATGTGGGCGTAGGCTGGCACAGGGTCTGTCCTCTGCATCGTAGGATGTTTAACAGCATTGCTGGCTTATACCCATTAGCTTCCTATATCATTCTTTCCAGTTATGACAATATATCCTGACATTGCCAAATATCCTCCAGGGGGCACTGCCCCATTTGAGATTCACTGACCTACAAGATGGTGGAGCTTCCATCAGCCTAGTTCTTAGAGAAACTAAATGAATTGAGCACCTCGATCATCTATACTGTGTAATGCACATGAAATAAGACACACACACGCACAAATTTTTTAAAGAAAAAGAAAAATTTTATGCTAAGCCAATGAGATTTGAGTTGTTTGTTACTGCTATAGAGACTCTCCTGATTAATACATACTTCGTATGTGCTTTTCCTGGGCGAACTCATGGCTGACTATGGCTTCAATTACTCTATGATGACTGGCATTTTATATTTTATGTCCAGTTTCTTCTCTGACATTCTTGAATTTTATCTGCCATTTTGCACTACTCTTTATCCAATTCTTCTTGTGTGAATACAAGTGAATTTGGAAAACTAGGAGTCATACTAGTCATTTGCCTTAGCCTCATCTAGCAGTGATTCACACAAATTTTATTTCATAAATATCTCAAACTCTCACCTCTTCTCTGCACTGCTGACTATTACTCTAATACAAGCTAACATGATATCTGGCCTGGGTCTGTAGAATTGCATTGTAACTCCCAGAGTGCATTCTTGTATCATGTAATCTATTTTCTACAGAGGAGATAGAACAATCTTTTAAAAATGCAACTCTGTCCACACAACTCCCATGAATATAACCCTTTAAGGATTTTTCATTTTTCTTAGGCTAAAGACAAAATTCCTTAGCATAACCTATTATCTGTGCAGGGCTTATCCTCTGTAGTTTTACTTACATTCTTTTTTTTTCTGTATCTCCAACATTTTCATATATCAAAACTTGCTATGTATTTTGTCACTTTAGGTCTTTGTGCAGGTCATTTACATGGTCTGGAATAACCTCAGACCAACATACTTTGCATCCTTGAAATCTTAGCCCAAAGCTACTTCTTCAGGAAGGTCTTCTCTGAAACTCTCAAACCATTAGGCCATGATATGACCTCTTTTAATACTGGATCTTTTTTTTTTAATTTTCCTTTAAATTAATTACCGAGTGAGATTATTTATTAACATCTGTAGTATTACTACACTATAAACACTATGAGGGTACAAATCCATCTCATTAGACGTTTCATTGACTTTTCAATACATGGTGTAGTGCCTAGATTATAATAGAATCCAAGTAAATATTTTTTGAAGGAAGGAGGGAATAGAGGAAGGAATGAAGGAAGAAAGGAAGGAAAGAAGGAGGGAAGGAGGGAAGAAAGAAGGGAAGAAGGGAAGAAAGGAAGAGAAGTTAAGAGAACAAGCAACATTTAAGGTTCTGTAAAGTAAAGAGAAACTGAGATTTCAACCCATATTTTCTTTCTCTTTCATCTACAGGAAAGAGAAAAAATGTTAGGCATTAAAAGAATACTAGTTAAAAAATACATTATGTTTATTTGATGTTTGCTACCAAGGTAAATGTTACAGGTTATTGAAAAAATATAGAAAATTTTGAAGATTATAATAATTGAAAATAAATTATAAGGTAATATTTTATATAATTAAAAATACTTCCACTTATGAAAATAAATTATAAGGTAATATTTTATATAATTAAAAATACTTCCACTTATGTCAACCCACATTTATCTTGCGTTTTCAATTTTATTCCTGTGTGTGTGTGTGTGTGTGTGTGTGTGTGATAGATACATTACCCTTGGTATAAGCAATATGTCCATGCTGAGTAACTATGTATATCTAACACTAGCAGGGCACTTAACACCAAATTAATTTCCTGTCAAAGCCACTGCATCTGTGTTTCAATTACTAAAATTCTAAATTTAGTGGAAAATATAAGTATGCTTTCTTATTATCAGTGCATTAGTATTTCTAGGGCAAACAAGAATAACAACTAAAGTGGTTATTAGGGAAATGGTATTTCAGTGTGAATTTATGCTTACCAAATATAAATGTCTTATTCAGATGTCATTTATGTGATTGGCTCTATTTTGGGGACAAACATTTAAAATGTGAATTTTCCCTTCAAACACAAATAAACAGCAATAACTTCCACTTTAAATTGATCCTTTTGTCTTTACCTAGACTGTGGATTTCTTAGGATTTAATATTCAGGTATTTTAAGAAATATACTCTTTTCATAAGGATGCTTATCTTAGATATGTATGAATGAACATGTTTTTGGTTAACCCTGTTGGTCTCAAGGGGCCTTCCAAGATCCTTTACTACCCATCTTTCTGCACATTAAAAATATGCCTTCTACCTGACCATTCAGCCTAATGAGCTAAGGTCTCAAATATTCTCCTTTTAACAATGCCCTCTGTTTTCAGCCCAATAGGTAATTTATGTACTGAGTTCAAGAAAGACTTTCACCAAGAATGATTACAAGAGTACTTATAAGTACATTTTCCTCTGAACTCTGCAACTAGTAATTTTGATTTTTTTATTAAGGAGTAGGGAATTTCCAAATGATTTTAAAATGGGAGGCTATCCATATATGCAAATACAAGCATTTGGCATGCTTACTTTGCTCAGAAGTTCTTTTTTATTAAGGAGTATATTGCTTTCTGCCTCTGTTATCATTGCAGAAAGCAGAATGATATTTTGGGAGATTATATACTTCTCATTCTGTTTCTATCTTGCATTAAAAAAAGTACTTTCCCTCTGCTTCAGCAGATTTAGCTACTACTATATCTTGGAGTAGAGAGCACCACTGAGTGCTTTTGCTAAACACATATACCTGGAATAAAGAGTATTGATCTCAAAGCAATACCATTAAGTCAGTAAACAAGTTAGTCATGAACTTGAATGCATCCTGGTAAACAGTTACTATTCTTTCTTATTAAAAAGGATAATCTGTCTTGCTCTGAATGCAAAATAAAACAAAACAAAAATCTTATGTTCCATATGTTATTCTAAACTAAGCTAAATACACCATATGTGTGTGTGTGTGTGTATAATTTTCACCAAATTAATTTCTTCTCATAATTTAGGTTTTGGCTCATGTCACTTTTCAAGAAGTCTTCCCAGCTGCTACCACCAAAATGCAAGTGTAAGGGATTTTTTTGCCTTGTGTACTTTACAGGGTCACCATCCTGTAATTCCTTGTGCTTATCTCAGTTTGTCTTTATGCCTTTATTCATATGATTAATTCATTAATGTCTCTCATGCTCATTAGATTCTTCCATGAGAGGTACTCTATCTAATTTTTCTCCCCAGTGTATTCTGAACTAAGAAAAAGAATAGGCATGTAGTAAGATTCAAAAGACTTTACTATGTGGATGAATAAAGGAAACACGATTTTCAGCAGATTTGTCTTCTCAGCACTCCTTGCATTGGCGCAAGTTGGTACCAGTTTAAGATCCGATTTAATTTCCTGTTTAATAAGAACCATAGAGATGACCCTTACCGTCTAGCCATTGCTAGTGGCAATGTGATGTTAATCCAATGAGGATGCAAGCAATTGTGGTTTATAAGCAGCTCTTAAGTGGAAAGCTTATTTCAAAAGGGATACCTAAAAAATAAAAATGAAGAAAAACCACTGATTAGTACAAGAGTAACTCTTGATTTGCCTGGTCATTTGGTTGTTTATTTTCTTTTTATATACTTTCCCTTGCACCCTTTCATACTTATGATTTAAACTTTTTGGTATTTTACAGTGCCTTCCAGGGCAAACCTCTGATTTGGGACTAAAAAACTTTGTAAACATACTTCTACTTACCATCTGATCTCATTTTCTTACATGACTCTTTTAGCACTAATATACAAACTTTTAAGTCATTGACTGCCCCCGATTTGAGCTTCAGTTTCTACTCTTTTAAAAATGAAGAATATGGGTGACCTAAAACTTATCTTCTAGTATTGACATTCCGTGATATAGTCTCATGCAATATGGCAAATAGAAAGCCATATACAAGAGTTTTACTACAATAATGAGGCCACCTGCATTGTAAATTTATAGCAGCTTAAGTTTTGTTCAACAAATGTTTACTGAAAGCCTACAATGTGTTAGGCACTGTGCTAGGAATGACTGGCTACAAGCAAAAGAGGAAATACAGGTAAGAAAATGAGAGTCAATAAATAATTTCATTCTGGTCAAAGTATTTGTGGTGGTGCTGAAATGCAAAGATATGACTGAGACTTTAAGGGCTTTGTTAGAACCCCAAGCATCCTTTAATGTTCAGTTCAAGCCTCATTTTCTCCAAGAAATCCATTGAACGGTGCTCTCTCATTGGTTATCTAGATGGCAATAGAGATCGATAATCAGTACTTCTTGTACTGTTCCTATGAGTTCCAAATATAAGTACCACATCCTTTATCATATTGAAAACATTTGTGGCTAAGAAATATGACACTTATCTTAGAGTCAATATAGCAGGGGAAACAAACAAATCCGTAAATATTTAGATAGGATAGTACCAGTTCACCATCATCAAAATACTTAACCTCATATGTAAGTTTCAGATTATGCATCTAAAAGTGGTCACATGCACAATGAAATCCACTCCTTAAGGCTGTTGTGTAGATGAGAGGGTGGAGTACGTGGTGCAAGTTGAACCTCCATTTGGAGATAACTAAGGACCAAACACTACATCCCCAAGCTTTAGATCGAAAAGCGTGTCAGCCCTTCTCTTATCATTCAAATTTAAACCCAGATATGAAGATAAAAATTTGAGGGTCATTGTTTAGAATAGAACATTTTTAAAAGGAGGTTGCTGGCTTTAGGCAGGATAAAGAAGAAGAGTAAGAGAACAGTAGGGAAAAACAGTGTGTGAGAAGTGAGAAGGATCCATGCTGGTTCACTCATGAGATTTGGTGATCTCCAGAGGGACAAAAAAAATCTTCCCATTGTGCTTTGGAAATGAGAAGATTTGTCTTGTTGCTAAGGCAAAGGCATGTCTTGTTGCTAGGGCAGCGGTGTCCATGGCTCATCTAGGTGGAAAGGGGCAAGGCTTGGAACTGCCTGTGGACAGCATATGACATGTCAAACCTTGTGGGTTGAGAGAAGGCCCCAAAGTTATTTTAGAACAGAGACTGACCACACCCAGGGGCAGTATGAAGAATGTCCATTAGGGAGAAAGCATCAGAATGGCATTCTGTTTATGGGGAGATTGTAAGGAGTGCTGGAAGTTACTGCCTTGAAGTTATATTTGCAAAGAAATCCCAAAAATGAAAGTCATTGAACTAATTTTCCCCATTCCACCCAACAGTTCTACAGATGATATTTAGAAGTTTCACATAATTTTCACACCAAGAGTAAAGGAAGTCAATAGCCACATATTCATTACCTTCAATTCTGTCAATTTTATGTGGGTATAATTTTCCTAAAATTGTCTCTATTTAATTCAATAGTGAACCTTAACCCTTGAAAAGAAAAAAAAAAAAAAAAAAAAGCACAACAACATTTTGAGGCCACGGGACAAAATTCTGTAGGACAGCTTTCAAATTCCATGATTCATTATCTTTTGGAAAAAATCTGACACTCTATTGCCAGTGAAGGGATCTCCATCTTGGACTCACAGAAATAATATACATATATCCTTGAACTCAAATATCTGACTCTAGGAATTTATCCAGGCACCACCTATCAGTAATCTGTTCGTTCATTTATGCATGTATTCGAGCATAAGTTAGGCAGATTAAAGGAAGCAGAAGAACCAAACCAAAAGTTGACCTGATTTTAAAATCTCTCCTACCATCTTCATATGATTTTTTTTCCTAACAAAAACCTTCTTTATGAAGTCAGTTAATTAGCTTACTAACCTCTACTTTGAAAGTAAAATTATCTAATTACACCAGCAATCAATGCCCAAATAAATTTGCCAGTGAAATAGAGGTTAGAAAATGACACTGTTGGTGTTTTCTAAGTATAATCAGAACAGTTATTGACCTTTCCAGATGATCATTTTTAAAATTCAGTATTCTGTCAAAGTTCTTTATATAAAATAGCCTTATCTGCCTACATAATATAATTTCCTATTTTAAAAATTGATTTTATATTAGCTCAATTAAACCATCTGCAATGCAAATCTTAACATACTTCAATAATAGGTTAATTTTTTGAGATCTATATGAACAACATACATATGTAATATAGATATTTGGATATTTTAAAACAGAATGATTTGTTTTGTTTTAGTACAGGAGCATTTAAAGTATGCTCATTTGCTCCCAGGATGAGAATTAATTGCAAAGTTTTTAGAAAATTATAGAAAGATTATTCTTTATAAGCATAGAAGGGGTTAATTCCCCACAAATATACTTTTATTCAATTTAATGGCAGACACATGAGTGCATCAATAATATAATTTGACTCTTAATCTTTCCTTAAGTGTAAGACTACATTTTGTGCATTATGATTATAATAAAAGCATTACATTTGAAAAACAGAAGATCTCTTGGTTTTCTACCTTATTCTTTGAACGGTACAATTTCCCCCGCCCCCCCCACCCCAACTCCAGGTGCTATCTTAAGTAAACTCTTTTATTTGAAACTTACAAACACTGAGAAAAGTGCCCTTGGGAAAATATTCTGAACCCTAGAGGATCCTTTGGGCATTTTTCTTTCTTTCCTAAAACCCAGTCTGTTTCAGACTTTTTGCCCTCCAGACCACTCTTACGTTTTATCTACTGCTATGCATTTTACAAAACCTTATGTCTGAAAAACATTGACATTCTAAAGGGAAGCTTGGTCTCTATGAAAATCATAACTAGCAAGCTGTGACAGTTTACTAGGGACTATGTTCTGTGATTTGCATAACACGGTCTATCCCTTAGATCAACACTTACATCTACTTGTGGACAGATAAAGAAACTGGGTTCAGAGTCCTAAAATAGATGACTCAATAAAAAAAAAAAAAAGATCGAAGAAAAGGCATAGTCAAGATTCTAATCAAAATTATTAAACATCAAAGTCTTTCAGAAACCTACCATGTGTGTCTCCTAGAAGCTATAAGTGAAGATTTGATGCAGAGCTGTCCAAATATAGGAACAAACATCTAAACACTTGGAGTCATAGTTTCCTTGTAGAAGCTATAAACAATAATTCACCCTGCGTTCTCTTCTGTAGCCGTCATTTAAGCATGAGGGGTATGTCTGGTATGTCTTTGTGTTTGCAGTTCTCAATTAAGTCCATGCTAACACTGTTATAAAAACTACAAATATATCTAGAAATAAAGCTTCAAGTATCTAGGCTTGTATTTAGGTTGAAAAACTAGCATCTCAAAAAATGAACTGCCCACAAGACCATAACTGCATTATAAAAATCTCCCACAAACAGACTAACACATAAAAACTTCCATATACTAAGTACCCATAGCTTATGGAATAATTCAATATAATAATAGCAACTGCTCTTACCCTTTCTGCTACGTCCTCACAGACTTCACAGGCTTTTCATCTTCCTACCCCTATGTCTTTACCCCTCACACACGTATTCTTACCCGGATTAAACCAGCCATACCATTCTTCTAGCTTCCTGAATACGGTATCATTTCTGCCATTAGCACTATTTTCTTTGCTTGGAAAACATCGCTCCCAGCTCTGCAAATGTCTGGCTCCTTCTCAGCATAGACACTATCCCCTCAGAGAGACTTTCCTCAGGCCACGTTTCTCAGAAAGCGGACTTGTAAGGTAACCAACCACCTTGGCTTGCCCCTGACTACCTCAGTGTTTGTACTGAGAGTCCCGTCTGCTGACAGCATTCCAGTCTCAGGTAACCCCACGGGTCTGGGCGAGGTGGGACAGTGAGTCAGCGTAGATTTATAAGGGGCGTGCACTCAAGAGGTTTCTGGGAAGGGTGTAGTAGAAACAGAGAGGAAAGAAGCCAAGCAAGGCAAAGTCCAGTGGAGGCAGCTCAAACCAAATCCCAAAATGAAACCTGCAGTGTTAAGTTAGGATCTGAGTTTCTCTTAATGGAAGAAGAGATTTGGGCTTTCATAATCCCATACCTGTCCATCAATGACTGATAGATCTCCTGGGTGGGGGTGGTGGAAGAGGTAACTTTCCAGGCAGGTTCTGCTTTCTGAGAACGCAGGCAAAGCAGTCATATTAGCCTCAAATCAGGTTTTTAAAGAGTCTCTGGTGTAGTTCATTAGAAGCAAAACACGCTGAAGCTGGGGAGGAACACAGGAAATCCATTTCCCCATCAGAAAAGTTCATCACTCTTAAGTTCTACCGTCGTTGCTTTACTTTCTTCAAGGTACTTTCCAATATTTAGAATTATCCCATGTGTGTATAACTATCTATATCGACATCTAAATCTGTATCTTTATCAAAAATATTCATATCCATGCAGACCAATCTCTATGTCTATGTGTGTATATTTTAATTACTTTTCTTTTTCCACTAGCATTTAGCTCCAAGAGGGCAATACCTCTATCGTATTCATTCCATGACAGTTGCTCAATAAATATTGGAAAAATCAATTAATTAATTGACATGCTAAACACTATTCCAGCAAAATGAAAGAGCATAGCCCTTGCCTCAACTTCTCAGCTATTTCGTCTCACAATTCCAATGTCCCTGTTTATTTTTCTCTGTTTTCTCTTTTCTAAGTTTTCACTGCAAAAAGACAGTTCCTGCTCTGTCATTCTTTAAAACTCTTCTATCTTGTTAATCTCTCTCTCTTTTTTTTTTAATTTTTTTTTTCTTGCTAACTGAGAAAGTAGAGTTTAATTCTTAAGAGCATGAGCTCTAGAGCCCTGTGGAGTGTGTGATTTTGGAGCTCAGGTGATTACGACTACAGTTTTTCTTCAGACATAAGTGGGGGAATACACTACCCCTCTCGTGAGGTAACGGTGAGCATTAATGCATGTATAAGCAGTGAGATAATGCCTGGAACATGAAAAACACTTAAGAAATATTAGCTATTACCAATAATTAACAAAATATTACCAATTTTCATATGGACTCTGTGTCATTTGGGGTTAGTTATAATTTATTTTCCATCCATTTCAAAAAAGAATCCAAGATAGCTTGACTCTTATTCAGAGGTTTCATTTTTAGTTATCCTACTAGAAATTGTATTGACTATTTACATTTTACTAGAAATTATATCAGTTTCTTACTAGAAATTGAAATCAGTTTTTTTCTCAAAAGGCATTAGAGTACATTTCTCAGACAAACACACATGTGCATGCACTCATGCACACACACACACACACACACACACACACACACACACACACACTCTAACTCACTCACATGCTCAAGACACACAATATAAAAAGTAATTTCTTCAGCTGACCAATCTCTTGGAGAATCTTGGCCAGAATTCATTGAAACACCTCTATGGTTTCAAGTGTGTAGGTGAAGAGAGTGACACAGAGTTGCCTTCTCAGTATTTTAATGCATTTTTGTCTGCTATTTAGAGTTCCCTTAATGGCTCACTATATTTAAGATGGTTTTATTTATACTCTAAAAACGCACTACTGTGATTACTCATAAATGTTACTGCTTTAGCAAGTTCTAAAGGTCAGTAGATATTTCTTATCACCCCATCCATACTCTGATCTAACAAATATTTTTGTTGTTTTTATTATATACAATATATGTCGTATTTTAGTACATGAATAACATTTTTACTATTTCTACATACTATTTGTATTTGGATTAAATTAGCAGACTTATTAGCGTATTAATACAACTGTTATTTATGAGAAACCATTTACAAGGGAATAGTCTGATGCCAGGCCCTTTTGAAGACATATTTACTTAAATATACAGATAATATTTTAGAAGCAGCATGTGTCCTGGTTATAGACACAGAACCTAGATAGAGAGTGCTAACTTAACCTTTATTTGTGTGTGCCTGTCCGTACATCAATTTCCTCATTTAATAATAGCACTTACTCTTAGGGCTGTTATGAGTTTTAATGGATGAATTCATAGAAACCATTGAAGTGGTTTGGCACAGTGCTTGACACATAAAAAGTACAATTTAAGATGTAGATGTTGTTAATATATCATGATCTTTTGGAATTCATTTTATTCATTCATAATATGTGACAAATGGACTGAGCAGTTCTGTATATATAATTCTTATTAAAGCGAATTTCCTATTGTCAATGTAATACTGTATTTATGTCATGATTGCTATTTACTTTTAATTGAATTGTATAAATAGTGTGTTATAGAATCATGGGATTGGGGGGTCTAATCTTGACTTTACATTATTAGTCACATGCCCTCAAGAAACATAACCTCTCTATGGTTCATTTTTCTGATGTCCAAATGAGATACTAATCATATCTTCATAAAAGAGTAGCTATGAGGTTTAAACAAGATGGCCTCACAACAGTGGAAATTCTTGGTAAACCTCATCAAAAAAGTTGTACTAATAGTTATTGTGATAAATGCACATATTACTTTTAAAGCTTATTTTATATTTTCATCATGCTGTTATTTCTCTGGGATGTATATCTCTTTTAGTCTTCATAAAATGTTGAAATACTTTGCATTTAATGATCTCACCTCTAGAGTTATTTCCCTAGCCTAATGTTCAAGAGTAAGAACAGCAGATAAAATTCATTCCCTGTGTCAACATCAATGTACTAATGGTAGCTCCCTAGGAGCACTATGATGCTAAGGATTCTGAGGTCATATATGAGGAGACTGTTTTGAGTCACTGCACCTTTCAAGGTTGTGAGAGGAGCCTGTATAGGTTTCCTCTGCCATCTGAAAATAAAGCGTTCCAATGAAACATTTCCTAAGCCAAAATGACTAAAGCAAAGAAGCAATTACCTTAGGACCCATCTTGCTGGCAGATGCAGAAAATAAATGGAGATAAAGCACAGAAGCTCACAGACACAGTTCAAAGCTAGGGCTGCTTGATGCTGAGATGCTGAGCGTAGTTTCCGGGGAAGGAGCTTCGCGGGCCACACTCACTGCTCCAGGTACTCACTGCCTCTAAAATTGCTCACTACAAAACAAATGCTGAACAATATTTTTGTTTCCCCTGGTTATTGTTATAAAAGCAAAAATCATCGTTGAATTTCTTTTGGTTACTACGAACAGATACTAACATAGGTCTTTTAGTAAAAGCAAAGTAGCATAATGGGAATTATGGAAAACCAAAAAGTAGGGATACCCATATTTATTGCTTTCAGATTAAGAAAAATGGACACTGTTTTCAATAGGAATGAAAGACATAAATACCAGGTCAAATTTGGGTGGAAAGACTTATAGCAAGAACAACTTATGTCTAGTGCCTCATTTTCTGTATAAACTTCTCCAGAAAACTTGAAAAGTGCCTTATCAAGAATAAGACTGAGGTATCCAGGAAACAAAGTCCCAACCCACTGACAAATTTCAGTCTCTGACATCTTGTTATAGGCAGTTACAATGTTCACTAGAGCCAGAAACAAAAACCGATACTTTAATACTTAAAAAAAAGAAAAAAGAAAAAAAATCTGATGATGTCTGTAAGAGAGGCCACTGAACTTTGCTATAAAGACACTTTACTGCCAAATTGCATTTTAATTAATTCCTTCTTGACATTCTTAAAATGAATTCCTTAGAACAAGGTGGTGGTAACTTTTAACGTCAATATACAAATAAATTAATTAATATCTCAAAGAAATTCCCTTTTTTTATGTTGAAATTCATTTGCTGATGATTTAGGTTCCAAAGATAAATGTGGTATTTAAGAGCCTGGTAAACACATTTCAACAAATGTGTCTATAAACCAATTATATCTTTATGCCTCATTGATCAGCATGTGCAAAGCTGGGGAGAGAGAATGTCTGTCATTAATCTGTATGTTGTAACTTTAAATCCTTCTCTAAAGAGCCTTGTATAAACAGGAATGGGACCTTTTCAGAATAGGTTTCAATTTAAATTCCAATATAGTCTCAATATATTCTTATCTCCTGCCTCCCCAGCCACTTCTCCATACCTCCGCCTTCCCCCTTTGCCATTTTCATTATTGTTTGATTCATGATG
This sequence comes from Pteropus alecto, assembly GCF_000325575.1. Taxonomy (NCBI): domain Eukaryota; kingdom Metazoa; phylum Chordata; class Mammalia; order Chiroptera; family Pteropodidae; genus Pteropus; species Pteropus alecto. Next base: position 8,187,967 of record NW_006434825.1, read on the forward strand.
ACACTCTTACTCTCAAGAATTTGATAACCTTTTTTGTTCAAAATTGAATTACAAAAAATAGGAAAAATCCCATGCAATTGAAACAGTTATTCATTATACTCAATGAAGAAAACTGAAGGAAACAATCCAATAGGACCAAGAGACGTTTGAAGCATAGGTCTATAAATAAGAGAGTCTTAAATTTAAAAACCCAGTTATGATTGAAAGGGGTATACAGAAGTTCCTCCCTCCCCTCAGCCTTATCCACGAAGGACGCATTCCAAGACTCCTAGTGGATGCCTGAAATCAGAGATAGTACCAAATCCTATATATACTATGTTTTGTCCTATGCATACACACATTTTCACTTAAAGGAAGCATTTTACGACTTCTCTTGACACATCCGAATTACCACCATCACTATGCTTATGATTTGAGGCCATTATTAAGTAAAATAAGGATTACCTACACACAAGTACTGTGATACTGTGACAGTTGATCTGATAACTGAGATGGCTACTAAGTAACTAAGGGATGAAGAGCATCTTCAGAGTGGAGACACTGGACAAAGGGATGATTCAAGTCTTGGGTCGGATGGAGCAAGACATCACGAGCTTTCACCAAAGTACTCAGAATGGGCTGCATTTAAAACTTATGAATTGTTTATTTCTGGAATTTCCCATTTAATATTTCTAGACCCTGGCTGACTGTGGGTAGCTGAAACCATGGAAAGCAAAATCGAAGATAAGGGAGGACTACTGTAAATGTTTTTGTTAGATGGTGGGTTCTAACATGGGCATTATTGTATGTCAGACATCGTGCCCAGCAGCTCATTTATATTATTTAAACCAATTCCCATAACAACTAGCAGACTTTTTTTATTAAATTATTATCACCACATTATTGACAAGAGTTTTGGGATCATAAAGTATATTAAATACTCGTTAAATCGAAGGAAAAGAAACGGTTATAGGAAGGCAGAAAACCAGGGAGACGATAGTCATTCACACCAGGAGTTAATGGATATTTAGTTCACCGTAGTCAGGATAATTAACCCCCTTCACACTTCTGATTTGAATCTCTGGGTCACACTTGTGAAGATATGAATTTTTAAGAAGATTATAGGTACCACCTGCCACCATTGCCCAGGTTAGGTTGGTCTACTTTAATTGACAGCTCTAGATGTTAACAAGTAAGAAAAAAGAAAATCACACAATAGAAACAGATGCTGAGCAAGTAAAAATGATAGTCCAAACAAGATGCTCTCTGGATAGCTATTAATAATTTATCTAAGAAGAAACCTATTACGATTTTTAGATAAAGTAGACAAACTCTCAGGTTGTTGCCTATAAAAGCCATCAAAACTATTTCTCTTTTCTTCAACCACGGGAAAGTTTTAATAGTTTTTTTCACTCCATCGTAAGACCAACATAACCTGTGGTGGTTACGTGGGATCTAGGTTGCAGTTATTGCTCTTCACTGTATCGTATGCTAAATCTGTGCTTTTGAGAAGATCACTAACCACCTCCAAAGGTCCCATTCCCTCATCCATAAAATGAGGTTAATAACAACCCTTTTACTCAATAATAATGATGGTGCATAGAGGAGACAATGTATGCAAAGCACTTGGCACTGTGCCTAGTCCATAATGTCCCACCGGTATCTGTAAAGCCCTAGATAACATGAAAGAAAGCAAGGCGCTCATTCTTAGGGAAATCCTCGCTCAATACATTGATCCAAATTAAGCAATGATTTAAGCTGAGATTCAAAAATTAAATCAAAAACTCAATATTTTATTTCTTCTGGCTCTGCACCTACCTAATGAAACTCTCGTAAATTAGAATAAGACTATCAGCATTTATGCATCTCATTTTATCCAAGGCACGGTCAAAATGTCAAAGTCTCTGTTTAACTGAATACAGCCTGTTATAGTTCAGTAGTGCCAAATACCATTAATGGCCATCAAGGAAGAAAAAGGTTATTAAGAACTTGCGTCCCCTAGGAAACATGATGTAAAATAGAGTATCAAGTGGCCCAATAAATAATCTGCTAACTCCATTTTCACCTAAGTCAGAGAGAAGCCCAACTTTATTGTAAATTATATTTTAAAAAGTCCATCCCAAAATGAGGTTACAGCAAAGCTATAAAGTTTTCTCATGTACTAATATATTATTAGATATTAATTTGTCAAGTTTGGTGTAAAGTAATAATTTAAATATGACTGAATAAAGCAGTCACCTTGTCTAATTAAAATGGAGAAGAAATATTCCTTAGAAATTGTCTTCTCTCTCCTTTGTTCCCTGCTTTCAATGCAAAATCCATCAGAATCTTGCATTGTGGCAGTTAGAAAAGGTGATCTTGGTAACATTACACAAATTTTTGCTGGAAGGGATGGGCTTATCCTCAGAAACATCACAGAGCTGTGTTTGGGGAACACTGAATTTTGTTATCAAAGAAATATCTAAATCTATCTGACACCGAAATTTGCACCTTTTTGAAAGGTTCCTTGTTGTTCCATCTGGGTTGAAAAATCAGTTTTTATGTTGCATAATCACGTGGAAAAGAGCAAACTCCCTCGAAAGGGAATCCTCGAAGTGCACTGTTGAAGTGCTCCCAATAATGAGAGAAATAAAGAAGCATTTTGGGACTTTTATGTCTTTCTCCTCTCCACCATTAAATCTCCAAAGTACCTAAAATTGTTAGATCTCTTGAACTTCGTGCATGTGAACGAAGGTTGAGGATTGGACAGGGAGAAACTCCTTTTTTCTGTGCTGAGTAATTATGCCAGTGGGGAAGTTTAGAAATGCAAATGCGCCTCTCTCAGGCTTCCCTGTGGCTATTTTTCCATGCACAGTGTTTTTTACCTATAACCTGGCAGCACGTTCTGGCATTTCCAAAAACAGGAATGTTATTCTCTCAGTTGGTTTCAGGTGTGGCAAAATATTTTTGGTTTTTGAAAAAACTACTACTTCGGCTACAGTTTCTTTCTAATATCAACCATGTCCTATAGTAAATACTATTGGTTGTTATCTTTCATTAATAGTAACAACAACAAAATAACAGCAAAAGGCACAAGATCTAGGTCCTCTATCAAAAAAAAACCCCAAAAACAAACAAACAAACAAACAAACAAACAAAGAATCTAGGTCCTCTATCAAAAAAAAAACACAAAAAACAAACAAACAAACAAACAAACAAAACCTGATTGAACAGAAGTCCTTAAATTCATTTAAAAAAATACATTGGCTTATTTAACAAAACAAAAGAAATTATACATCTATGGCCATACCACCCTGACCCTGTCGGATCCATTGATCTCAGGAATTAAGAAGGGTTGGGCCTCATTAGTACTTGAATGGGAGACCACCTAGGAAGACCAGGTGCTGTAGGCGTTTAAAAAAAAGAAAAAAGAAATTATGGCTTTTCTGAGTATTCTAGGAAAAAGTACTATTTTCTACATATGTATGAATGAGTAACTACAAGTAGTTTCGGAAACAAAAATCACTAAACTCAACCTAAAAATCCAGCATAGAATATCATTTCTTAATATTAAATTGTTATATCTTTATATTATGAAAATTTGTCCAAAGTGATCACTAATGCACTTTAATCCAATTTAATTCAATAGTATCTAGTTTATTGTTGTTGTTGATAACATTTCCTCTCTAAAATGTTCATGTTACAAATAAATATTAAGTTTACTTTTGCTCTGAATGGTACCTGAAATGATGCCTCTTAAAAATGATTGTAATCTTTGCAAAATCCTTGACAATAAAGTAAAAAATAACATTATGGCACCATCTAGTGACCTAATATTTCTCTTTTTTTCTTTTGATATTCAGCTTGAAAGTGCATATTTCTATTGATTATATAAAACAGTGTGTACTTTTAGCAAATGTGCAGCTAGAAGTAGTTTTCTTTATATGATTACCCATGGATAAAGCAAACCGATCTCGACAAACTGAAATTTCAAAAATAATTTTCCATCTTGTAGAGTAGAAAGTGTTTTACAAGCAGGTCAATAATTTTGGACCTAGCCTAGTTCTGCTAACAGGTAATGAAATTACTATATACTCATATCTGGAAGTGAATGAGACAAATTCACCTCTAGAATACGTTTTTATCAAAAAATAAACCTTTTTTATATAGCAAAACTGACAAAGCTGATTTTATTTTTCTAATACAAGTAATCATGACTATTTATATGACAACAGCATAAATCCAAAAACTACTAGTACAGGAAAAGAAATTCCTCTAAACCCTCCAGAGATAACTGTTAATTTAGTTCTGCATTAGCCATGCATACTCATTGCCAATGTATATGTATTGTTTGGCATCATGATATTGAAATTAATTTATAGATTTCTTAAATTCAAATATGTCATTATTTTACCAATATCTTATCCTAATGTTAGATTGCATTTTAAACAAGGATGTATTGTATTTGTGTGTTTGTTAACATGTGAATTATCAAAATATATCTTCCTCTTTGAAATGTGTTGCTTTAGATTTGTGGTGTGATGTAATATTCACAAAATGGAGCTTGCTAAGAGCATACTTAAAAGCAGAGTCTTTAGGCTATAAAAGATTGTTGAGTGAATTATAACATAAACTGAATGTACAGTAGTTGCAACTCCTTGACATGAAACACATTTAATAAAAAAAAGATCTTCACTAAGGATACTGAATTATGTACTTCCCTATCCCTGAAATCAGAATTTGACGATAATAGTGAAGTGATATCTATCAGGAACAATTAATTTATTTAAAATAAAACAATGCAAAATAAATACAAAATTGTAGTGATTTTTTTTTTGACCCAAAACTTTATAAAGATCGCTTAAAAAAAGAAGTTGGGAATGATTAGTCTATATTTTGTAAAAAGAAACCTGCATAGTTTACTGTTTGTTGAGAAGAAAAGTATAAAGCCTCGTTAGTGGTTCCTGATACCCATCTTCAGTTCCTTTTTTCTTATGAAACCGGCAATACCCTTTCCCCAGTGTGGAAAAGGCCATGGTTCTAAGAGATAAGAAAATTGATCCATCTTCTTGTCAGTGCCTACCATGCTCCTCACCATGTACAATGGCCTTGCTACAAGATCCTTATTCTGAATCACAGAAAGCGCTTGCTCAAGTGCAGTCTTTAAGTAACTAATCCTTACTAATTGATTTGCATGAAAGACCTGTTGTTATCTTCTCTGTCCTCTTTAAATTTCTGTTTGCTGAGTTTGTTAGTTTTGGGAGTACCTTCGTGACTCTGTTTCTCTAAAGTATATGCTGTCTATCTGAATGTTCTCAAAGGTGATATTTTCTTATATAAACACCAGGATATTGGTAGTAAAGACAGGGCTGTTTCAAATCCTATTTGTATTAGCCCCAAATCTAGTAAGCCAAATTCCATTTGATTTTAATAAGGAAATCATCCTCTTTGGCTCGATGCACTGTCCTCTAGGTTCACCATGGTATTTCTGCCTATCAATCCTACTGGAGTGACAGCATCGCTTTCCTTTGCCCTGGGCAGTAGCCCCATTCTAGCAGCTCTTAGTGGCAGCCTTGCCTCCGAGGCCCTGGGTAGCACCAGTTCGGCCCACTGAACTAAGATGGGGTCCTGTCTTCTGAAACCAAGGGAAAATAGCCTTGCTCCTCTACTGTGGTGGGAAAGGCAGCCCTGCAGATTTCTCAATCATCTTTGAGATTATTCTTTTCTTTTTTGAAAGAGAATGCACGTTTATAGCTAGATAGCTCTATTGTTTCATCTTGTAGAATCCTAGAAGTCTGACAGCTTTCCTTCATTGTGTCCTGTCTCTATCCGTTTTAGTCCAAGTTTATAGGCTGTATTTTGGCTCCTACAACCCTATCTTACTTGTGGGCTAAGGCTGGGACGGCTGATTTGATCCCTGAGTCACACCTGTGATCTCTTTTTGGCGAGGTTGTCCAGCCAAACCCTCAGTGTTTTTTCTATAACACACTTTCTCATATTTAGCAACATGGATAGGCTGAGAATTTTCTAAATGTTCAAGTTTTTGGTTCCTACTTGCTTAATAGTTTCTTTTTCAATTTCTCTCTTTCCTCTCACATTTTACGATAAGTTGCAAGGAGAAACCAGGCTGTGGCTTCAACATTTTGCTTAGAAATCTTAGCTAAATATCTGTTAGTCATTTACAATTTTAACTTTCTGTAAACACTAAAACACAATTCAGACAAGTTCTTCAGCACTTACTAATAAAGACTCTCTTTCCTCCAGTTTCCAATAACATGTTCTGACTGAGATCTCACCTGTAATGTCCATATTTTTACCAACAGTTTCTTCAAGGAAATTTAGAGTTTTTCTCACATACACCTCAGAACTCCTGGAGAAATCTCTACATGTTGCCTAGTTCCAAAGCTACTTCTATATTTTAGGTATTTTTTTGCAACAGCGCCCTACTTAATACAAAATCTGTATTAGTTAGGGCTCTCCAAAGAAGTAGTATCTTTTTTTTTTTTTCCTTTACGTAATTGGCTCACACTATTGTCAAGGTTTGGTAAGTCCCAAGTCTGCAGAGAAATCTGGCAGGCTGGAGACTCAGGGAAGAGCTGCAGTTGGAGTCCAAAGGCAATTAGCTGGCCAAATTCCTTCTTGCTTGGGAGAGGTCAATCTTTTTCTATTTTGACCTTCGACTGGTTGGAGGAGGCCTGCCCACATGTAGAGGGTAATTAGCTTGACTCGAAGAACACGAATTTAAATGTTAATCTCATGTAAAAAAAAAACTTCATCAAAACATCCAGAATAATGTTTGACCAATATCTGAACACCATAGCCCAGTCAACTTGACACATAAAATAAATTATGAATTTTTTTTCCCCCACATAAAGTTCTTACTAAATAGAGATATGTTTCATAAGTGACCTACATAAGGTAAAGGCAGAAAATTTCAATTTTAGAAACTAGATATATATTTTATGGTAACAATTTATTTTGGTTTATCGATAACTGTGTGTGTGTGTGTGTGTGTGTGTGTGTGTGTGTGTGTGTGTATAAAGATATTCTTTCTTTTGGTGTATGTCTGTGTGTGTGTGTATACACACACTATATATTGAATAACCATGATATAGTGAATTTCTTTGTGACAAAAAAGTATGACCTTTTAACTGAATACTTTAATAGTGCTTGCTAGGAGTTAGCATAACTCTATGTGCCATATATACATTTTACTCATTTAACCCTCACAATTCAATCACATGCACAGATGAAGGGATAATAAAATAATACATTACGGAATGAGTAGTTAATTCTCACTCCCGTAGGCATCTGGTGAAAATGCTTCAAGTAAGACATTATGAAAGATACTGAGCAAAGCAGATGATTCACCAGTCTAGGTCTCTTAGCCAGAGGTAATAGAGAAAAACAGGAAGAAAATTTTTACAAAGTTTTTAATGCCCAGATGATTTCTCAGTTTTCTCAATTTGGAATTGAGAAACAAGAAAATCAGATTATATCTATATATCTATATCTATATCTATATCTATCTATATCTATATCTACATATATCCCAGAATATGTCTATATGTATACTATATTCTGGGATATATATCTATCTACATCTGTCTGTCTGTCTGTCTATCTATCTATCTATCTATCTATCTATCTATCTATCTATCAACTCTTTCTGTTTCTGGGAGAACTATATATATAATTATAGTTTATATATTATATATAACATATATAATATATAATTTATGTGTAAACTATATATAAATATATACATATATAATACTATTATATTATAGTACTATTGGAGATGACATAGAAGTAGAGATGAAGACATGAAATTAGGGCAGACACAGAGAAACTTTTACCCATTTTGACGCTCTGAGGGTTTTGGCCATCTGGAGTCAAATATGTGAACTTCAGAACACTTTATTACTTCACAAGACTGTTATGAAGATTGCATAATATCAAATGCAAAGGGTGTAGAATAGTAGCTGGCATGTAACAGCACCATATAAGAGCTTGGCATTATTAAGTGCCTTAAAAATATAATTTAATAAAAATAATCAATAGATAAATCAGGTACAAACAGTAAGACAGTTCCTTCTCTTTCAAACCCAGTGAAGGTAAGTTCTAAATGAAAGAACAGGAGGGCTTTCTTGAGTAAAGTACAATCAAAAATTATGTTTGGATAGGGCTAGGGCAGCTCTAATAGGGCAGTCCTAATGTGGAGTGGTGTCACTTAGGACTTCTTAAGCTTAAGTTGAGTCACTTAGGACTTCTTAAGCTTGGGATATACTAATATACCGTTTATTAAAACTTAATTCAAACATTCAAGGCACAGATCCATTTTTCTAGGTAAGCAAACATATGTCATATAACAAGAATAATACAGATAAGAAAATAATTTATACTATGATCCCACAAATCAATCGAACCCTGTGTAGTGGTGTAATCTGTAACTCTGCTGGATGAAATCCTGAATGTGGCTGATTTCTTGATGGCACATGATAGGTTATATGATACAGTAGGATCCAGACTTTAAAAAATAGGAACTATTTATATATTACATATATGAATGCATATGAACATATACATTATACCTCTCCTCCAAGGGAATCAGGCACCAAATGTTCTTTTTCAAGCAGCATGTTATTTAAAGTGATCACATCCTTCCTGATTCATTAGTCTGATCTTTACTTAATTTTTCTAATTTTCAGGGTCAATTTCTCATTACACTGCATAAGTGGATTCTATTTTCCTTTCTTCTTTTTTCTACCCTTCTTGGACTCCTGACTGAATCAGAGACAGCACTGATGGAGCTGTCCACAGTACGTGTTCTTCCTCTGTCCCATTCCCCCAGCCACCGTCACACCTTGGGGCAATATCAAAATAAGTATTTACTTACTGCAACTTCTTCCCAAGCAAATTTTGCACCAATCTCTCCAAATTTCTTGCTATTCTTTGGATATGCCATGTCCTTTCTTGATTTGACAATTTTCTAGATGATGCCTGCCTTTTTATAATATCTTTCTGATTACTACTCAAGGTTAACAATTTCCTGTCTTTTAACATTCAGCTCCTGTGTTCTTTCCTCTGTAAGTATATTCCTATTGTATTCTCTCTCTCCTTTATACTTTTACAACCCTTTAGAACAGATCTAATTTAAAGAATATGCCATATTATAATGCAAATACTTTATATATATTGAATTAATAAGATTGTTTTTCATTGCAAGTTACCCAACTCTGGCAGATACTGATGACAGTTGCTTACTGAATATGTGACTCATCTATCTCCTTAATAACAGAAACCAGATTTTGTGCATAGTGACAATTTGATGAGTGTGAACATATTTTTTATCTTCATCTTTCTCTGCTTCTTCCTGTCTGGAATATAATCTAGGTACATAAGAAGGAAGAATGAATATGGACAGGAGCCATCTTTTGACTATGAGTTTGAGAGGTCAATGCTAACAGTGATGAGTCAGAATGACCGGAGTGTGGGACATTAATGACAATTGGCCCCTGTAGCACCACTCCTGAGCTACCTGTCCCCAGATTGCTTGCTGCTTGAGAAAACATAAATGGAATCTTTACTTTTTTTCTTTCTTATTGTCAAGCATGACTCTAACTAATATTCTAACAAAATAATTAAAAAGGTAAAAAATAATTATCAAAAATTATTTAAATGTTCTTTAGTCAACTAATTTTAAATGTCTAACTCTGATGTTCAAATTTTATACACACACACACTCACACACACACACAGAAATATAGTTCCCTCTATGTTCCATCCCCAATTTCCTCTATGTCATATTTATTCACAGATGGACCTTTACTTTGGATTTGAAATATTGCTTCTGGAGGTTCCAAATTTATGTCTTACTAACTAAAGACTGTGCAGAAAGTAAACTGCGTTTTCTTGGTATTTTTAACACAAATCTTTGGACTGACCAGATTTACATGTTCATCACCCAAACAAGCACTCTCATTAAAGAATGAAATATATGGATTATTGTAGATCTAAAAAGAGACTTTTTTTCCTCAAAGCAAAATCAGGCTGTGATTACTCTAAGACAAATGAGCCCTGGAAGACAGAATTAAATGATGTCCATTAGTTATATATATCTGAATTTCTGGAGAGCATAAATTATTTCGTATTCCTTTATGAATCCTGTGGTTAAAAAAAGATGAGAGTCTTACAATATCAGTGTATTTTTGTAAAACAACAACAACAACAACAACAACAACAAAACGGAGAGAGAGAGAATAGATAAAAAAGAAAGAGGGTTTCATGACAACCCTCTTTCGGTCACCAGTCCAGATTCCTCTAACTCATATCCTATCTGCTACAATCTTGGAGAGAAATCTGACTAATTTTTCTATTTATTTTTCACTTTGTTTCTCATTGTTTTATTTTCTTGTGCTAGATAAGAGGATTGAAGGCAGGAGGATTTCTGCTCAGTTACTCACACAAAGAGTCTGGATAATGCAATTATAATAACATAAGAATGGATTTGAGAGTTTACTGACACATTGAATTTGATTATCTCTTTTATTCACTTGATTCACCTATTTTATTTTCTTTTCTCATAACTGAAGCAGGAAGAAGCATTCATCTCTAGAGAGTGGTTATTACATTTTTTTGCCTAATATCTTTAGACTCAAGTAATTCACAATTCCGATAAGGTTGGGGGCTTTTGAGATGTTGAAATGATTGCTAGAAATGAACTCATTTAAGGAGTTCCTATCCTCATGTCACAAGCCATTAGTTCAATAAACTAATGTCAGATCTTGAATATTTACCTAACCATCTAGTGCCCATTATTATAATCACACCTAACCATGTGGCCTTAAATGTTTATGGACAGAATGATGTGCATGACCTTCTTTTCACATAGCATGCAGCAGCTCCCCGCTTACTAAACAGATAATTTTAATGGTTTTATCTGAGCTAAGGAGAGAGTAGATCCAAATTACATTTCTCTCAATATTTAACAAAAAATCCAGAGAGAAAAATGAGTGTGAGTCTCTATTTGTATTTATGCAATTATAGATAAACCCGAGCTGTTCAATAGCCTCAAACCCAATGCCCACTAACATAAATGCAGACAAATGGAATATGTGCCATTAAACTAAAACTATATTATTCATGCATCTCAACATCCTAACATATAAGTATTGGATATAAGGGCAATTGTGTTGTACTTTTTATAAAAATTGATTTATCATGTATCTAAATAGGATACTTGAGGCTGACAATGAGAAAACATTGCTTCTACTTACAGATTTTTTTTTGAGAAGTTTAGGTAAATATTGAGTGTGAAGATGTTAGTAATGACTGAAGCACGAAGTCACAGATGGGGATATAATTTTGTGATTCTATAATTTAGAGTTAGGTTTACATGTGTGTATGTGTGTTTGCATGTATCTACATGTGCATGCGTGTGTTACTTTTTGAGTGATCTCAGCATAGATTTCTAGCATACCTAACAAATCATTTTATTTTTAAATGCTTAGATAACTTAGAAAGTTTTCTTAAACCTACTATACCATATGCATTTACAGAATAAAAATCCTTAGAAAAATCCATAAAAGTTAAGAATCAATATTTTAAAATAACAAAACTAACATTTATGCGGTGCTTGCCCTGTGACTGGCACTGCTAAAAACAATTTACATGTAATAACTCACTTAATCCAACTATTACATAAGTTCTTTTACTTGCCCATTTTAGAGATGAGGGAAATCATCAAAAAGTCTAAGATTATCAAACAATGACAGGCAAAAGGTGAATATCTACTATGGGTAAAGCAGTATCAGCCACCAGTGTTATTTATTGATTCGATAACCCGTAATTTTCACATTCCTACCATGTGTCAGACAGTGTAATGAGCACTGGAATAAGGCATGAGTCTTGTGCTTAAACAGTTGAGTGGGAATTAGCTGCACATGTGATTAATTTCATTACAACATCATACGTGTGGTACATGAGATAAAAACACATAATCTTTGAAGTGCATCTATGAGATGAATTAAATTCAGGGAGACTTCATGGACAAGGTAACATCGGAGTTGCTCTTGGAAGAATAAAGAAAATTTCATCAGGTATAGAAGGAGGGTGCATTTATACCACATCAATAGTTCTGAATCTCAATACCATTGACATTTTGGAAGAATAAGTCTTTGTCGGGGAGAGGAAGGAAGGAGGCTCTTCTGTAAACTGTAATATGTTTAGCAGCATCTTTGGCCTCTGCTCACTAGATGCCAATAGCAGCCCCCTAGTAGTGAAAATCAAAAATATCTCCAGACCTTGCTAACTCGTTCCCTGGGTAGGAGGCCACAATCGGCCCCAGGCGAGAACCACTATTCTCCAGAGAGACAACATATTCTAAATCAAAATGCTCAAGAAACAGAGGTGAAGCATGACCGTAAGTCCTAATGGAGGAGAGGAGGGATGCTGAGGAGAGAGCTGTGGAGGCAAGTTAGGTCACACTGAGAGAAGCCAGATGGCTACACATAGCAAATTAGACTTAATCTCATAGACAGCTGGGAGCCAAAGGAAAGTAACAGAATCGCACTGGAACTAACTTGGACAGCTCTGTGGAGGAAAATTTGAGTTGAAAAAATGATACTCATTCCTTGCCTCCAAAATACACTCTTTGGAATATCATTTGGAATTGGGATTTTTTTTTTTCTTATTTCACCACATTATTAGTTCCATAGCGGAAAAGGTACAATGTGTCCCTATTAGCTCAAGCTAGATTGGTCTTTGTAGATAAGTATATCCAAATCTTCATCTAATTCCTTATCTTCGAGTATATGTGAAATTTTCGTCTTTTGGTCTACATAAAAGTACCATCTAATACTAAAAAGATTGCCTTATGAAATGAAACTATAGTTAAAAGTAAAGATATGCACTTGCAAGTGTTGCTTCTGAGTTACATTTTTCAAATTGTCTTCGAAATTCTCCAAAAGTTCTATACTCCCCTAGGTATTATTGTGAATGCTGCCTTTCTCTGACAATTTTCCAAACGTGAGATTTCTTTCTTCTTGCCTCTTCTGAAGATTACGAATGCCATGACCCCTGATGATCCCACACAGAGTATTTCTTGTGTATATCATGACAACTGTAACAATGCAGAATGTCAAACTCACCCCAGCCAGGAAGCCACCAGAGAGCATCCCAGGAATTTTGATATATGCTGCATACCTATGGCATACAACTTTATGAGTACAATTCTGTTCGTTAGAAATTTTGAAGCAAGTAAGAATACAACAAAAATTCTCTACCCCCGCCCAAAATCTCTCACTTAATTTAAAAAGGAGATGCAAATGTGTGTATGTGTATTTTCATGTGTATACATGTGCACATTTATTCCTATCTGAGTGATATCAGCATAGATTTCTAGTATACCTAACAAATCATTTGTTTTATTAATGGTTAAATATCTGTCTTAGACCTACCTCAATATATGTGTCATATGACATAATGTATGTCTCAAATGTCTTAGAGTAACGTTGGTTCATTATATCTTTTTTTAACTTAAGTAATTTTAAACATAGAGAAAAACTGTGGAAATGTTACAAAATTCCCATATATCTTTCACTATGCTTCTTCTAATGTTATTATATAATATTATTTTGTAACTATAGGACAGTTATCAAAACCAGAATTAATGTAGGCATAATACATGTTAGAATTTATTATGTTCAATAACAACTATATAACTTCAATTATCACCTATAATTTTGGTTACTCAAAATTTTATCTAGTTGCCTTGACTTTTTCCATAGTTTCCTTCTAACATTTTCAAGGTTTTAGATAAATATATTCAGACATTTAGGATGCTCACTATGCTACTAGAATCTTTGATGATGTAATGTGTACAGTATCTATGGCTGCCAAATGTCACAGAGTATTAGATTTTCCTAGGGAGAGGAACAAAAAAAAAATCTCTCAATTTCTGTTCCCAGAAGTCTGAGAGAGGAATACAGTTTTAATAAGTTTCTTATATAATACTAGTGTAAGTAATAAGTAGACTGATTTAGTAAAAAATATTGTATAAATGCTTATGTTTCAGTTATATGAATTTAATATTATCTATAAAATGATATGAGAATGTTCCCACAGATACATTCTTTTAAAAGAAATCTAAACTTCTTTTAGACATATGGTTCTTCATGTGTGCTGACTCTACTCTCCAAATACAGACTACACACATGAAAATGAGACATATATCATTTTGACTAAAACCCATCCTCAATCTGAACAGAAATGATAAGAAGGAGGAGAGACAAAAGAGATTAGGGAGTAACAGAGGAAGAAAAGAGGAGGAAAAATGGTAGAGAGAGAGAGCAGAGAATAGAGGATTTAAATGAATGGGGAAAAGATAAAGTGAAAGGAAAAGAGAAATGAAGAAAAAGAGAACAGTACTGGCTGGGAGGGAAGAATAAAGGGTATAAGAAGAAAGAGAAGGAAGGAAGAAGGGGTAAAAGAAAAAATAGCTAAAAATAAAACTACTAATTATCTAATGGATATTTTATGTCACATCACAGGCTGTGATTCACTTGAACTATTTTATTTAATCCTCACAACTCTTTGTAAAAATTCTCATTTTATGCTACTACATTTCACTGATAGCCTTGACTCCTAGCCACTTCTCTTGAAAGATGACTTATAGAAATTATACTTAGATTTGAAATAATTATTTGACACTGAGCTCAGCTGTGTTTCATTACTTCTTAAGTGAATTTATTGCATTTATTATGTCTACATCTGATTTTTTAAATATGAAAATACATGTATTCTAGAAAACCAATAAAATACACCTAAGCCAAAAAAAAAAATGTTTATTTCACCTTAACTTTTAAAATATATTTCATTGGGTATAAAATTCTCAGTTGAAATAATTTCTCCCCATCTGTTTTTCTATGAGAAGAACAGTTGACTACACCAAGTTTTGAGTTGCACAGTTTTACTAAGATTAAGTTATCCTCTGGTGAGCCCAGCTTCCAAAGTCCAGCACTGTTGTAACCTGGAACAACTTTGATTTTGTCAGTGTTTGAGCTTTGAGCTAGGAAAGTATTAGACCTCGCTCTCATCTTTCTATTTAGTGTGATCGGAGACTCTGATGCCAATCATTGTGAAAATAGACAAGAATGCATGAATTCTCTCTGCTTTTCAATTCAATCCTTCACCATCCTATAATATTGAGAGAGGCATTTTGAAGAGAGTGACTATTGGGAAAATAACTGTTGATTATGGATTTAGTCTTTCAGACTCCAGTACATTCTGCCAGCCCATCAGCAACAGTAACTTTTTGTTCTTGTTATTAAGTAAGTCTCTGGTTTGGCAGACCTTTCTCCATCTGTCAACAACTTGATTGAGCATCTCATCTCTCTGGAAATCAGTTTATCAGTGTTCTTTGTACACTAAAGATGTTAATTTTTTTCTGGAATTTTCTTTACATTGGTGAGAGTCTAGTGGTCTTACATTCCTTTCATATCTTAATTAAAAGAGAATTCTTACTTATGCACCCCTTGAGAGAGGGAAAAAAACAAAACAAAACAAAACAAAACCATAAGCAGAGTGAGGCTAGGACCCAGAACCAGGGCTAGCCGACTTCTGGGGAATTTTGAAATATAAAAATCCTGAAGTCTGGAAAGTTGTATTTTTTATTTGAGAAAATGTGAGATGAGTAAAGATTTTTACTTTTAACTATTCTGGTGAAGTCTAGATACTCAGGAATAGTCTTTTGGCATCTTTGGCAGATAAATTTGATTTGTCAGTTCTATGACTATGTCTTATAATTACATAATTTTATAACACATTTACAAAAAGTCTGGCATTTCTCAATGATATATTATCCAATAAACAGAAGTGAGTGGTGTTATAAAAAATAAATTTTCAAAAAGTAACAGAAATCATGATGTTTCCAAGGAAACCTGAATGACCGGGAATACGTTTGAGAAAGTATGAAACTTCGCTCTGCAAAAAAAAAAAAAAAAAAAAAAATTAAATAAGAAGAAAAAAACAACTTTGTTTTTAATTTTAATAAGGAGATTTTTGAGTGTCTTTCAGTTCCATAAAATAGAAATCTAACAAATGACTCCATTCATTTGCATGATGAATGACTATTCACATTTAGTTCTTTTATTACTCCTAGCAAGGCAGAAAACAGCTCTTTTTCCTGCTTTTGCAGAAATTGATTGTTTCTCCTTTTTTCTATGGTTGTTTAGGGTTTGTATCCTCAGTATGAAAAGATGACAGCTATTGTAAGTTTCTTAAGTGATAATTAGTTCTCTATGCCAGTTTATTATATTGCCACAGCTTATTAAAACTCTTCATTTTCATACCATTATCAAATTCACCATTGGAAGGCCACTTTCAAAACGAAAATTTACATGTAGTTGCTAATTCCTGGAAAAAAAATAATAAAAAATTTTACTAGGTAGGGTCAAATGGCAGGACTAAAAGAACACATAAACGCATGCACATACAGCTGTTCTTTTCTTTTGTTTCTTTTTGTTAAAATTAATTTCCTTGGTTACTGCAAACTTTTCAAAAACATAAAATTAAACATTTTTCTTCTGTATATAAAAAAAATTGTAAAAATTTTCTCCTTTCATTTTCCTGTATGTAGTGTATCCAGCTTCGTGAAAACATTAGTATGTGCTAAGAAGTTTTAGTATTGCTTCAAAATTCACAGAAGAATGATATCATAATTTCAGATACTAGAAAACTGAGAATTTTTAGAACCATCTTCTGTTGTGCACTAAGTGAATTAGCAATTTTCAAAACAAAAATAGTCGATTTTTAAAAAATGAAATTTCTTTAAGGAGAAGATTTAACTGCTAAAGGATTAAATGGAGAACCAACAGGCTACCTTTCAGGAAACCTGAAATAGTTTTTGACCCTTACTCCTTATAAAGATTCATTTACATATTTGATACCCTATTATTTATCAAGCTTATATAATACTTATTTTTGTGAGATACTAGTATAAACATTTTACCAATACAGATCTTTTTAACCCTTATAACAATTGTATGAGATGCAACTATTATTACTCTTAATTCACACTTGAATAACTGAAGGAGAGTGAAGCTATTTACTTTGTCACACAGCTCACAAATGACAGAGATAGGATATTAATCCAGAAAATTAAAATCTGAATACTCACTATAAATAGTAAAATAGGGGCACCCCACTGACAATCTTGCCGCTCGACTTATCTAAACATCTGCAGCGTGATTTACCTGAGTCCTTGACACCTTTGTTTAAATAATAAAACATGAACATCTCACTTTCTACTTTGAAATTTTCAATGGCTGTCCATGACTCAGAAGATAAATTCTCAACAATTTCACATATGGCTAATACTCTTTTTGATTTGGCACTTGCCAGGCTGTCCATTTCAACTGTTGTAACTCCTGCTCTCTCAGGAGCTCCATAATTAAGTAATACTGAACTACATATAAAGATCACAACATACCATTCTTGTGCTTGTAATCAGTGTCTAAAGCAGGAGTTGCTAGCTGAGCTGTACTTGTTCACCTGGGTTTATTCTTTAAGACTCAATTTGAACATGGCCTTATATGTGAGGCCTTCTTAGAATTCCTTAGCATTTGAACTCCGCATTCCTGTACACTCCCATCATGGCTTGTAGATCCTGCTAATAGAGTAATCATCAAAATATACTGTTTTCCCATAGGTGTGCTTTTGCCACTCCTAAACTACGAGATCTTTAATGTTGGAAGCACACCCTTGGTATTTGGATATACTTTGAATAGATGCATTGTAAATGATGGACATTCCTTCAGGTTCCACTTCCTATGATGGATCATTTGGGAATGCATTCAGGAACAATAATAATAAAACTAATATACTGGGGTTGAATGTTCCAGTTGGCTGAGGTTGATGATTCAGCAGCTCATGATGTAAAGTGAGAATTTTGCTGAAATATTTGTGTGTGTGTGTACTTTCACTTCACATTTTCAACTTGAAGTTGTGTGTGTGCCTTCAATTCACGTTTTCAATATGGCTGCCCAGGCCCAGATATCACATCCACATTTGGAACAGAAAGCAGGGACAGGAAGCAATATCAGTGCAGGAATCTTACACCAACATCCATAAAATTACATTATACAGCCACAGTGAATATTTAACTTTTCCAGCTTCCACAGTGGGCAAGAAAAAAAAGTGCTTGGGAATGGGATTTAGTGAAAAAAAATATAATTTTACTTGGATCTTTAAGATATATTGTCTAGTGTCTCAAAATTTTCAAGAGTTATCTTTCTTACTACAGACAGAATGCAATTTCACTGGGAAGTTATTTCATACCTAGCAATTCCACAAAGAGAAAACCAGTTTCTTTCAAGGTGCATATTTACCTGTCTTAATTCGTCCAGTCTTCAAGGTCTGGGGGAGAGAGGAAGCATGGCATGTGGGAAGGGGTGTGTGTGTGTGTGTGTGTGTGTGTGTGTGTGTGTCTGTCTGTGTGTGTCTGTGTGAAGAAATTAGGTGCAGAGTAGCATAGATGAGAGGTTTATTTGTGTTAATACAATTAGCACATCTCCTACAATGATAACTATAGTATTTTCAATAGTTTAGAAGGATACAACCCAAAATATGTGACATGATATTTTTCCTTGAAATAAGCTCTCTTTCTACTCATAGAGAGCTTAGAAAGAAGCTTCTTTCTATGTAATTGGAATAGTAATATTTTGGGCTTTGTTTTTCTGCAACTTAGGAGACTTTTTAGGAGAAATATCAACACAGGCATTTCTGTCAACTGACATAAAAACATTGAGTGGAACAAATTACCTCATGTAGTGGCTAGTTTAAATAGCTAAATAAATCTCTGCAAAGGATTATGTTTGAGTCAGTGGTTTATTCTGCTATAGCACTGGTGGAGAATAAATTGTAAGGGGTTTCCAGCATCATTGCTTAAATTTCATAATCAAAATGACAAGAGCTAATATTTAATGATCAGCCTTATTTTATGCCAGTCATGCTTATCTTTTTTTTTTCTTTTTAAATATGGTAGGGATTTTGTTTTTTGAAGCCTTCATAACAACTCATGAGGTAGGTAGGAACTATTTTACATTGATTTTTACGGATGTGGAAACTAAGACAATAAGAATTTACTTACTCAAAGTTACATGCCGTTAAGGATAAACCTGAGCTAAAGTTCATATTTGATCACATTGTATTCATTTCTTGTGGCTTCCCCCAACAAATTACCACAAACTTAGTGGCTTAAAAGAAAAGAAAGCAATCTACTATTTCGCAGCTGTGGAGGACAGAGTCTGAAAGCCTGGTTTCAGCAGGGCAGCACTCCCTCTGAAGATTCAGGAGAAAAATCTGTACTTTTCGTCTTTTAGCTGCAATATGGACATATCATTCTGATCTCTACCCTTATCTTCACATCAGCTATGTGTGTCTGTGTGAAAATTACCTCTGCCTCTCTCCTATAAGGATACATGTGACGGTACGTAGGTACTTCCCAGGTAATCCAGGATAAATTTCACATCTCAAGGTTCTCAATCGCATTTTTTCCACGTAAGGTAATGTTTACTCCTTTGCCATCTCAGGTAATAGTCACAGATGCCATAGATTAGGAAGTAAATATATCTTTGGGAGTCATTTTTTTTTTTTTTGGTCTATCTCACACATATAGTGAAGAATCTTCAAAATCTGCTTAAAAAACTCAGAATGACTCTGAAATTTGGTCCATATAAATTCAAATAGAATATATATTCCTTTGAAATTCAATAATGATGAAAATTTAATGTAAACAGAACTAAAAAAAATAGACCAGAACTAAAAAACTCTACAGGAAACTATTAGATAATGACTTAATTTCATTCAGAGGATTTATAAGAAAAGACAGGGAATAAAATGTGCTACTCTAAAATCCTTAAAACAAAATGTGCTTTAGAGTCAGACTTGGGTGCTTAGTGATAAAGAGTATGAAGGCCTTGGGTGTCTGTAGTGAGGAAGAAAGAGATCTTCAAGATGGAATGTATAGAGTGGACATCCACAGCTTAGCCTCAGACTGACACTAGAGGCAAGTTCAATGCCTCAGCTTGATACGGGTTCCTCCCATTCCTGGCTGGAAGATTCAGGTCAGACACTGGCATCCCAAAGGAAGATCAAAGTGCTGGTGAGTTCTCATGTATTTTCATCGGTTTTAAAAAATACGTACTGTATGTTTTTTCAAAGCTTCTGAATTTTAGGGTGCTTTCAATTAAAAGTCTCCATTTCTTCATGTGATACATAGCTATACTCTAAGAAAGCTGTACGGTGAGATTGTAACATTTATCTTCCTGAATTTATTTATTAGTGAGGCAATACAATGTCTACTGCTCATTCCCTTTTCATTTCTTCAATGGTCGTTTTAAAACTAAATAAATAATTTTGCTTAGTATCTTATGCAGAAATAATCTAGACGTATACTTTTAATCAAGATCATCCAATTTGAAGCCATTTTAGACATGGATAAACATGTATGTGGACAGGTAATCACTAGGCATCCAAATGGGCATTTTATAAACACTGAAGTATCTAGATGGTGAACTGATGGAATATGTGTTGCAATTTTTTAAAATTAGAATACTTTATTTCTTTTATAACTGATTATTCTTCATAATCACAGCCTATGCTTAGATTTATATTTTTCCTTCATCGACCTGTTAATCTTTTTATTATTAGTTTCGAGTTTACAATACATTGGTTAGACATTTACAGAATTTATGAAATGATCCTCCTATCTTCCCTCTGGTTCTATACCTAGCTATTACAGTACTGCTGACTGCATTCCCTATGCCGTGCTCCCCATCCCTGTGACGATCTATCAACTACTAATCTGTACTTCTTCAACCCTTCACACTTTCTGCCAGGCCCCCAACGCCCCTCCTCTTTAGCTGTCACCAGATTGCCCTCTACATTTGTGAGTCTGTTTTTGACTTAGTTTGTTCTTTTTGTTCCTTAGATTCTACATATACGTGAAATCATATGGTATTTATCATTCTCTGTCTGATTTATTTCACTCAGCATAATAACCTCTAGGTCCATTCATGTCATTGCAAATGGTAGGATTTCATTCTTTTATGGATGAGTAATATTCCATTGTATATATGAACCATAATTATTTATCCAATCATTGTTGATGGACATTTACAACCTGTTAATCTTTCATTAACATTTTATTTATCTATTATATATCTATCTATCATCTATCGTCTATCATTTATCATCTCTTTTTTGCTAAAATATTTGTTAAAGCTAGAATTATATAAAAAAATTTTCAATCAGTCAAATATTACACTTGCATAATTTGGTAGAAGGGATTCAGAACTAGTGATTAAAATAAATGTTCTGAATATTCTATGAATTTTTAAAAGTTGAATTAATCATAGGACTTTTTAATATGACGATGATGATTTACTCATAAAAATGAAGTTTTAGAACCATATTTCTTATATGATCCACTGACTATACTGCATAGAAGGATATCTATATCTATTTATATCAATATCTGTATTTACATCTGTCTCTAACTAGACAGATTTGGATATAATGTCCATATCTTATGCTATTTCCCTTTAAAGATTCTTAATAAATGAGGTATTTTTCTGCATCATAGTCAGGTTGAAATCACTATTTAAATTAATTATGACAGCCATATCAATTAGACATAAGAGATTTCTAAAGCTAATTAGAGTCTGAGAGTTTTTAATTTGACGTCTGTCTCTGTGTAATATGTGCTTTATGCATTAATGAAATTAAGCCTGCATCATTATAAATTTCCACTTTCATAGTTCCATAAGTTTCACAATTGCATGCCATATTTGAATGATAATTGAATGAAACTAAATAATTATGTTCACATGGCATTGCTAAGGTTTTAAGAATATATCCTTTACTTTTCACACTCATGTCTTTCCAAACAAGACATGAACACAATTTGTTGCCAAGAAAAGCTTATTTTAATTTCCAAAGTAAGAACAATTTAATAGAAACTGCAAAGGTGATAAGGCACATCAGAAACATACTAATATATTATAAAACAGGCAATAACTCAAGGCCAAAATAATTATGAAATCTGATTAATATGTAATATACGATTTTGCAAACTCTTCAGTTTAAAGCAACCACATTTACCTGTGATAATTATCTCCTGTTAGACTCAATACATATATGAAAGAAGTTTTACTTTTTAAAATAAAAAGTTTGATAAGTTGTCTTTACTGCACACATATACACACACATTAGGATTGTATCCCCACATAATGTTTTGAAATAAATTATTAACGTATTCTGTGAAAACACACATTTAAAATGAAGAAAAGAATTAATTTGCATGAAAATGGGACTAAAACATAATATATGAAAGAACTGTAACCTTGCCTTCGAGATTTGCTTTTGACATTTGTGTTTTAACAGGTAATTAAAATTTAATTTGTCCTATGATAAAAAGCAAATCCTTTTATATTTCAGCAGTCTGAAGAGGTACAGACTCTATTACAAAATGAGACTGTGGCTGAAATTTTCTTGTGCCCTCATGACCCTGTGGTGTGAAATGGATGCTAACACAATTGGAGGACTGACATAAAAGTAAGTATGCACATACACAATTATGAGAGGAAAGACGATGTCCGAAAGAAAAGGGCAGTTGTTTATGCTCGACATGAGGCATTTCGGACGAAAGTTTTATTTGTATTTTTTGCAGTAGCTAGAGTGTCGTGATGGCATACTGTCGGTTTGTTACACAACTTGTTTGGAGATTCTATCAGGATAAGATTGGAGCAGAAAACCAGGTGGATGTCTCTAGGCTCCCACCCCTGAGGAGAGAAATGAAGTAAGAGGAAGTGAAGGAAGAGAGGTAAAGGATGAAGAGGGAGAGGGAGAGACAACCATAAGCTGAGTTGATGAAATGAGTCTAAATAACATTTGTCCAGCTGGAAATCTACAGGGTCTGTATAATTCTGTACTGTATAATTCTTCCTTTAGATTAGTTATAATTTTGTATTATTTTAAAGTGATACGAATAATCAACCAAGGATACGTCATCCATCTATTTAAAATGTGTATCCCATTTAATTTAACCTGATGTTTTCTCAAAGGCCAGGGAATTGACTTGGGCTTTAGAAACTTAATTTCATCTAAGGTAAGTATTCCTAACAGGGGAAGGACTGTATTCAGGAATGCTTACTCAGAAGTATATGAAGACATTTTTTACCTTCATGACTGTGGCTCTTCACTCTCACCCCAAAGAAATGTTCCCATATTCAACAAACCTTGTGAATATCCCTCTGATCATTTAAGGGGGAAATATAATTTATATTTTATATCTACATAAAACTATATCCATATAATTGATTATTATTTGAATCAAGAATGTAATTCTGTTATATATAAACAAGGTATTTTTGCATGGCTTTAATATGCACTAAATTCTGGAGAAAGACTACTAGGTATATCGAGGAAACATTTACTTAGTTTGGGTTTAAAGCTGAGCAAGAGTTACTATTTCAGAAAATCATCTTTTTCTTATAGGAGTACTCTGCTGTATTTCCATCATCAACACAACACAACTTTGTAGCTGATGCATTGATGAAATTTCTGTGTTTAGAGGGAAACACTTAGCTAACTTATTCTGTTTTAAGATAGTCATGCTTAGCACCTGTATATATAATACTTTTTTTGGTTTATTTCACCTTTATATTAGAGTTAAGGCCCTAGTATCAAAGCCAGCTTCGTGAAACAAAGTTTCATGTTTCGTAGTTTTTAACTTCCAATGCATAGAGGTAGATGAAAAATAATAAGTTCGATATTAAAGGGTTTGCAAAAAAAGTTAGTAGAGGATAGGGTCACCTGGATTCAAGATTTTAACATTCTCCTCCAGGCAATTTTACCCAAGATAATGGAGTTTTCTAGGTAGCACTTTATTCTTGCCTCTGAGCTGTAATATGCAAATGTGCATGACAGCAGTAAAATCCTTTTTATATTCAATACTCTGTGAGTTAGGTGTCATTTTTTATAAAATTTTCATCAGTATTAACTAATTATTATTGAAGTGTAATTGACATACTGTATTATATTAGTTTCAGGTGTACATGTAATGATTCAACATGTGTATACATTGCAAAATGATCCTCACAAGTCTAGCTAAAATCTGATACCATACACCATATGCGAAATTTTTTTTCCATGTGATAGGAACTTTTAAGACTTATTCTCTTAGCGACTTTCAAATATTCATATATTATTGACTATAGTCACAGTGCTGTACATTACTCCCCATGACTTATTTATTTCATATCTGGAAGTTTATGCCTCTCGATCTTCTTCGCCTATTGTTCAACCTCAATCCCTTCCTCTCTGGAAACCACCAATCTTTTCTCTGTATCTATCAGTTTTGTTTAGTTTGTTCATTTGTTTTGTTTTGCTTTGTTTTTAGATTCTACATGCAAATGAAATCATGTGGCATTTGTCTCTCTGATTTATTTCATTTAGCATAATATTCTGAGGCTTTATCCATGCTGTTGCAGATGGCAAGATTTAATTCTTTTTTATGGCTGAGTATTTATCTTTGAGATGTTTTTGGTTTCAGATATTCCATTTTAGACATTGGTATACATAGATGGAAACTGACGTTGTTTCCATATCTTGGCTGTTGTAAATAATGCTGCAACGAACATAATTTTGAATTAGTGTTTTCATTTTCTTTGGATAAATATCCAGAAGTAGAATTGCTGGATCGCTTGGTAGTTCTATTCTTAATTTTGGGGAAAACACCATACTGTTTTCCATAGTGGCTGCACCAGTTTACATTCATGCCAACAATGAACTAGGGTTCCCATTTCTCCACATCCTCACCAATACTTCTTATTTCTTGTCCTTTTGAGAATAGCTATTTTGACAGGTGTGAGATGATACCTCATTGTGGCTTTGATTTGCATTTCCCTGGTGATCAATGATGCTGAGCATCTTTTCACATGCCCATTGGCCATCATCTGTCTTCTTTGAAAAAAATGTCTATTCACATCCTCTATCCTTTTTAATATTAGATTTTTTTCTTGTTTTGAGTTTTTTATATAGATTTGGATATTATCCCCTTATCAGATATATAATTTGCAAATATCATCTCCCATTCAGTAGGTTGCCTTTTTATTTTGTTGTTTTCTTCGCTGTGCACAAGCTTTTGAGTTTAATATAGTTCCATTTATTTTTCCTTTTGTTGACATTGCTTTTGGAGTCAGATCCAAAAAAAATATCACCAAGAACTCTGTCAAGGAGCTTACCATGAGTTAAGTGCCTTTAAATTTCAATAAAAAATGTTTATTCTTCTAAATATTGGTATCACTCAATTTATAGAGTTTTAATAATATTGGATAGACAGGAAAAATGTCTAAACTATGCTGCTTTTTGACTGGCATATGGATATAACCCTAATATGATGAAGTAAAGCAAATATTTGCTTCTCAACTGAGTTGACAACTTATTAAGATCTGGATTTTGATATTGACAAGTCCCAAGTTATACGGAGTATGGAGGCATTTGAATAGTTTCCAGAAAGATCAAATTGTTATTTGCCTGGTCATATTTCCTTTTAAACTACTAAATGTATTTTGAGAAACTTTTGCCTTTTTTTCCTGCCACATTTCCAACTCATTTCCTACTCCCCCACTCCTAGCTACTCACTCTGGAAATAGCCATTGTTATACTCATTAATCAGAACTTAAGATTTTTTTGGGGTCCTTTTTACTAATGATTAGGGGTTGGGTCTCTTGAGAAACAGTTGTCAAGATGAGAATAGCTACGCTGGCAAAAACAGAGAAAGCCTTTAGTTGGGGAAGAAGAAGTTTTGACTCCTATGAAGAAGAGAGAGGAAGGAGGTTGGAATAGTCTCAGATTACAGTGTAATTCCATCAACATTTTGGCTAAAACATTAGGGGGTCTTCAGGTAGCATGTGCTCATTGGAGGAGTCACACATTTTTCTGGAATGATCCTGCCCTAGTACCACTGTCATGCCTAGTCATTAGCCGGGTTTTGGAGCAAAAACAGTGGTGGATCCAGTGGGATAGCAGCTGGGACTGCCAGTCAGTTACGTTCCCTGTAGTAGGCGCTCATAGTAGCATCTTTTCATGGTTAGGAAGAGCTGCTTCCAGGATCAGAAACTGTTTGGGACTACCCTCGTTCACTGCCTGCTACACTCCAGCACCTGCTGCAGTGGCTCCCTCTGAAACCAGAATGCACATCGGATCAGTACCGCTCTGTGTCTCTGGCACTCTCTAGGTCTCAAAGGAAGTTATAAACAAATTGTAGGCATTAAGTCTTGTGTTCTACCAACATTCATCAAAGAAAACTTTGCTATTGTGAGCGGGGGAGGGGTAAGTAAGGAACAGGTCTTAATTTGGTTACAGGGAATAAAATAAACATTCTCCATATGCCTGCTCATGGCACTCAAAGCAAATTCAATTTGTGGAAAGTTTCTTTCTGACGTTTGAGAGCAACAATTTTGTTGCTCAAAGTTTTCAGATTATTGCTGCTATTTTCATTTTCTGATCCTTCGCATATACAATGAGTACAAATATGGCCTATGCCGTTCTTCCATAAACTCCTAATGGTTGCGTGATATGCAGGGTTTGTGTTCAGTAGAAGCTGAAGCTGCATATATACTTGCCTCGTGTGCAGTTAACATCCAGGGGCACTCAAGGTTAATTAGAAATGGTAATAAGTTTAATCATGATGAACTCATTTGGTGCTGATGCGGATGTCACATGTAATTCCATAAAAATTCCATTGTAATTTAGCATTAATTAATGTCCACTTATCAATGAGTGTTACAGCAAATTAGTACAGAAGTGACAAGTTAGGTGCTTAAGAAATGCTTAACGGGGGGAAAAAACAGCATTTACTAGGTCATCTTAAAATATAACAGATTGAGACATCTTTATTATTTAAAATATGAGATTAAAATCAGGTAAAGTGGTAATAATTAGGTAAGACTTTTGATAAGAATTTGTCTGAGAACTAATGGGGTTACAGCAAACATTAGGAATATAGATTTGCTTGGATTACCATTTTTTAACATAAATGACAGAGAAGAGATAGAGGAGCTGTTCTTATCGTTACCCTATAATAAGAGAAGCTGCTGAATTTTCAATAATCATCATCATGAAGCAATGGTCTTATTCATGTAAAATAAAAGTATTTTTCTTCATATGTAAAAATGCTATTAGTCACATTTGAAGGCATTATACTCAGATATCATTTCTCCATTTCTGTGAATGACAACCATTAAATGCAATCGTAGCTACATGACAAGACTATTTTTACTACATCAAAAGGAAGAAAGGGATTAAAATGAATTTATTCAAAGGTGTGATTTGTCAAATTTTTTTCCCTTATCAAGGAACATACCGGACAGCTTTAAACCTAAACACTGAAATCTGACCTCATATTTGAATAAGTTAATGTGATCTGGTGTTCTTTGGGAAGTACAGAAAACTCTTTTGTATCCAGAAATCCCAGGAGAAATTTTGGCTTTTAGGCGGTCAGTTCCAAGGTTCCATTTCTTTTCATCACTTTTCCTTTTATCATGTGGTAGTTCTTGACAGCTCAGACGGTCTTCTCGGTGTCTGTGGCATGCAGAACAGTATGGAGAGGAATTTATAGAAAGTTTCTTTCCTATGACCTAGATCTTTTAAAGGCATGGTACAACAGTTTGGGAAGCATTCTTGAGAGAGAGAGAGAGAGACAGAGAGAGAGAGAGAGAGAGAGAGAGAGAGAGAGAGAGAGAGAGAGAGAGAGAGAGAGAGAGAGAGAGAGAAAGAGGCTGATCATTATAAGTGAAAAATTGAAATGCATACTTTAGGGAAAAATGCAGAGCTCTCAAATTTTTACTGAAGTATTTCTTGGATTTCAGTTATGATTTTGGCTGCATTAATTTATATATGTTGTTAAATATTTTGAATGATTTTTTTTAACATCGAAAAAAGACATTTATTAAATGTTCAGTAGCATTCTTTCAGAATTGTTCATCAAGCCAGTTTTAGTTTTATGGACTCATTTTCTTTGGCTTTGAGAATGTATTTTTCCCCTAAACATTCAATGATGGTGGCATATGTGCCTAGGGACAAGACAAGGTATATTGATAACATAATAACTGACAGTAAATATTGAGTTTAGAGTATATCTTAGTTTCTATAGCTATATTTTCACAGGACAGATGAGACTGTCACCATCATTCCTTAATCAATGGTGTACAGTGTAGAGGTTTTGACAGGAGCATCAGTGGTAAATGAACTGAGAGTTCCCTGAAGTAAGGGAACAGATCATTCTTGTCCACCTCTGAATTCTCAGTACCCAATATGGTGCCTGGCATTGAGCCAGTGTGTAGGTGTATTTGTATTTTGACTGGAAAGTGGCGGCAGATTCAGCATCCCATGTAAAAACAGAGCCTTTTATTATCGAATCATCTTCAACTATAATATTTTCCAACTCTTATTAATTTTCCCATGAAAGCATCGGTTATCTCTTTTGCTCATATTCTAGTGATTAGCATTGTTTTCAGTATTTTTGAATGCTTAGACTAATAAATTAATAAACTTTTCTAATAAATTAATAAACTTTTCTAATAAAAACTATTCTTTTTAATTGAATTATTATATGTAGTGAATTGTACAAATACTAAGTGCACAGCTTAATAAATGTCTACCTATATTCATATTGAAATTGTGTCTAGCTTCTTTCTTTCAATGTTATGCCTAAGAGATTTATCTATGATGTTATATGTAGCAGTAGTTCATCCTTTTTCATAACTGTGTAGATCCTATTTTATAAATATAAAATTTATTTACCTATTCCATTGTTTTTCTCAATTTTTAGAATATATGTATATTATATGTAATTATATAACATCATATATATGTATGATTATGTAATCATTGCTAATTTTGTATATGTACAAAATGTAATTAAAAGTATTAATTTCTGTTTGGTATATACCCAGGTGTAAAATTACTGGGTTAGACTTTATATGTTTGTGTGTGTCTGTGTACCAGTTTCTACTTCTACAACTCATGTATGAGAGTGCTGATTTTTTCATATCCTCACCAACAGTTGGTGGAAACAGTCTTTTTAATTTTATTCATCATGTATATTTTCTTTCATGCATGCATACGTGCATGAATTAATCAAATATATCTTCCAAAGAAGTGGGCATCCTGACTAATTTTGAATCCCACCCCCATGATTAGAAACTCAATTGCCATTATATAGCTTTTACTTAACAAATGACAACAATGAAATTACCTTATACTGTAATAAAATCTTCCAAATATCCTTTACTCAATACCTACAATATATTTATATTTAAAGTGTTCCTGAAATACTCCTGATTGAAACTATGCCTGATAGTTGCTAAAATAAAAAATTAGATCCCCTTCTCCCTTCAGTTGATTTGGATTTTCTTCCTCTCTGTTCCTTGGTACTTTGCATTTGTGTTTATTGAGAGACTTAGAATTCTATGTTATAGTTAATTCTCCATTTAACCAACTCATCCACTAAACTGTATCATGCAGATAAATATCATACTAGTTCATGTTATACAGTTTGTGCCTTGAAAAAGATTTAGCATGATAAATGCTCCAAAAGTTTTTGTGTAATGAATGACCATCAAGTGCACTGACTCTCTTCTTTACCTTGAAAAATTCTGCCTATATGTAAAGAAGATGAAAGTGAGGAAGATGGATGGATGGATGGATGATAGATAGATAGATAGATAGATAGATAGATAGATAGATAGATAGATAGATAGCAGATAATGAGAGAGAGAGAGAACTGAGGCCTTAATGACTCAATGTCTTATTAAACACTTGCCACCTATCCTATACTAAATCTCAATCCCACCTTAATCGATAAAGTGACCTATAATTTATCATCCAAAACAGGATACTATTGAGAGTGAATGGGATGTTGGGACAAGAGATAGAATCTATTTCATATAATAAAGGGTACAAATCTTAAGTAGATGTGCTTAACCAATTTAAGTGGGTTTTTATTCCTTTTACTGCAAATAGGCCTTGATAAAGATAAGCTGAAAATATTTCTTTGATATTGCGTGATCCTCTAGAGACTTCTGGAACCATAATATCTCAGAACTGAAAAGACTTTTTCGAGTGTCTTTGTTGTATGAATCGCAAGAGGACACTGAGATGGAAATCACATAACTCCAGATCTAGACGAATATAAATTATTAAGTGTTAGCTGAATACCTTCAATTCTGATTGGATTCAACTGCATATCTCATTTGAAGTTTTATTCGTAGTGGATTCAACTGCATATCTCATTTGAAGTTTTATGACATTCAAATGCTCAGTTGTTCCTTCCCGAAGACATCCACTAAGACTATATAGTGATAGAATCTTAGAAGAACCAGAAAAAGTTGAAAAACAAGGGGATGCATTTTATGAGCTTTCTTTTAAACCTAATGATTGAAAATTAGGAATACGCCAGGCTTTGTGGAACAATCTAAGAAACTAAAACCAGAAATAAAGCTTAAAGTCTAGGTTTATATATTTTGTATATTCTTTTTTTAAAAAATATTTTTATGGTGACATTGGTTAACAAAATCCAAATTTCAGCTGTACATTTTAACAATAAGGCATATATATATTTACACTGGGTGTTCACCACTCATAATTAGATTTCATTCTGTCACCACATATTTGACCCCTTTTACCCTACCTCTTCCCTCTCCGCTACCCTCTGGTAACCACTAGTCTATTGTCCATGTCCATGAGTCTCTGTTTGTTTGTCCTCTTCATTTATTGCTTTTAGGTTTATATGCCAACATATAAGTGATATCATGTGATTTTCAACTTTTTCTGTCTGGCTTATTTAGCTTAGAATGATTATCTCGAGGTCCATCCATGTTGTAGCAAATTTCATCTCTTCTTATGGTTGGGTAATATTCCATTGTTATATATGTACCATAGCTTCTTTATCCAATCATCTACTGTAGGACACTTCAATTGCTTCCATGTCCTGGCCACTGTGAATAATGTTGCTATGAACATGTGCAAATATCTTTTCAGATACGGGTTTTCAAGTCTTTGGGGTAAATACCCAGCAGTGGGATTGCTGGATCATATGGTAGATCAATTCTTAGTTTTTTGAGGAGCCTCCATACTGTTTTCCATAGTGGCTGTACCAATTTGCAGTCCTACCAGCAGTGTGTGAGGGTTCCTTTTTCTCAGCATCCTCTCCAACATTTGTTACTACTTGTCCTGTTGATTATAGCTATTCTAACAGGTGCGAGATGGTATCTCATTGTGGTTTTGATTTGTATTTTCCTAATAGCTAGCAATGTATATTCTTAAACAAATGTTTTTAAAGAGTTGAGAGGAGTTCCTCTGCAGAAAGATATAAGGTCATTGTTATGCAAATCACCTCTCACTCCACAGTCAGAATAAGTGTTGAAGGAATCTCTAGAGAGGACAATTAAGAGCTGGGATCTTGGGAGTCCTCAGCATGGTGAAAGGTGCTCAAAGAACTGGATTAGGAAAGAAATATTCCTGAGACTAAACATGGGAGCCTTAAAGTTTCTCCAGCGATCATCTCCCACACTGAACCTCGTTTTCGTCATCAGATCACTAGCTACCCAGATAATTTACAGCTGCATCCAGGACTCCTCCATAACGCTGTTCCTTCCTTATGACCCCGTTTCATAACTCTTCAAAAGCCTTATAAGACATTTGTTTTCTGTCTGTTTTCTCACTAGTCTATGAACTCTTGAGGTGGAACTGTTTGGTAATTATCTTATTTCCATGCCCATGACACTGTGTGTAAAACATTATAAGGTCTGAATAAATCTTTTCTGAATAAGTGAAAAATTAAGTGAATGGATTTTTCCAATCTGAGTGTTTGTTTCTGTCAATCATCAGCAATTTAAAGAAAAGACCACAAAATCTCTACATATACCACCAAACGTTAACATTTAGTGTGCCAACACATTCTCTAAGTCATTTTTAATATATACTTAAAAAAAAATGACATTGAAAGCCCTCTCTTTCCATTTTACATTTACTGTATTAACATTTAAAACCCTGATAGTTATACATGAGCATTAGAGAGCCATTTTAATTGAATGACATGGTAGGAGGCAGAAATTCCAAATACTCTATAGTAAACTTAAAACAATTTGTTATTATTTTTGAAATATGAGTTGTTTTATGTGCATGACATCCTATCTTTATATGCCGAGAATTATAAATGGCATTTCTATAATACATAAATTATAGAGTAGTTTTCTCATGGACTATTTTATTGATTTTCAAATATTTTTATGAGAAAAAAATGTTTTCTCATAAAATTTTGTTGCTGTTCTTGAATGTAGTCTGTGATTCCAACAATAAAATAGTCAAAATAGAGTTACTTTGGTTGGAAAAAGACTGGGGATCCTAAGTCCCCAATCACGGTGAATGGTGACATGTTTCCAGTAAACATTAGGGCTCTGTAGAAGGAACCTAGTTTGAATACCATTAACCATGTAACAAGCCTCTAAGTATCAATTTTTATTGAATTTCAAACTAAGTCAGAGAGATTAAACAAATTGCTCATGATCACAGGGCCTACCTATATATAATGGAAATTAGATAAATCCATCCTCATATTCAGACGCTAACTCTTATATCCTTCCTAGTTCACCAAAATTGAATATAAAAGTCTTAAAGGGAGTCTGCTCAACCTTCACTAGAGAGTTGAATCCTCTCCACAGTATATCTGTAAAATCGCATTGTCTTTTTCTTTTCATGTTCACTCCTTAGCAAAGATAGGCACTTTTACTGAGCAAGTTTTTTTTTCTCCTTCATTTACATTCTAAAGATGTTATTTCTGGGAGGAAGCATTTGCATATTTCCCTTTTCTAACTTGTCTCTTTCTAAGGCAAAGACATGGTGACATAGGTGACAACAAAACATTCATTAGTCTTATTTTCTGTTCCAGTTTGGGAAATGGTTTAAAATTCCTATGTAAGTAAGGCATTCCTAAGTCTGATTCTTTTGGGCCATTTGAGCACAGATGCCATGGTTCTCTTAGGCTTCCCAGTTTCCACGTCCATGCTGTATACAGGCAAACCAACTCCTCTACTTTCTGTTCTCTCTTAGCTAACTCCCCTATCTAGTATTAGCTATAAGTAAGCTTGACTTTTCAATGGCAGCTAATTTTATTCAGTTGGGGAGGGAGAACTGCATGGAGGAGGAGCAGAAGAGACAGAATAGAAAGCACCATTTTTGCTTCATGCACAATCATATTCTTCATTACAGATTTTCCATTAATAATTATACTTAGAAACTGATATTTAAAAATTTTAATCCTTATAAATCTCCATATGGCATCTGCCATCTGTCCTCCATTGGTTAGAACCTGAATGAGGAAGGGTAAATAATTGCCATTCCTCATCATGAAATCATTCTTATGATGCCTTACATATAAAATCAAACGATTATTGAAATATGTGCAGCAAAGTAACATAACATACAAGTATTCTGCTAGGACTTAATTTACATTTCGTTTACTGTTTTTAGCAAAATCGATCGCCAGTAGTATCAAATCAAAGGCAGAGATAGAAAATGACCTTTAAAAATAACTTTCTTGTTCTTTGAAGAAACATTAAATGATCTTTTATTTCAGTTGTGTATCTATTAAGTTAGTAGGCGTAATTCTCCCAGGATATATGTAAAATTGGTTGAAAAAAATATCTCTTTCTGCAAAGACTAAATTGAATAATAGCTTCTTTTATGTCCAAAAGAAAAAGCAATCACAGGTCTTAGAAGGAGTTGTTTGATGGTTGTTGTAGGCAGTTTGCCTCTGCCCTGTCCCATTGTCACACTGTTATTTCATTTCATGCTACCAGGTCACAACTCTCAGCACCTGCAACTTTCCTGAGGGCTTTCTTTGGCTATGAGAGCTAGTTCTACTATATGCATGGCAGAGTAGAAGTGGAAGTACAGCACCAGCAACAGCCTTTGACCAACGACTGACGAGAGTTGGTGCATAAATAGCTTCTGTGCCCCTTGGGTGAGGTAACTCTGAGGCAAGAATATGTATTCATTACAAGAGTTTTGCAATGGGATTAACCTAGAGTGCTAACTTGCTTGATAACACACTAGGTTTTAGCTTCCCTCCATTTCCTACTCATTCATCTATACTCTTACCAATATTTTCTGGAATCATTTTTGAATATACTACTGATATTCAGTTTCTTTTTTGGTAGGGTTTCTTTCTAAGACAATTTGAACTAAAATGCTTCATAATTTTTTATTTATTTATTTATTTTTTGATCTTGGGTTCTTGCCACCAAGGAGAAACAGGGAACACCAAGAGTCTAGAATTTTTTAAGAAGCTCTTGTGACCTGGATCGAGAATGTAGCCTGGAAACTGGCTCTGTGTTTATATCCTGACAGTACAGTTATGGATGAGTAAGGATGTCTAAACACGTAGCCCAGATCTACCAAGGTGTAAAGTCCTCTTAGATGAATTCAGAATGGGGGAAAAAATTGCTTGTGGAACATGTTCTTTTTTTTAAAACCCTGGACAGCAGCTAGAGCAGGGGCTCAACTCACTGCCACCAACAGAACTCAAACTTCTAACACATTGTTTCTCTTATGAAACAGTCTGGACTACTTTGGCTGGTACCCACTTTTATTAAGACTAACATTGTGGGGGAAGTCCGCCTCATGGAGAAGCTCTCTACTTGGAAAGATGCTAATTTAACACCTGTGGATGCAATGGAATTGAGAGAATTCTCCAGGCTTTTGTTTTTCACTAGACTTGCCAAGGACAATATATACTACCATAGACATCACACCAAGAGAGGACATGGCAGGTGCACTTCTAGCTAAAGACAGTTGAAGAGAGTTCACGTATCATTCTACACATGATGGAAATAGGGGAGGGTGACAGAATTTGGAACTTCTCACAATCGTAAGTTCTCTGTGGACTGAGACTTGACTGTTCTTGGCAGAGCATAGGAAATGATCTGGCTTCTACACATTCTTCTAGCATTGACTATAACTTTTTAATTTATATTGAAAACATGTATGGGGCACATAAACACATATGTATATTTATTCAAAGTTTCCCAATTGGTAGTCAACCTCTATCTGAAGCCATTTTCAGCTACTTATATCAAATATTTACTGATTACTTACTATGTGTTAGTCACTGATTTGTGTGGGAGGTATACAGCAATGAAAGTAGACACGGACCCTCGGTAGTGTAGACAAAAATAAAAAGGGCATAGAATAACCAGTATTCAAGTCAATAAAAATTTCTTCTAGGTCCTGCTATTATCAACTCTCTTGATAAATATACCCCATAAAAATTATATTACTTTAAATTAATATAAGTTCAAGATTAGCTAAGTATCTACATGCCTTATTAGGATATGCAGGTCATGATCTAGCTCCTGTCAAAGACCTTGATGTGCCATGATCTCCTTAAACTACCTTAACCTACACTCTAAGTCATCTGAACCAATCCAAGTTCCCAGAACAATTTCTCTTTAATGCCTCTCTACCTTGTAGTTGTTATTTCTTCAGTTTAAATTCAGTGATGTCCCTTTGACTGTTGTCTTCCTGGAAAACTACTATTCAATCTTCAAGGCAAAAGACCCTGAACAAACACTACTGACTTGATTATACATCAATTATTGCCCCAGACATATAGTTCCATTTCCTCTGCGTCGTAAGCACTTTCCACATGCCTAACTCCAATCACACTATTCGCTGCATATCTCACTTGCTACAGCATATGCAACCCTCATTTGCAGTTCTGTACAAGATTTTGTTTGATGTTAGACTGCGAATTCTTTAGACCAGGACTTCTCAAAATATTATGTGCATAAAGAATTACAAGGACATCTTGTTAAAATACAGATTCTACGTCATGGACCCAGAGTGGGGTCTGAATTTCTGCATTCTTAGCAAGCTCTCAGGTGATGCTGGTATCTGATAAAACTGGTCCTTGGAGAACACTCTGAGGAGTGAGGCTCTAAAGGTTATTTGTTCCTCTTTGGATTTTAACTGTCTGGCATGGAATTTGGCACTTCATAGGTACATCAGTGTTTATGTATAAATGGTTTGATCCACATGCCATTATCCTTTCATACAATTCCATTATCAAATTGCAAAACTCGTTGGACTTCTTTGTTCTCTTTGTAAGACTTCCTTGAATATTGAATGTACATAAGGCTTTCTATAATTAGAAATGTATATTTGGTGGTGAAATCGTAGCTGAGCTTTGTGAGGTAATTGGTCAGCCTTGTAAATTAAAAGATAAAATGCCCCTGACATATTTAACTTTTGAAACATAGTAATATAGTAAAGAAACACATACATATCCAATACTATAATTACATTTTAACTCATAAAAAATAATCAACTCCCCACAGGAAGGGAACATTTTCAGTTAAAAGCTACTTATCATTTCTATAGCCATACAATGTTGAATGTGCTATTTGATCTTTTAAAAATTTCATTTAAAAATATTCACAAAAGAGTGATAATTAAATTACACAGGTGCCATGGTAACCACTGCATTAAATATGCTTAGACCCCATGCCCTAGCATTTTAGTAGAGAAAAGGGTATTTTTATTCTGTGACAATTGCAAACTGTGGGTGTTTAGGTCAATCTCCAGCAGTCTGCCAGAATAGGGAAAGCATATCTGACTGAAGTTGAATCAGGGCATTGCTGAGGTATAAAGGAATCCTACAGCAGAGTAAAGTGTGTTGACTCAGAATCAAGGTTCTCAGCTTTAATTTAGGCTCTGCTGCCGACTAGATGTGTGTTCTTTGGTAAATGGCTTACTTTCACTGAGCTGCAAACTCCTCATGTGTAAAATGAGAAGGTTGAACATGGAACTGGATGTTCTAAAGTTCAACCTAGTCCTTTACAAGTCCATGAAATCCTTATGATTTAATAATCACTACTGATTTCGACACACTTCCTAACATATAAGTTCTGTATAAGGTTCCTAGGGCCACACTATTAAGTAACACAAATGGTAGCTAAAAACAACAGCAATTTATTCTCTCACAATTCTGGAGATGAGAAGTCCAAAATGAAGCTATTGATGGGGTCATGATCCCTCCACAGCCTCTAAGGAAAGATGTACCCCTGCCTTTTCTACCTGGTAGTCCCAGGCATGACTTGGCTTATGACAATACAACTTCAGTCTCTGCCTGTCTTCACCTGTACATCTTCCCTGTGTGTCTTTGTCTTTCCTTATTTATAAGAACACAAATCATTTTAGATTAAGGACCCACTGTATTCCAGTATGACCTCATCTTAATTTGACTAATTAAATCTGCAATGACTCTTTACAAATAAGATTATTTTGAGGTACAGGGGTTAGGACTTCAATATATGGTTCTGGGGCACACAATTCAAGCCCAAACAATTTCCTTTTGTGAAATCTGAATTATATTGTGTTTCTTTCAGGTTTTAATCTGGTTCTAAATTGCAAAGCAAAACCATGTGATTCTTTTTATACTAGCTCAGTCTCTAATGCATTGCTTTGGGGGAGAGGGCATAGTCAGTGACTATACTTACAATATCATGACTACAGTGCTATAATTTTAAGCAAAGTTACTTACTTAGAGAACAAGATAGCTGATTTCTTCAGTGCTCGGGGAGCATGCAGCAGATCTTTGCAATGCACTTCACAGCAGTGTGTCAGGCCACCTGGTCTTAACACAGCTGAGGTAATAGTCCATGTATCGTCCATTTTCTATACCATGTATCTGCCATATGGTCTTGTCTCTCTGCTTTACTTAGTTGTAGAAGGCCACTCAGCTACGCCTAGGACCAAGCCAGAAGTAAGTCAATGCCTTCCAACAATGGGGGATGTCTATATGTCTGTCATCTGATGAGAAAACTAAAGCTAACCAGCTCATAAGTACACAATCCATTGTCGTTTGTTTCTTTCTTTTTTCTTCCCCATTTCCTATCTCACCTCACCAAAATAAACTATCTTTATCTAAGGGTCTGTATGCATATCTCAGAGTCTGCTTTAGGACAATCCCAGTGAAAGTAGAGGACCAAGTAGAGGGGACTAATAGTGTGTGCAAAGACCCTTATCTGTGAAAGAGAAAGACAGAGAGGGAGCTGAGAAGTCAGGTGTGGCTACAGCAAAGGCAATAAATACAGTGAGGAGTATGGAGAGATGAGGAAGGATTATGTCTGTTTAGAGGAATAATGTAAAATACTGAGCATATATAGTGAAATACAAAAAAAAAAACAAAAACAAAAAACAAACAAACTGGAAAAGTTCCAAGCAGACTGACATATAAATTGCATATTGTTGCATATTGTGTTACCACAATTGCTGCATGGCAGTGCCATATTAGTTGGAAAGAGAAACTGCCAGCCATTTTTTTTCAGGATATATCTTAAATTATGCAAACTGTGGATTGTGGGAATTTTTAAGATCATATCTCTTACATTTCTTCTGATTACTTTTTTATAGTCTGTATTAATAAGAATGGTAACTTCTCTATCTGATCCATAAAATACGTTTTACCTTAGACATTCAATGTACGATATTATATACTACAGAGAGGAGGCAGAGAATTAAAATGGGTTCCCAGAAGATTGAAATGGCTGGAGCTTTTTGATATTTGGACAGCTTAATTGGTGATGTTGCATATCTTGAGATGTTAAGAATCCCTGGGAAAGCACATATTTAAATAGTAATTCCAATCAGTAAAAATCAAAAACTTCCCCTTCTGGCTTTATTGCTCAGGGCTCTTTGGGAATTACTATGGTTTATGAGTGAGGCTTAAATCAGGAGGAGAAGATAGTATGTAAAGCTTTTATTCTGAGATTTAGTTTAAAGATATACTTTAGTATCAGAATGTCAATTTTTAAAAAGCCCATTGTTTTGCAACTCATACAAATTATCTCTTCTCTTATATTGACCTAAGGAGTCATAGCTTTAATGAGGACAGTTGTATCAAAAGTAGTTAAATGCATTACATCTTCTCAACAATTTTTATATAACTTACTTTAGAATGTCTGTGGGGGTAGTTGATGAAGAGATAGTTTCGAAGGAAGGGTTAATTTATTACAAGGGAACAAATACTGAATGTGGAGTAAGGTAGACTTAGATTGAAATTCTGGCTCTGCTTCTTCTAAACTATATAATTATACAATTTAATATTTCTCAATATATGTTTCCTTAGCTGCAATATGGAGATAATAATGCTTTATCTGATCAATCACATTGGCTTGTTAGGAATATTTAAATCAAGCAAACTGGATGAAAGCACCTAAAGTTCACTTTCTGCATAGGAACTCATTATAATTGTTGATTCTAAATATCACGCCACATTTTAAAAGTGTTTAGAAAGACTGAGTTTTATTTTGAATTGAATGTTGTAGCACATTGTGGTTTTCTGTCTGATTTCTGTTAAATTTAGAAGCAGATACGTGTAGAAAGAGAGGTCTTTGTGCATAACATTGTCTTTCTGGAGTCTATAAACAACTTGAATATCCAGTGGTGACCAAATGCATTCCTCATAGTAGCATGAAGTCTATCATGTTAAATGGATTTCAATGAAAAGTGGCAGAGGTCAAAAGGCCAGAGGTCACAGCCAATATCTAATTGTGTTGTATCAGACATGAAAGTCACAATACTATCTGGAAATAAAGACCTTAGGTGTTTGGTCACGCAGTGTTTGAAGATATGTTCCCTGGACCTTCCCTCTTTCCACTAACATTTACAAACAAACAAACAAACAAACAAACAAACAAATAAATAAATAAATAAAATAATCAAGATTATTTAAAGCTTAAGGACTGGTTCTTCTCAGATGACACCAATATTGGGCCATACATGAATATTTCTGGGATTGGTAGTTTCTATTCTTTTTCCTCCCAAACTTAAATATATATTTTTTTCCTTTCTAATAAACACAACAAGATGAAAGCATTAGCATAATCAAAGTAAAGTACAAACTCTACTTTTAGGGGATCAAGCAGAGGGGTTGAAAACCATGCTGTAGGCGTGAAACACGTGGAGCTTTATCACATATGTTAAATAAACAGAATTACTGTTTCTGTAGCATTTCATGGGTTTACAAATGATTTCTCATACTTTATTCTCAATGACGAAATTAAGACTATTATTACTCTTTTTTTAAACTAGAAAACAAGGCCCCAAAGCAGATATGTGGCATGTCAATATCCTTAAATGCCCCATAAAGCTCCTCACATCAAGGTCTTCACACATGCTGTTTTCCCCACCTGGAATTTGCTCTTGTTCTCTGATCTCCTAGGACTGTCCCTCTTTGCATAATTACTGCCTTGCTAGCCTTTTTATTTATATGTAAACACCAGAGCCTCAGAAAGTCATCATTTCCTATGTACTCCTACAATTTTACATCATCCATTTTACATGTGCATACAATAGTTTTTCTTTTATGCGTAATTATGCCATATCATTACATCATTATTTGAATATGTTTTCTCCTTTCAATTATAAGCTTCATGGGTTACAGAATTCTCTTATTATCTGCTGTAGCCAAGGGCCCAAATTAGTGTTCTGAACATAATAGATGATCAAAAAGAATTTGCTGCATAAACAAGAGCAACTTATAATCACGTAATATTAGTCTTTTTGATCTATAGATGAATGACTAGAACTTTGATTTCTTTTTTTCATTCAGTTCCTAAGAGAATCAGAATGCTGGAGTATGCTATTCTCAGTTCTTTACCTGGCTATCATTTTAAAAAGATAATTAATTCACTATACAATTTGGAAAAGCATTTTCTCATATATTATCTAATTTTAAAACCCTAAAACACCAAGAAGGATACAGTAATGTAATTATTACTGACAGTTTTTTAGAAAAGAAAACTGATTGTAAGAACTTCAGAATACTTGTGTTTGTGGTGTGTATGTGTGTGTGTGTGTGTGTGAGAGAGATTGATTATGTTTCCTAGAGCAAGGTCACAAATCTGACAATCAAAATCTTCATCTTTTTTTATAGTTCAAACTTCTCTTTTTATGAGTAATTAAGATTTAACTGAACATGAATATTTATCATGCTAAAATAATGTTTTAACGAAATTTCTATTTTGATCATGGTATGAGGTTAATTTGCTTTGTTCCAAGGCCCTGGAAAAGCTGGCAGAAGTTCACCAACTGGTTAGGGCAGAATCTACTAGTTCTTGCTCAATTCCCATTCTCTGCTACTCTGTCAATAACGCAACCACCATGTTGGCCGTTCACACGGACACCCAAAACAATGATTATATTTTTGTTCTACTTTATATATGGTAATGTAAATACGCTATAATGAAATGAAATTGAAGTGGAATGTGTAAGTTCTAGAAAGTGCCTCAAAATGAGTGTACATTTCTTTTCTCTTTCCAATTCTTGTGGGTGAAGCTTGAGCAGCTGTACTGAACCATAGGGCAAGAAGACATATTGAAGATGAAATGACCACAAGTAGGTAGAAACCTAGGTCTTTAATATCCATGGATCCATCTTACCAGTCAGAGACTCTACTTTCCTCCTTCATTTTTTTTTTTAAAACCTAGACTTTTTTTGAAATAAGCTTTAATTGTGTTTGGCCTCTTTGTTTGTTTTGTTTACTTGCAGCTGCATCTAAATCTAATGTTAAAATAGTTAATCATGAAATAAAAACCAGAGTATCCCCCCAAAAAAGTATGAAGAAAGGCTCATGGATGAGAATTGAATAGTAATATCAGAAAACCATGCTAAGGATCTTGTACTCTTACAATAATTCTCTGTCATAAATAGACTCTAACCTGCAATTAAAATTAGAGTTCTGTCTTCTACAATGGTAGAGGATTGTAGTGAGGTTGTCGAAATATCCTTCTGATCCTGACATATGGCTCTCTTACATTGTTCAGCCCATACACACCACAAACACAAGTATTCTGCTTTTCTTTCTTGAAATGCAGACGTTCTGCAATTGTGCTTACCTGCTAGAAGCTGACATGAGAGTTAATTGTTATTTATATTTGATAGCAGTCCAAAAATCAATCTGATCTCACTGCCTTTGCTCTTGAGTGGCTATAGAAAATGTGGCACACAGGAAAAGTCTAATTTAAGAAATGCACCTGTCAGAATATTGAGCACCTTGCCCTAAGGATATCATCAACCCTAGAGATTTAGTCTCCTGATGTAATATGTCTAACTTGTCTCATTCACTGACTATGTTGACATGTAATGTATCGCAGAAGAATAGAAAGTAAAAAAAGTTGCAGAAATTTTTTATGACTTATTGACAGTATATTCAGTGCTGTAAAAAACCAGGAAGAAAGGTCTTTTCAACTGGGACTGAGGACTTCAATCATGAAAGAAAAGAATATGTTTGGAACATTGTGCTCTTTTTTGAAACTGATTATCCAACGATGTGCATAAGATTTCCTTCCTGGGGAAAGAAATACTCTCTAGGGAACGTCACATAAAGAGAAAATGGTCCTTCATATGGCAGAAACATGCCAGGCTGCTTGATTGTCATAATAAAACATCTTTTTTTCCTTGTTGTCCATGTATCTGAGAGCCAAAACATATATAGCAAGTGGCTGGAATTGACTTTAAGATGCTAGACATAGGATGATCTGCTAAAATATGAAATACTATGTTAAAAAAAGAAGAAGAAGAAGAAGTAGAAGAAGCAAATATTCATGGAGAGGA
The DNA here is from genome assembly GCF_000325575.1 of Pteropus alecto. Taxonomy (NCBI): domain Eukaryota; kingdom Metazoa; phylum Chordata; class Mammalia; order Chiroptera; family Pteropodidae; genus Pteropus; species Pteropus alecto. Next base: position 8,230,669 of record NW_006434825.1, read on the forward strand.
GAATGGTTCCTGTTGACTGAACTTTTACTGAAGTTCTAGTTAACATGCTGGACTTTTGCTTCTTAGTCTACTTATCCCCCTGAATAAGAACTCTATTTCAGTGCTTGGTAATCACTTACAAGCTCCTGTGAAAGACAAAAGGAAAAGTAAATCATCTTTCAGTTGCTCCTGTGCCACAAAATACCCGACTCTTCTATACTAAGTTAAATGAAGGAATTCTTAGTTTCCCTTACCTATGACCTTGAACTTGGCTATGAATGCCCCTTTTTCAAATATGGCTCTTGAATATGAGTCTGATTTTCTTTTAAATGTTTTTATGACATTGAGTTTTTCCAACCTCAGTAATAAATTTCAATTCACTGACTCAAATTTCAATTGTTCCAACTTCAATTCAGTAGTGCCACCTGGAATATCTGGTATTCAAGCATTACTTTAAATATTTCTAGTACTGGCAACTTCTGGAATTGTAATTGGCTGCTGTTAACTTTTAAAACTTCACTTGATGCTCCTAAGATAATCATCCATTATCCCCACATCATAGTGCCAACTGACATCAAGTGTGCAATTGCTTCACAAGTCATATACCATCATATCAAAATCTAGAGACAGCCGCAGTGCACAGCAGCTAACAATAGGGCCATTATAGCAACTGAGGGTTGAGAGAGTCTAAGACATAAAAGTAGAGATGTAGACTTTCCAAAGGTCAGAAATAAGGAAAGAATCAGAAAACGAGAACTCTAGAAATAGCTTAAGAGAAGTTGAGGATAAAACATAGTAAGTAGTAGAAGCTATTAGATTAGAAAGCAATGTAGTTTGTCAAAAGCCAAGTAAACTATAGAAAAGAATAAAGAGAAAAGCACTGGCAACAATATGACTTTAAAAAGTCAAGTTCTGCTTTTGCCAGGACTCTTACACAGATTCTAGATCACTGATGCCAAATTCAGAGCTCCAAGTGGAAGTAGTTCAATTCTACTAGGGAGGTGGTAAATTCATTAATAGGATTTGAGAGGGTAATATGGGTGTAGAGCTAAAGTCAAGTACTGAGAAAAAGACTTGCAGATTTCCTTTTGGTGAGACTCTATTCAGATGCTACTAAGTACTAGCACTCTTCTGGGCATAGAAACATCAAAGTTAGTTAAGAAACAGGTTCTAAAATAAAGGAGCTAGTAGTCTAATGAGGGTCATTTATTATTAGCAAGAGGTTTTTTTAAAATCAAATTTTTGATTTAGGAACATTCCTAAGAAGATATTGGGGATATATTTGTAATACATCTCAGTGGAGAATGCAATAATAATACTAGTGGCAAGAACCAATAAGGCTTTAAATTCAGGCATGGCAGATTAGTGTGTGTATGCTTGCGTGCGATATTGAGCAATAGAGAAAGAGAGAGACAGACAGACAGACAGACAGAGAAATTTGAAAACCATTATGGGATTAAATTGAAGATAGAAGGAAAAAAGGAGAAATACGTCATGCTTTTGGTATCTAAAAACGGCTGAGAATATTACCTAAATAAGGGCAAAAAAAGAAGGAGACTTTCTTTTGGGTCAGACTAGGAAGGGAGCAGTTCTGAGAAGCTGAAGTTTAAAATTACTCAATTACTTGCCATCTTTATGTATTTTTCAGGAAGAAACACATGTCAATCATGTTTGGTCAATGTGGTTAGCACAACTCAGGCTGAAAAAAAAAATCCCTCCATTTGTTGTCTTTAATTAACATAAGGAAATAAATTCATGTATGAATTTTTCTTTGTTGGCCTTACAAAGATAGAGCTCAAAAAAATACCAAGGGGGGTGGGAGAAACAGTAAGTTACTTATCTATAGGCAGAATAATCTGATAATGATAAAAATGAAATTAAAAAAAAAACTGTAAAGAGAGAGGTAACTTCTCATTATTACAAGAGTAGTTCGTAATCACATTCTGTGTATGTGGGATAAAATGCTATTAAAAAATATTGGTTAATTTATTTGGGTCATTTAAGAGTCCATTGCCTTAACTGTATTTGACTGTGTCTCCAAGAATCAGTGTTAGAGCTGAAGTAGAGAGTTAGCATCAGAAAGAACTGGGTTTAAATCTGGCATCTTCCACCTACTAACAAATTAGTATTTGTGATATTATTCAATTTCAATACGATCTAATTTTCTCATTTAGAAAACTAATGGGCACAGAACTTGTAGAGCTATACTGCATTCTATGTACTCGTCACTATTCTAAACTTTTAAAACATATACAATCATAACATCAGCCTTTTGAGATAGGGACTCTTACTATCTTCATTTTATTTTTTATTTTATTTTTGTTTATTTATTTTTTTTTAGGCGAGGCAATCCTTGGTTGACCTCACAGATTGCAAGAACCTTGTCAGCCTATAATCCCTTATTTATTTTTTTTAAATGCCTACAGCACCTGTTCTTCCTAAGTGGTCTCCCATCTAAGTACTAACCAGGCCCGACCGTGCTTAGCTTCCAAGACCAGACGGGATCAGGCTTGCTCAACTATCCCCATTTTAAAGATAAGAAAATTGAGATAACAAGGAAATACTAGCCAAAGTCACAGTTATTAATTAGCAGGGTTAGAAAACTAACCCCAGTGATAGATGCTCTCAGAATGCAAAATCTTTTCCCTTTGCTGAACAGAGTGTACTTCTCAAAGGTAGAGAAAATTTATTATGCTTTGATTGCTTTTTTACATCACTCAGATCAGATACATTTTTAAAGAGTAAATAGGAATGATGACTGGTAGAGAAATAAATAAGATTTACAATAAATTAGATTAGTCTATTACTAGTCCTTGTCTAGCACAGAATCTGTTTTTTTCCTGAATACAAAAAAATAATATGAGTGACAGGCAAGATGGTGAACTAAGAAGTTTTCCATTCACATCCCTTCACAAAAACAATAATGTGGCCCCCATTCGTGGTCAAAAGTGCCTTGTGGCAAGTTCTTATTTTTCAAAGTATTGAAAATATTGACAAACAAGAACACTATACCCAGCAAAGCTGCCCTTCAGAAATAAAGAGATAAAATGTTTCCAGGCAAACAAAAGCTGAGTATTCATCACTACTAGACCTGCCTTATAAGAAATGCTAAAGAAACTCTTCAAGTTGAAATAAAAGTACACTAAATAACAGCATGAAAATATATGTAAGTATAAAACTCAAAGGGAAAAATAAATATATAGTAAAATTCAAAGTACTCTATACTGTAATGGTGGTTCATAAATCACTTTTAACTCTAGTATAACATTTAAGAGAAAAGAGTATTAAAATAACCATAACTATAATAATCTATTAATAGATATACAATATAAAATATGTAAAATGTGACATCAGTAGCATAAAATAAGAGATAGGGGAAAAGTAAATGAGAGTTTTATTCATGCAATTGAAGTTGTTATTACCTTAAAATAGTCCATTTTAATCCAAGTATCAGATTTTTTATGTAAGCTTCATGCTAGTCACACACACAAAAAAATCTGCAGTAGAAACACACACACACACAAAAAGGAAACAAAGCATAATGCAACAAATAAATCAAAAGGAACATAAGAGAGAAAGAAACAAAGGAATTGTAAAACAGTAAGAAAACAATTAATAAAATGGCAATAGTAAGTTGTTATCTACCAATAATTTAATTCAATGTATATAGATTAAATTCTCCAATCAAAAGGTACAGACTGTCTGAAGAGATGAAAAACAATAAATCGCAATATGGTGCTTATAAGAGACTTTAGCGTAAAGGACACACATAGGCCGAAAGTAAAGGGAGAGAAAACCCACTAACTTTATACCTTGAGGAACTAGCAAAAGAACAACATATTAAGCCCAAAGTTAGCAGAAGGAAGGCATAATAAAGAATAGAGCAAAATAAATGAAATAGAGAATATAAAGACTAAAAGATCAATAAAAATAATGTCTTTTTGAAAAATAAACAGTATAGACAATTCTTTACTTACAGAAACCAAAAATAAGAGAGAGCAAGCACTCAGAAACAACTATAAATGAAGGTATTACAACGGATACCACAGAAATTCAAAGAATCATAAGAGACTGCTACAAATAATTATATGCCAATTACATAACCTAAAAAAAAAGAAAAAAAACAGGATAAATTCTTAGAAACTTGCAATTTATTAAGATTGAATCATAAAAAATTAGGAAATCAGAACAGACCAATTACTAGTAAGGAAATTATATTGGTAATCAAAACCCTCTCAACAAAAACAAAAAGCCCAGGAGCAGATGGCTTCATGGGTGAATTTTGCCAAACATTTAAAGAAGAATTAATGCCAATTCTTCTCAAACTCTTCCAAAAAGCTGAAGAGGAGGGAACACTTCCAAACTGATTTACAAAGCCATCATTATCCTAAAGCCAAAGCCAGAGGACTCCTCAAAAACAAAAATTACGGGCCAATATCTCTGATGAATGGAAAAGCAGAGACTCTCAACAAATACTCACAAACAGAATTCAACAGCACATCAAAAGGATCATACACTATTGTCAACTGAGATTTACCCCTGAAATGCAAGGATGGTTTCTGTATACCCAAATCAAATAAAGTGATATACCACATAAATAAAAGGATAAAAATCATATGATTATCTCAGTAGATGCAGAAAAATATTTTATAAACTATAACATCCTTTTATGATAAAAAAAAACTCAGCAAATTATGTATAGAAGGAATGTATCCCAATCAGTAAAGGTATGTATAACAAGCCCACACATCACACACAATAGTGAAAAACCGAAAGCTTTTCCTTTAAGAGCAGAAAAAAATACCATGATACTGCCACTTATCACTTCCATTTGATATAATACAAAAAGTTCTAATAAGATTAATTAAGCAAGAAAAATAAATAAAAGACATTTAAATAGGAAGAAAATTTTTCTGTTTGCACATAAGATAATTTTATATATAAAACCCCTTAAGACTCCCTTCAAAAACTGTTAGAATAAATTAATTTAGTAAAGTTGCAAGATATAAAATACCCTTATAAAAATTATTTGCATTTTTATAACAACAAACTATCCTCTCCAAAAAGTTAATTAATTCAGAAAATAATCTTATTTAAATAGCATTGAAAAATAAAATAAAATAGGAATAAATTTAAACAAGGAGGTGAAAGATTTGAACACTGAAAATTAAAAGATATTGATGAAGGAAATTGAAGAAAATACAAATAAATGGAAAGGTATCCTGTGTTCATGTAGAGAATTAACTAAAAATTATGGTCTTTGAGTGATTATGACATGTCGATGTAGGTTTATCAATAGTAATAAACGTACCTCTCTACTGGAGGATATTGATAATGGAATAGGCTATGTGTACATGGGGACAGGGGATGTTTGGGAAATCTGTACCTTCCCATCACTTTTTCTGTCAGCCTAAAATTGCTCTAAAAAATGGTCTCAATTTTTAAAAAATGGACAAAATTCCTGAATAGATATTTTTCCAAAGAAGGCTTACAAAAGGCCTTCTTTTCACAATAGATATGTGAAAATATGCTCAACATCACTTATTTGAGAAAAACTCAAATCCATACCACAATGAGATATCACTTCAAACCTGTTAGGATGATGGCTATAAAAAAGACAAGCGATAACAATCAATTCGCAGGAGTACAAAAAGATGAATGTCCTTGTACGTTGTTGCTGGGAAGATAAATTAATATAGCTATTATGGAAAGCAATATGGAATTTACTCAAGAAATTAAAAGTAGAACTACCATTTGATCCAGTAATCCCACTTATGGGTAAATATCCAAAGGAATTGAAATCAGTATCTCGAAAGACGTCTGCACTCTCATGCTCACTGGTGCGTTATTCACAAGAGCGGAGATAGAGAAACAGCCTAAGAGTCCACCAGTGGATGATTGGAGAAAGAGAATGTGGTATATGTGACACAATGGAATTTTATTCAGTCATAAAAAAGACGAAAATCCTGCTATTAGAATAACATGGATGAACCTGGGGGCCATTACGTTAAGTGAAATAAACCAGGCACAAAAAGACAAGTTCTGTATGATCTCATTTATATGTGGAAACTAAAAAAAAAAGACACATTCATAGAAGCAGAATGTAATATTGGTGTCCGGGTGCTGAGGGGTGGAGGAAATGGGGAAATGTTTTTTGAAGTGTGCAAAATTTCAGTTATAAAATTAATAAGTTCTTGAGATCGAATATACAGCATGGTGATTATATTTAATAACACTGTACTCTATACCTGAAATTTGTTAAGAGGTAGATTATGTGTTTTAATCACACCTAAAAAATTATAACTATGTGAGGGGATAAATGTTGTTGATTCACTTGATTGGGGTACTCATTTCAAAATGTACATGTGTATAAATCATCACATTGTATACCTTAATACAGGGGTCCCCAACTCCTGAGCTGCAGACTGGTACTAATTCATGGCTTGTTAGGAACCAGGCCATACAGGAGGAGGTGAGCGGCGGGCCAGGGAGCGAAGCTTCATCTGTGTTTGCAGCTGCTCCCCAGCGCTAGCATCACCACCTCAGCTCCACCTCAGATCATCAGGCATTAGATTCTCATAGGAGCACTGGTCACTGTGCCAAAAAAGGTTGGGGACTACTGCCTTAAAATATACACAATTTTCATTTGTCAATTATAACTTAATAAAACTAGAAACAAGAAATAGAAAGAGTATGAATCAAGAGTTTATCCCTGAGAACTGAAAGAAATAGTGAGAGCCAGTGAGTCAGTATGAGAGAAATAAAGATGATTTCTAATAATCCAACAACAGCTTAGACTTACCCTAAAGCCTGAGAGATTAATGTCATTGTATTAATATCAGGTTGGTAATCAAAATATCCACGTAGCAAGAAGCAAGAAATGTACCTATATACAAAATGCCTTTCTACTGACATATAGAAGATAATTCTGGCAGGATTTGTTTTATTGTGTTTTACTATAAGAACATAAAATGAAAACTTTGATATTGAAATATAAATAATAGAAGCCTATTTAGAACTATAAAAGTAATAAAAAGCCATCCAATTTAAAGATGAAAATAAGAATGATGATCCCTACTTCGTCCCATTAATGACGGCTCCTCAAAGGGAAAAAATCCCGTTTTTCGTAGCTTAACACAATAGAAGAGGATTTCTCATTCATATGAGGTCTAAGTGTTACTGATCAGTGAGCAGTTGTCTTCCAATACATAATTCATGTTTCATGACTCCTGTTACCTAGTAGTTCAGCCATTTCCCAGGGTCTTCAGTTTAATGATGGGTCCTCTGCAAGTGGAAAGAGCAAAGTGAGAAGACACATCTCCTTCCACTGGTGACAATTAGTTTCATTTCCTACCCTAACACAGAATGGATGAGGAGCCCTAGTTTTTGTTGTATATCTGCATAGTTTCTGAAGGCTGAGATCATATTGCAAATTTTATTACCAGTGTGTCATAAGATACTTACTCTTCTGAAGTTGTGCGAAAATGAACCATAGTAATCATGTCTTTTCCAGAATAGAGCAGTAATGTTTTTTTAAGTAATACTATGTACCTAATACTGTACTCAACACTGTGAGAAATACAGAATACTAAAGATATGGACACTTAACTTGTAATATTGCCTTATTCTCAATAAGTAAAAAGGTAATAACTAGACCAGTATAAATGCAAATAATTCCAAATTCTGTGATCAAGGCAAAAATCCCGCAAGTAAATTACTAAGAAGTCACCTTGCAGAACATGAAGCATAAATAGAATGTAGATATGCAGAGAAGAACCAATAAATTACAATATACAGGGGATAGAGGAAAATCATGCATCATAGTTTTGCACTTCCAAAAATCACCATTGTTAATCATAATTCAAATCTTTACGAGGTTTTCATATATGACACTTTTTATTAATGACAGAAGGCTTTTAGCCAATTGGTGATAAAGAACATTTTACTAGGGCATAATATTTATTTTAACTGCTTTTCATGTTTTCTATCCATTTGGTTTAACATTTAGAAAGAACTTGATGATATTGAAAAAAAACCATAGCGCAAATCACAACTGTCAGCTCCTATAGTTTGAGGCTTTAACTGACTAAGATGAATTACTTCATCATTGAATAAATCATTACTAATCATAATTTGTATATGTTCTTGGACTTTGCAGTTGAGACCGGCAGTACTACAGCCTGCCCTGAACTAATTGCTATAAATGTGCCAGATGTTATAAAAATCTGGACACATTTGTGATAAAGCCGAATGGTGCAAATTTGGTATAAAGCTAGAAGTGCATGATTTAAGGGTGTAATCTATATTTCTGACATTATAGGTCAAAGAAATATAGTAAGTATAGAGAGGCTTTATTAATATTGTAAAAGGTTATTTCCCTCTGCACTAAAACCATTTTTTTTTCTTTTATATCTTGATCCTAATAGATCTGGGCTTGCCTATAAATTTCTATGCTCCCACAAAGGGCATCCGTCTGTAGAAAAATAAGAAACCAAGGTTTATATTAGAACACTTCTTTTTATTTCAGATATTAACAGACACCTCTGCTCTGTTATACACAAAAATGCATAATAAAATAGAATGTTTCTATTCTTTAAGAGCCTTAAGACTATTAGGACAAAAATAATGTTATGAAGTAGAAAGCAAAAAAAATACAAAACAAAACAAAAAAAACTCGTTGGCACTTTCTGATTCATTTAGAACTAAGCTGCATATTCCTATACTAAATAATAAGCAAACATTACTTAGAGGTTATGGTATCAATATTTCCATTTTCAATACATTGTTATGGTAATAAAGCTTTTTAGTCAAGGAAAATATAAAGCCATAAAACTTAATGCTCTATTTGAGGAGCAATTACAGCAAATTATAAGCAACTGGGTTGTACAAAACTGCTATGAATAAATTTTAAAGTATGATAATGTACCGTAAGCATTTATATAGTTGATAAACTATCCATTTATTTTAAGTGTCAGTCTTTCGAAAGATAATTACCAAAAAAAGCTGGATTACTGAAATAATTATCATGTTGATTACTTAGAAGGGTAGACTTCAAATAAATTTCAGATTAAGAATTTGTGATAGAGTTCTGGTATATAAAATATCACATTTTCTGTTCCATCTCATTTAATCCAACAGAGAATTTGTGGCATGCTTCCTAGTAATGTGTGTGTGCACGCATAGGTACTTTTAATTATTCTGGAAGACAATTGTGTATTTACTAGTCACTATCTTTGACTAAATATTGCAGACATTTTAAAGAACTTTAAGCATTTTACTCATAATATTTTAGAAATTAAAATCAATATGCTTTGAAACTTACTAAATGACAGGACTCCAGCACATATGAACTACCAAATACAGTTTATAAAATTACCTCAATGAATTTTTTCCTGTTTATCAAACAATAAAGTACTTAAATCAACATGTAACCAAACATATATCTGTATTTTACATGAATTAGTTTTACGCCATAAATAATTATTGATGTTATCTTTTTATTAAAACCACTTCCTAAACCTTTGAAACATCAGTTTGGTAATTTGAGAAATAGTTATGTTTAATTGTCACTTAATTATTATCTTGTTATTTTTGATGAACCTATTAATTTTAATAAACCAATTCACTTGGCTATCATTGCAACTTTTAATTATATACTATATATTTATAATCTATATGGTATCTAATATGTTTATTTCCCCATTAGTCTTTTTTAAAAGATATTTTCTCTTCTCTATTCATAAAGATTATTTTGGAGGATTTACAATTAATCATGAGATATTTTGGCTAGTTATTGGTTTGTTTAATAATCTTTCAGCACAGCTATATTAAAATCTTAACACAGTCTATTTTTAAAATATTAAAATATACTTAAATGTACATTGAACCATTCTAAAACTGTAGAATATCCTATAGGGTCTTTGGTATTCTGAATACATTTTTGTCAATGACATGTATATATGAATGCAATGCAAGAATAAACCATACATATATAATTAAATGCCTGCCTTACCCATTTGTTACCAGCTTCTCTGAGATATGCCATGCCCACAGAAATTGTTAAAAGGGAGGCCTAAATTCAAATACTTTTTATATTTGACCCACTGACAAACACTGATTGGCTCCAGGAATCAGTAGAGAGTTATGTTATTAAGAAATAATACAGAAAACAATTCTGTTTTAACTATGAAATGATGATAGTTTACTTTCCATTAAGGCTTTTGAAATCATTATTTTCTAATACTATGGAAAGTATGTGGAATTGCCTCATGAGATATACGGTAAGATTATGATTCTTAATAAAAGCTTCTTACATTGGCCTCTTTCCTATTATTCTGTTTAGGTAGAGTATATGACTGAAGAGTCACCAAATTAAATAAAACTGAACCAAAACCCAAAAAAAAACTAACATCCAATGGCTTATTCTGTCTATAGAAAAAGGAATCTCTCTGGGTTCTTGTTTTGTACCACGTTTTCTAAATTCTCCCTGTACACATGCCCTTACTCGCATCCTAAGGCAACTGTGTACAGATTTTATTGGGTAGAAACCAGGACCTTAACTGTCCGTGTTTACGAGTATGCCAGGTTACATATTTCCAGTTTGTAGGGTTAAAAGATTTCCCACATGGGTATCATGTTATAGTCTCTTTTCCTTTTCCAGGCAGAGTGATACAGATGGTCGGTGTGTTTCCCTA
>NW_006434825.1:8241403-8255981 GCF_000325575.1 Pteropus alecto
CCTAAATGTCTTCTGTAAAATGGGGACAATTAATCACCAAGTGGTGTATGAGAAAGATTGTATAGAAATAAAAAAGTAAATTAAGTACTTACCAAGTATAGGTAAGTATTCAATTAATGTTTACTAATATAGTAAATATTAGTGGTAGCTCTTATCATTTTTATATTTTATTGTTTTATTTTGATACATCATAACATCTTGGTTAATAAAACACAACTGAGACTCAAATATTCAAATGCATTTAGTTAGCAAAATCTGAGTCAAGCTATGTCATAATCTACTTCTTCCAAGTGACTTTGAGATACACACACACACACACACACACACACACATATACATATATATAATTATTTGGGTTCTCAAATCATTTTTAAGCTCTTAGAATTTAGATTTTTAACTTCTGGTAGAACAACAAATGAACCTTTGCTCACACTTGATGTTACTTCCTTAGTGCTGATCAAAGCCTATCACTCCATTATGTGTTTTACCCACCAAGCTAGAGTTTGCTTAAATTTTTTCTTGCTCTATCTCTGTGGACACAGAGGCGACTAGAAGTTTGTACACATTCTCCATTATCTGCTTCAAGATATCTAAATATTGAAGACTTGTTTCTTCCATTTTAAGTAATTATTTAATTTTCTGTTGTGTAGCGATAGAAATGGCAGAGAAATAAAGACAGCGAACCTGAAATGTGCTAAGATAGTCAAAGCTGCTGCTAACACAGCAAGCTCAGTTTTCTATTAATCTAGCATCTTGATACTACAGAACTGATTAGTTATCATCAGTTCTGAAGAGACATGCATTTAAATCTTAAAGATCACAATGGAAGAATGTACACTATTTTGATGTCATTATTTACATTTCACTTCTAGTCCTACTTTTAATTCTCATTTATAATGGGACTAGATTATAATGGCTAAGGTTAATGAGACAATTAACTTTATACACGATACCAATCACAAAGAGTGTTTTAGTGTAATTAACCATGGTGACTTCTAGCCGAGTTCTTTGTATTCATAAATATATTTTTCAGGAGTTCTCAAGGCTTAAGGGAATTATTTTGAAAGTTTCAAAAGCATATCAAGAAGCCAGATGTAGAAATATTTAATTAAGTTTTGTTATAGGAGACAAAATGAGTATGAATCATGTGAAATGCAAGTTTGTGGTAGTCAGCAGTATATCAGTTTCCAAATAGAGAGATACAGGCATTCACGTGAGAGCTTTTAGTGTGTTTCTAGAACCTCCCATTTGACCTTTTCTTAAGTCTGTTTTTCAAAAGGGCTTGTTTTCTGACTGATGTATTCAAAATGCTCCTTTTCTGCTGACTGGGCCCAATTTTGTTGTTTTATGGGAATGCAGCTTGAGAAATTTGCAAAGACATGACCAGTAGCTCATGTACAAAAATGGATTTCAGAAAAGAGTTGTGATGTTTCTTGTGTTTTCTCTCCTCACAGTGAAGCTTGTCAACACCTCATGCAAATGCATTTCATAATTTTACAGACTCAAACCTTTAAAGGCATACATACTTTCAGAATTTCATTTGCTTTGGTGGGACTTCCCTCTCTTACATATTCTTGAGACTTTAAGTAACTTTCAGGTGCTCAAAAAGAATGAGTCACTTTGACAAAGTAATTGGACATTGAGATGAGGCAAAAAAAAAAAAAAAAAACCCAAAACCAAAAAACCCTGCTAGTTGATAAAACAAGTTATTTTTTTTATCTTTAAACACATCTCTAGTTCTTATTCCTATTATGTTCTCTGCCAGTGTTGAATGAAGCAGTAATTAATTTGCTTTGCCACTATTGTATAAAATTCTCTATTTCATTTAAATTTTTGAGAATTTCAAAGATTCTTTTTTTTTTCTAGAATGACATAATGACATATCTCTGTACACTGTGTCCTAATTAGTTTATCTTCTGACATAGTTTTAATTAGCTTTATATATCTGGCTGACTTTTCTTCATTGACAATTGCTGCTACACTTCAAACAAAATGGTGATTTTTATGTTACAGCATCATTTACTTTTTGAAATCCCCTTGTATTTAGTAGAAAAAAAGAGTGTTTTTCTTTTCCCTATCAGGAGGCAGAACTTACAGTAAAACGAACGATGGATTTCTCCCCTGATCAGCTCCCTTTTGACATCTGAGCCCTGGATAGCAGTCCAAAAGTGTCTGGGTACAGAGGCAATCATCCAGCAAAGCAACCTCATTGCATTCTCCATCAGAAACAGGAATTCCCAACAAAGTCTGCTAGCTGAAGTTATATATGATATATGGCCCAGGGGGAGCTGAGCTGCTTTGTGTGTGTGTGTGTGTGTGTGTGTGTGTGTGTGTGTGTGTGTGTGTGCACCAGTATATAGCCCTGTAAAGGTTTTCTTACATTATTTTATACGACTTCTCTACCGTAGTTTTCATGTTCTTCTAAATTGGAAACACACTTCTCATTCTATATAGCAATTATTGAGTTTCCCTCATGGTTTAGCAAATAGGGATTGTCTGTAAGGTAGGGAATATTAAATGTATCCACTGCGTCATTCCCAAATTACCTGAAAGATGTAAAGTAGGAGTCTGGGATTTAAAATCTTTTGTAGAATACCTTTTCCTCCCTTTATCCAGTTAGTAAGTTACAATTTGAATCAGTTATTGAAAATCAGCATATAATTTCTAGCTCCCACTCCTGCTTTTTAAGTACAGAATGGTTATAGGAAAAAATATTAGAATCAAGACTATCTAGTCTGTTTCATCTGTAACTGGGATAACTATACTCACTTTGAAAAGTGTAACTGCTATATTAAAAAATAAAACTCTGAGAACCAGTTCTATGTCTCCTTTCAATTTCTTAATTTGGATTCCAAATCTTTGATTTGAGGCAAATGAAGGGACATACTAAGCACATCTTAGAAATTCTGAAACTCCAGTTATTCGAAATAAGATTTTATATATATGTATCATAAGGAAAGGATGCCATGGTATTAAACAATAGTAATAGCCCAGATACCAAAAAATTAGAGATAATATTATGTTTCAGAAAAATATATGTGTATGTCATCACAAAAAGTTATTAAATAAAAAGAACCAATGCTTAAAAAAAAATAGGTCCTGGCAAAAGAACCTTGGCTCTTCTCAGACATGCCTTTTAGTAACTGTGTAATCACAGGAAAATTATTTAATCTCTCTAAGCCTCAATTGTATCATTGAAGCAATAGGTATAATTATAGCACCTACCTAAAGAGGGCTATAAGGATTAAATATGTTAAAGCATACAAAGAATATAGCATAATGTCTTAACAAAATTTTATCCTATAGTTATCGACATCATCATCACTATTATTGCATTCAGATTTGGCTAAAGTTGGATTAGCATAGGATTTTGTCGAGCTGATTATGTTTCTTTTGTGTGAATTATACTTTTTGTCCATAGTGTTATCAGGAGTTACTTTTTGACTTTTACTGCAGTGGGGACTTATTACAAATTTCTTGATTACTTTGATTGATTCAAGACCAAGACACATAGAAGTGTTCCTATAAGTGTTACAGCTATTGAACAATGCCAATCAGTCATCTTTCTCATATCATCTTAAATCTTAAAATTAAAAAAAGTGAACTTTTTCTTTCAGGGCTCTGTGAAATTCACATAACATCTCAAAAGCTAAGAAGACTTTGCCTTCCCACACCCCCCTCCATTTCAAACATAAAATTAATGACTTTGCAGCCAAATTGATAAGATCTGTGTCATTTAATGTCTCAGATGAAATAAGAGGGGCAAGAGCAGTTGTAGATTCTTAGCTGTTAAGAGGCTCCTAGGTGGCTAAGCTCTTAATACACTGCTTTACCTTGTCAAGAATTTTAATACCTCCTGCTGGAATACTGATATGCCTCAAGGTAGATTTCACTTGTTCTCACATAATCAAAAGCATCTGGTACCTTAATGTGTGTATGAGAGACTGGTACCCAGGCATTGCCCCCTGTGAAAATGTCCTCCAAAGTCTGATTATTCTAAATCCCTGATAATGATGTGATTGTCCCCAGCCTGGCGCTGAAGGCAGTCTTCTCCAAGGTCAGTCAGCGGTGCATCTTATTTCTCATGTGTTTACCACTTACTGTTGCTTTTAAGCATGGACCAATTATAGCTACCTGGAATGCTGGTGTCTTTCTGAGGTTACCTAATAGAGGCTGCTAAATATACCTTTGCAAAGCCAAGGGAAAATGGGTGAATATTACTGTAAGTTTTCTTAGGTAAGGCATCTACTTGAAATCAAATTTTGGGTTGCCTTCACTTTTCTGTTTTAAGGTATCATAATATAGGGAAAATCTAGGTTGAGATAATTAAGAGTTTGGTGAAGAATTAGCTTGAAATAGTAGACTATGGTTAGATAAGGAGGCAAAATTAAAAAGAGAATGACCAACTGGAAGAAACTGGGAATGTTTAAAGTTCACATTACAATTAGTAAACGCTAAGCATATAAGCTATCATACACTTTCACATGCATGTCAGACACAACATATTACATTCTATCTCAGTTGGAATGCAGATTCACAACCCTTCTCAACATAGCCTTCAAGAAAGCACAAACGATTGATCCCCCACTACGCCTCTATCAGTGGTCCCCAATCTTTTTGGCACCAGGGACCAGTGCTCCTATGAGAACCTAATGTTTGATAATCCGAGGGGGAGCTGAGGCGGTGATGCTAGTGCTGGGAGCCGCTGCAAATACAGATGAAGATTCACTGGCTCGCCCGCTGCTCCCCTCCTGCTGTGCGGTCCAGTTCCTAATAGGCCACTGATGGGTAATGTAACAGTCCAAGGCCAGGAGGTTGGGGACCCCTGCTCTAAATAAATTTTATATAGCACCATGATTCTTTATCATGGGGCCATTCCACGAGTCATTGTACTGGGAAAGAAAAGAAATAGAAGCAGTATTGTGCTCGTAGGTAGGTAATCTGAAAATTTAGTCCCATATGATTTCCCTTGGAAAGTCCACCTCGACTTTGTGAAATTCTGACCATGCTCCTTCCCACACAGGGCTGCTGGAGAGATTGGATCAGATAACACACGTGAATGTGCTCTCTAAATCTGGAACGCTGGTGATGCTCCTATAAGCATTAAAATCCACATTTCATAGATTTGGGCTTATTATGCCTTAGGTAGGGCTGTAGAATCTGCATTTTATAGGAGCACTAGGTGATTCCAATGAGCAACTTGAGAAATGCACTGCCTTGACATTTGCCTGCAGGTATGAAGGTAAACTATGAAGATGATAGACACCATAGTGACAGGATGGGAGTGATAACCATGCCCAACGTGGAAGACACCTTAATGTGAATTTGGACTAAAGTTCTCTAGAAATAAGTATACTTCTAATCAAATTAACTTTTAAAAAACTTTACTTGGATAAAAATAAGCTTTCCTTTGAACTTCTTACATTCCTTTGCATAATTCAAATTCCTTTATTGCTTGAGGAGAAGTGCTTGAGCATTCAGAGATGAAAGACAGAAATTCATAGGTAAAATTACTCTAACAAAAGCTATATCAATGCCAGTGGAATATCTGTGCTATTCGCTGCCCCAGTATCCCTGCCACGCCTCCTTTGTAGTTAGCTGAAAATCAGGTGGTAAAGTTGAAACATCTGTATAGAGATCTAGAATGAGATTCAGATTTTTTTTTTTAACTTGTGTAATATATTGAAGGATGCTATAGGGAACAAAAATTGACTCTGGTCTCATGGACTTATTCCCATTTTCTTACTGCTAGTAGATTATCTCTTTGCAAAATATTTCATCTTTGAAAGTATGAATTTATTCTTCTATAGAAGGGTGACAGTAACTCTTATCTCACAAGGTTGTTGAGAGAATTAGTGATGTAAAATATTTGTGTATGTTTATATAATGCCTCACCCTGTCCCTAGCATGAATGTTTGCTGAATTAATATAAGGACTTTTTTTTTTTCAGTTTATTAATTCCATAAAGTAAGACAAAGAAAGAATTTGTAATTATTGCAAAGTGACCCTATCGAGTATGGTAATAGTAAAATGAAGACAGGATATTACGGACATCACTCATTCATAGGGTTATCAAGAGTTGCTGTCAACTCAATGGTACGTAACACACAGCAGTGGAATGGGTTTTGAGAAAGCCGATTTGTTGGACATTGGTGAGAATAATAGCCACTTTTAGGTTTCATATTGGGTGGAGCAGCATTTCTTCCAAAGCACATTGTCTTCGGTGTGCAGAGGCCATGGAAATGTTCAGACCCTCTTTTGCTCATAGAAAATCAAAGCATGGAGGCAAACGGTCGTCCAAGAAGCTGCATCATTTAACTTTTCAGAACTAGGGGTACAGAGAGGTGCTTAGAGGCGAGGAAGAAGTAGGAAGTTCTCAGAAAGTCCTCCTGTCCCCTTTGGCCATTTATACAGATGTATTTCCACTTTACAGGGCACGGGGGTGTCAGATTACAATCTAACAATTTCCCGAAACTAAGATTCACTTCTAGAAAACCACCCTTGCCATTGGCATCAGCCTTCAATTTCAAGATGTTATCTGCTATTCTTTCTCTTTTAGATTCCACCTAGGACTGCGAGGACTGTTTTTCAATCTTGTAAATCTCACTTACACGGAGATTTCAAGAACTATGAGCTCTCCTTAACTGCTCTGACCTGTTCTCTGCAGACTCATATTCAGTGACTCCTCACTTTCCTTCCTCCCCGTTCTCCTTCTGATCTTACCCTGGCCAGACTCTGGCTTGCAGCAACCCTGGCCTGAAAATCAACTTCAGATATATGCAGATCATGCTTACTTTGAACATATTTTATAGGCTGGGTTTATCCTAAGTCTGACACAGGCACCGAAGACCTTGCATTTTTACATACAAGCCTTTCTCTTCTAAGATTTGGAATGAGCAAGATGAGGGAAATGATGAAACTCCAGGGGAAAAAAAAAATCATGGAAGTTCAAATTTCTTAGGGAAGGATTCTTTTGAATCTCAATTGGTACATGCAAGAATATATAAATATATAAGATTACAGGCTGGAGAGGAACATCCCTAGAAAAGGCACAGCATCAGTAACAGGAGTTTCTGGCGAATGAATGTTGATGATAAGTGACTTTCCCTCCTATGGACTGACTCTGCAGAGCCTGAGAATGATAACCCCACTGGAGCAGGAGAAACTTTATCATACGCAGCCTAGTTCTCTTCCACATCTTTCCTTGAAATCTTAACCCTAATCTCTATACCCCAAGCCAAATTTCTAGTTCTTCTCTAAATCTGACACCATCACTCCCATGCTTTTGGAGACATAATAAAGACTGGTGCCATTTCAATCACATTCGTTATAATCCTTCAGACAAATTGTCTTGACAGTCCCCGCTCCACACATGCCTTTCATTTCACTTTCCTTATCTAGTGATGCTAAATTTTCAACATCCATAAAGACTAACCCTCCTAAATTGCAATACAGTGATTATAAATTTGTTTTTAATACAATGAAAAAATGAGGACCCTGTGTTCAGGAAGTGAATAGGGTGATGGTTTGCCAAGGTTTTGTTTTCCATAAACAATGTGGACATCTCAACAATAATTTCTCTACACCTGAGTTGAGAACCTCAGCCTTCATGAAGTCCTCTCCCACTTACCAAATATTTACCAGCTCCATGTCACCTCTGCCTGAGGTCTAACATGAAACTCACAGCATTCATCATCTTGCCCAATCTACTAGGAAAGCCTCTACAAACATCTCCAGCCACAACTTAAACTTCATATTCAGCCACTGAATAATTTACCAAGGACTTAACATAGTGCACACTCTCATGTCTTCTCAGCTATGTTTCACCCACCTTGAATGGGATCCTAAGTATTTTCTACTCAGTACACTTCTATTTAGTGGTATCACATGTTTTGTCATTATTCCTGCTTTGAAACATTTCAATTCCATTCAGATCCCATTAGTCATTAGTTTTTTGTGTGTTTCCACAGCACTTCCCCACTGCCCACAGTTTTATCAACGATCCACCACATTTAATTAATTCTCAACACATCTGTGCTTCCTACCATACTTTAAGCATATGAAGCTCTAGAGAAGTGTATTATACCTTTGTGTATCCCTTGAAACTAGCTCTGTGTTTGTTACAGAACAGATATTCAACTAATTGTTGAATGGAGGCATACATGGGCGAGACACAATCGAGATGTTCTGAGTCACAAGTTTCCATAACACAGAGTGCATTCGGGTCTCTGAGCCGGAGCTTGAAATAGTGTTTGTTTTGACTTGCTTTTTACAGGGAGTCTTTGCATTGCATTTAAGGCCCACTGGCTGCACAGCAGTTTATACGTCAATTTATAGATGCCATGGACCTTCTGAATCCAGAGCCAGCAGCCTGGCTGAAGGTGATCGGGCAGCCTTTTGACAAGGCCAACAGAAGCACCTCACTTTGCAGGATTCTCAGAGAATTTCACTATCAAAAACGATAGTGAAATAATGTGACAGGACACAATAAAAACCCGGAAATTCACGTGGAGGGCTGAATTGCACCATATGGCTTCCAGTTCTGTACCTAGACCCGATAGGGTGCATTAAGAAAGTCATTTAGACGATGTCTTGTTGTGCCCTGTTATAGAGGACATATGGTGTATTACCCCCACATCATAGCAATTATGAATTTCCTTGTGTTAATCTTTGTCTCTCTCAAAGTTTTGTTTTTTGGCACAAAGGAGGCTTCAGCCGAGATTTCTTGCTAGTCTTCTGTTCTTTCATTACTAGTCACATCTGAAAAACTAAAGTTGAGGTGCTTGACTCAATTATTTCTTATGACAACTACAGTTTTAAAAAGGGGGGGAAATAGCAGTTCTTGAGGATCTAGAGATTTGAAGTCATGAGAGAGCTGATTGTTTCTGGTGAATATTTACTCACCTCTTGCCATTAGGGAGAGCAGAGCAAACGGAAGGAGGCCCAGAGTATAGTGAATAGAAAGAATTCTAACCACATGTGAATGGATAAATATTATATGCTTAACACTGTTCTAGGTATGGCATATAATTAATCTAAATTCACTCTCACAATGTGTTGAATTAGCATGATTTTTTGCCATGTCACTTATCACTTTCTAATAGAGTAAATAATTTACTTATCTATTGGACTTGTTATTTATTGCTTGTTTCTCCCACTTGTATGCAAACTATACAAGAGAAAGTTTTTTTTCCTCTGAGTTTTGGTCAATAAAGAATTCCATGTTCCTAGGATATTGCCATACAACAGATACTGAATAAATGTTCATTGAATGAATGAGTTACATTCACTTTGCAAGGTGAAGAAACTGAGGAACAGAAAGTTTAGATAAACTGCATCCCTGTACAGAGCAAGGTAGCCATAAAATTGGGATTTGAGCCTTTCTATGTGATTGCCATGACTTTCTCTTTATTCTAGCATGTTGCAACCCATGTGCCAAATAGAAAATATCTGTATTTCCTCCTAAGTCGATCACTTATTAGCTCTTTAATCTAGGAGAATTCCTTATTGCTTTTGAATCTGCAAAATTGAGAAATACAAATAACAAATATTGTCATATAGATATAAATTAGATATATATATATGAATATAACTATATATACATGCTAATATATACTCTCTCATTTAGTATTTATAACTCTAAAATGTAGACAGGTTAGGTATCATTATGCATATGTATATATATACACATACATAGATTATGTGTATATATAAAACATAAACAAATCCAAATTAATTAATGAATTAATAGGTATAAAAAATTACTGACTATTGCCATACAGTTAAGGAATCTAAACAGTTTACTGAATGTGAGACTGACTTTTTGTGTCAGTCATCAAATCTCTGTTTCAGGCACATATTAAAAGTGCGGTCTTCAACTTACTATGTAATATCTGAGCCTCAGTTCTTTCTGTGTTAAATAAGGATTATGACATCTCCTTCATAGGGTTGACAGGCTAATCAAATGAGAAAATGTAGGTAAACTGCTTAGCACAGTACCTGAAACACAGCAAATACTCAATGAAATTTATTCCTGTGCATTCTTACTGTTATTTGGTTTATACATGTGTACATATAATAACCCTCATTTCAAAACCAATACATGTGAGTAAATTCATGTAGATTTTGGTCTAATTCTACCTCTGGAATTCCATTAACTTATAGTTGCACATTAAACTTCTGACAGAAGGACAAATCTCTTCTGATACCCTAATTTTGATCAGTTGTTAGATGATTTTCATATTTTTTTCTTTTGACGAGAACTCCAGGCTGTTGGGACATGTTTGGTAAATTTTCGGGCACCAAAATAAAAACCATGTGTGTCTACTAAAGCAATACTCAGAAAATAATGACAAATGATGGGAACAATAGTTAATTTTCAAATATCAAGTGTTCAGCCACACGTTGGAATAAAACTTCAGATATTGTGGTTTATGAACACTTTTTATTGATGTAGTCTATATTTTTCTTTTAAATGAAAATTTAATTTATGTATGTGCATGTGTGTGTATACTTTAAAATATTTTTATATAAACTTTTTGATTTTTTTTTTCTCTTCAATCTAACAGAAGAAATGGTCAGCTTTGAGGGAAAAAAAAAATTACCAGCTCAAGGCAAGTAAAAATGCTGAGAATGGTGAAATGGAGACAATGTTCTGTTAAATGCACTTTCCTCTTTCTTTATTAACCTGAAAAGAAAAGTAATTTATAATAAAAGCTGTATACCTAAATATGTCCCCAAAGTTAAGTTCTTCGTAGGTCTTAAATGTTCTAAAAATGGCCTCTATGTGACATTTTTGCCCCACTTGTCAATTTTTTCTTTATATGGTTTCAGCGGTTTGAGAGTTAGGATACTGCAGCTAGGCACTTTTCAGTAAGTTTGAAGATTTAAACTTCTCGGCCCTTCTATTTTATTTTGTCGTGAGGCAGGTAAGATGTGCCTTGGCCATTCAAATCCGGCAACACACTGAGGACACTTGTACTCAGAAAGAATACTGTGTACTAATTTCAACATATGTTTACAAAACAACCACGATGTATTGATATTCATAAAACAAACGGAAATACAAATAAGAGAAAGGTTAATATCCTATAAATGGAAACATGGTTTCTGTGACATAGTGACCCATTAGTTACCAGAACTCTTTATCACTGTAGGCAGAGACCCAAATGTTGGCTTCTCCATGGGTAAAATTTTGGCAATTAGTTATTGCTGCAAATGTATAATTGCAGGTGCAACCCAGCTGTTTAGTCAGCAATTTGTGAATGTTTGATGCATAGCACACTAAGTACTTTAGCAATTAGAGACAATTGATATAACAATTAATTAAGGCCCTAAATCAATACAAGAAATGTCATTATATTCAAATATTCAAAGAGTAAATGTTGCTAAAGAAAACTTAAAGGAAACCCTAAGAGGAATCATTTCTAAATTAATATATAGAGAACTTTGTAAACAAGTGACCTATTTTGCAAACTTTATCAACTGGATGATATGTATATTATAAAAATTTTCTGAGTTAGCATCAACATGAAACTTGAAATAAAAGAAATTCTCGATCACCTAGAGGAATGTCAGATCAGTCCTTACAACCTTCAGTCAAATATACATTAAGTTCTTCAGTTCCTCACACTCACTCCATCCAAAGACAGGGGATTAACAAGCATTGTTCTCTACTTGTCTAAAGAGGAATGGTTATAAATATACTTTGAAGCTAGAGAAAAGCTTACTTCCCTTCAGGTTGCCTACAAGACTGCTAAACAATGTCCCTTCACCGGCTTCCTAATTGCTTCGTTTTCACCTGCTTTCACACAGGATTTCTCCTGTCTCTTTCTACCACCGAGTGGTAGGTTTTCAACTATCGCCGAATGTGTTGCCTCCATATTCTGCATAGTGCAGCAGTGGAACGACAGACGTCTCCTTGCACACACCTGATTGCCTCCCATAGCACGGCCTTGCTGCATTGCTGAGCTAAAACATGTCCTTCCTGCCAGGAGTGAGGCAGGAGAGGGAGGAAAGAAACAGAGAAGCACGCGTGTAGAATCATGGTACATCTTCAGAAACATCCTCTTATAATTAAATTTAAAAATTGTCATATATTCCATATCCTGAGCCGTTATTAGGGAAGAAGATAACTAGAATCAGAGGGTCTATGATCAAGGATCTCTTTTGAACTCCAAGGATGGATGAAATTGGCTGAGAATCAATAGAAAATTAAAACAGTGGTGGTGGGCATAATAAAAAATTCACAGAGCAACAGATTGTTTTGTCCCCTCCCCTTCAACTTACTGTTGAGGGAGGAATTCCCACCCTAAAATTATGGGGTGGCTGAACATATGGCACCTGACACTGGATGGATGCGATCAAAAGCAGTTTATTAGTCACATCAACTCACAGCCCAGAGGAGGAGGACACTGCATGATGCAGAGCCGTATGGAGGATGCACTCAGCAATAGAGGGGCTGTGGGAGGCAGCTTTGTAGTTACAAGGGGGTGAGGTGAACCTGGTTCTTGAGAGAGGATTCAGTTCTCTTGTTCAAATAATTCTACAGGCTGGCAGGGAACTGAAGCTCACTGCTCAGGGATAAGTAGGCACTGTGCCTGGTCTCCGAGATAAGAAGGGATGTTTGGCTGGGCGACCTTATTTGAAGGAGCAAAGCTGGTAGTAGGGTTTGTGGTTAGGTCATTTAAAGCTGTCTGGTTTTATCAGATATCAAAGCAGCACATTAAGTTCAAGCGTTCCACCACACAGAATAGCAAACTGTCAGTATTGAAAGAACAATCATAAATTTTCTTTATGGCAAGGGCTATGATGATCAGATGGGCTGGTTGGTGAGAGTGGGATTTTTTTTTTTTAACTTCTAGGAATGCCTCTTAATCCTTGCCATTCTTTTAAGTAGCTACGTACCACAGGCAAGGCTTCCTTACTGGGCACAGCCATGCTTACTGCATTCTAAGGGGACTGAGCGAACGATGGTAAAACACGCTGTGAGACATTGGTGAGCCTTGCTCAGCTTTGGACGGTTTAATTTAGATTTCCTACCAGATAACAACCTGTTTTTTTGTTTATGTGTTTTATTCCCTTTATTTTTACGATGGCAATAGAGCTTGCGTGGGGCCATTTCATTAACATTAAAATGGCATTTCCATTGACATCGGAACAGCTCAGGCACCTGCATTGACATGGTAATGACTCCTGTGGGGCTGTTACTTTGTCTGTGGAAGTATATCAGACACTTCATTGACATCTGTAACAGCTCTAGTACTTGCAAAGAGATAGCAATAGCTCCTCCAGGGCCGCTGCCAAGGTGGTGTAAGCACACGTGGTGCCTGCACGGACACTGCAGCAGAGCTGGCACTAATACTTTGAGTCAGCCCATGCAACATACACACACGTACATACACGCGTACATGAAAAGGTTTCCAAAGAGGAGCTGTGGCTTTCAGCACACTTTTAAATAACACTGATTAAATATATAGTTTATAGAGTCGATTTTAATTGTAACAGACAAATAAGATGACCCCCAAGCCCCCGGCCGCCATCCCTCCATGCAGGTACCTGAGCTGTTATGATGTCAGTGGGACGGCCCCACACAAGTTCTACTCCTATGACAAGAAATAAAGAAAATAATACACACACACACGCACACACACACACACACACACACGCAGGTTGTACTTTGCAAGTACTGGAGATGTTACAGGTGTCAATAGAGTATATTACATCTTTCCAAAGACATAGTAACAGCCCTTCAAGAGTCATTACTGTGTCAATGTAGGGAGTGTGGAGAATGGCAAAAGCTGTCATGGTAGGCAGAATTCTGAGACAGCCCCCAAGATTCCTGTCTCCTGGGGTACACACCCATATATTGCCTACTCCTTGTCGTGCTGCGACCCCCTTTGAGTGTGGGTCAGATCCGCAAATATGAGGTATCAATCTTATAATTAGGTTAACTTATATGTAAACATGGAGGGATTTTTGCAAATGTAATTAAGATCGCAAATAAGTTGATTTTGATTATCATGTGTGGGCCTGGCTTAATCAAGTGAAAGTCCTTAAAAGGGCTTTTTGAAGAGATGCACCAAGTTTCACAGGCCTTACTGCAGAAATCCTCCTGCTGACTCTGAAGAAGAGGCCATGCTGTGAGGGGCCAGAGGATCTTGTGGTGAGGAACTCAGAGAAGCTTCTAGGAGCCGAGCATGGTCCTGGATCACAGTCAGCAAGGAAGTAAGAAACTAACACCTAAGACAGAACTCGGTTCTGACAATAATACACGAGCCTGGGAGAGGACCCCCTAACTCCAGAAAGAAATGTGCCCGGCCAGTCAAGGTCACCTTGATTGCAGCCTTGCGAGACCCTGAGCCTGAGGACCAAGGTAAGTTGTGCCCATTCTTAAGACCTACAGAAACTGGGAGACCATTAATGAATGTTGTTTTAAGTTGATAAGTTTGTGGTAACTTGTTACACAGCAATAGAAAACTAATATAGTTTTAAAGTTTAAACGTTACCTGTAATTTCTTAATATAATTATTTAGCATTTGGAGCATTTTCTCTCAGTTCTCAATTTCACTTTGGAAAA
>NW_006434825.1:8257188-8270334 GCF_000325575.1 Pteropus alecto
TGTGGTAACTTGTTACACAGCAATAGAAAACTAATATAGTTTTAAAGTTTAAACGTTACCTGTAATTTCTTAATATAATTATTTAGCATTTGGAGCATTTTCTCTCAGTTCTCAATTTCACTTTGGAAAAATTTTTTTTTTAAATTATTGAAGCCAACAAATACTTCAGAACCAATCTTTCGTATTATGATTTTAAAGGATGATTTCCTTTATAAAATAATATCCGTTCTTTGTAGAAGACAGAAAAAAATGGTAGAGAAGACAAAAATCATTCATAAAATTGTGACCTAGAATAATCAGTGTTAATAATTTATGTGCATATTATTTATTTCTTAATTATGAAGTCATATATGTTCATTATTGAGACTTTAAGATGTAAAAATAAGTTAATATAAATAAAGTCATCTGCTGTCTATCAACTCAGCTTTGTTAATAGATGAATATTAGGTAGGAAGGAAAGCTAATTGGATTGATACAGGATTAGAGATTTCCCTGACAGATGCAATGGTACAGTCAAAAAAGAGAGAAGATGAGTTTTGATTCTCAAACATGTGTATACATTAGAATTATCTGATGCAAGATATATATTTTAAATGCTAGTGCCTAAGGTTTACCTACAGGTCTCAATGAGGCTAGAGATGGTCATAACAGAAACCCTAAACAGTGGTTCTCAGATTTGATATACATACCAATTACCTGAGGATATTGATTCATGAACTCTGGATGGGATCTGACATTCTGTTATAGTTTGAAGGCAGGAGAAAACATAAACTTGAAAGGGGAAGGTTGTGACTAGAAAACATAAGGTTTGGATTAGTCGTTTTAAAAAGGTGGCATAGTTTCAGGTAATGGTCATTTCCACAGATGACCTTAGGTGACATAAATGAGCAGGACTTACAACATATATTGGAGATACTTGTTTCACTTCCAAAAACCCTAAGTGAGAGGGTCTCATTATTGTTAAATGAAAGTATTCTCTCCCATTTTAGTATTTGCTTCTAGTCTCATGGGCAATAGAAGGTGGTTAGAGTAAGATAATGTGTTTAGAAACTTGTAGCCCGAAAGCACGGTGTTGGCGCTCAGACTACGGTACGCATACAAGTGTGTCCATTCTTGTATCTGAACAAGGACAATACTAATCCTCGCCTCGGAATGTTCATATTAAGAATAAAACATCATGGAAATCAACAAGTATATAATGTGGCAAAAAATAACAAGTCCTCAACAAACTTTCGTTTTGCCCACTTCCTTGCTGCTACTGATCTTTTATATATACCTGAGAAGCAGAGGTCGCCCAGATCTCCTGAATTCTCTTTCTTAATAGTGACCATGGGTAAATAGATCTAAGGTTCCAGATGATGATATGAATTAGTATCTGCAGTTGCAAAACAACATACACATACCATCTAAATTATAACAATTACAGTCTTTGACAGGCAGTTTGGTGAAATCATCATGTAATAATTTCCATTATTTACAGCCGAGTGGTTGTTAGACGATGATAAAGAGAATAGTTTCTGTTTGTGAAACGAAGCAGGGCTTATTTCATTTTCCATGTATAAATAGCAAGCTAAAATAAAATACCATGAGAGATCTGGTTTTTAAATAAATCCTGATTGCAATGTATATTCACTTCTTTTAATGTATTTCCCAGTGATAAATAAATGATACATTTGTTTAAAATTATAGATAGATAGATCTCTATAAGCCTCATTCTCCTCAATACTTTTCTGTCCAAAAGTCAGCATACCTTTCCATGAGAAAATGTACAAAAAAAGTTTATTTATTGATGAGACATATTGCGAGGTTGTTGAAGTCTGTCTACCAGGTATATAGTAGTCAGTTCTGATTGGCTTTTCTCAAGAAAACACAGTTATATAAATAAAAGACTTAACAAGAGCTCTTTGGGAGTCCAATATGGGGCTTTCATTTAAGATAACTGGAACGTAGCAAGAGGACTTTCTCTAAAACATTTTATTATAATAATTTTGAAACTACTCAGTGGAACTCATAGGAGCTAAGATTTTATTTATTTATTTTTTAATCTTTAAACATGTATTGTGCTTCCCTCAGTGAAAATTCCTTTCAAAGGTATTATGACATAGTGGGTGTTCGGACAGATGCAAATCTGAGTGGCTACTCTGCTGCTTATCAGTTGTTTGGCCAAGGGAAATGTACTTTGTGGGCCTCAGTCTCCTCAGTGGTAAAGCGGGAGTGACAATACAAAGATTTGTTGTGAATGTTTGTGTGTTTCTCGCATTCCCCAGACCCTACCTATGCTCATTTTACTTCTTGAGTCTGGATGTCTCAGAGGGATATGCAGAGCCACAGATTGGCAGCAAAGAGGCCGGTGAATCTGCCATCTGTGCTGATACAATAACAAAGACAAGGGAGTCTTCCCTCTCAGTGGCATCCATGAAAACAGATATTTATAACAAATTGAAAGAAAATGCCCTTAGAATAAAAATATTTATAAAGTAAAACAAAACAGCAGAATCACTAAGTTGCCAGTGGAGGGGGATACGAAGGAGACAAATGTGGAATAAACATGATTAATTCACAATTAGAATGCAATATGTTCAGCTTATTTATCTAAAAATATTGGGGAGTATCTACTATACGTCCTATATCATTATAGGTACCGAGAGTCCAATGAACAAATGAACATATGTGATTGCTGTCATCAAACACAGCAACCTATTGTAAAACATAAATACATAAATTGCAAATACAAAGATTAATGTAAAGGATACATTCAAAAAGTCATAAATAGAATTCAAATCTTCCTGATTAAATAATTTTATAATAACTATAATCTATTTTTGTGTTAGTATTCATTTCCTTGCGTTATGTTTAATGATTTCTAATGTGTATTCTCCCCAATTAAAAGTGTGGTGCATTGTATCATTTGTTTGGCATTTCAATGAATTTTATCATATCTAACTTCCCTTCTTAACTTACTGTTTTTTATGTCCATTTTCAGTACTTGCGATAGCTCCTTCATCTAGTGAAAACTTATTTTAGAGAATAAAAATGTTATGGAGAATAAAATTGAGAGTCGAAGTGGCATCAGATCACTCTGAGACATTTGGATACATGTAATGAACAGAATTCAAATAATACTGAACAAGTACAGAAGTTTATTGAGTTACCTTAAGCAGGGCTACCGTGTGGCAACAACATAAACAATTTGCAATCACTTACTTGGCTTGTAGTGACAGCCTTGGATTCTTAATAAATTATAAATAAAACCAAAAAACAAAACAAAAAACAAAAAACAAAAAACTTAAATTGTATTAGTTAAAATTTTGCTTCCCAGAGTATAGCTCTGAGATATTATATTGTTCTATGTCAACTTTGCATGATTCCAACTTGAATTAAATGACTCTACTTTATATTACAAACCAAAATATACCCTAAAGTATAACATAAAAAAAAAGTGCAATATTGAGGAAGTTTGAGAGGTTGGAGGAACACAAAGCTGAACTGACTGACTCAGGATTGGGGTGTCTGAAAGACTCACTAAAAATAAAGTAATGTTTAGAGTGCAACCTCAGAGTTGAAGAAGTTGTTCAAGGCAATAGAAAACAAACAAGAGTGAGATACTATTTTCTATTGCAGGGAAGGAAAAATATGTTTCCTTTATTCTTCTAAGCTCTCCACTGGGATTCCTATAACAAAAGACAGATTAACCAGAGGGGGGAAAAATACATATTTATTTAACATAAGTTTTACGTGACATGGGAGCCTTCAGAGGGAAATGAAGACCCAAAGAAATGGCCTAACCTGAGTGTTTTTATGCTAGGTTTGATGAAGAGTGAGAAGTGACAAAAAGATATGACAGGGCAAAGGGTAAGAGGCAAGTGTAATAAATAAATGGGGGGAAATTTAGCAAGAATTAGATGTAGAATTTAGATTTCTCTCTGTATCCCTTTGTCTTCAGAGAGGAGAATGTTTCTTTACTCCTGGTATAGGGAGGGTACCTCTCAGCTCTCAGAAGAGTTTTATGACTTGATTCAAGTTTTAGGACTCGGCCTACCCTCTGGGCTTCCGATTGAGTGCCTGTCAAGTCTGTTGCCTCAATCCTTAAAAAAATGGCAGAAGATCCAGCTTCGCTTTCAGAGTTATCAGTCCAGCTCTCTGGCCCTCTGCCCCATACAGTTTTGCTATCCAGCAAATGTCTTGAAGGGGAGACTGGCAGTGTGCTGGAGAGGCAGGTCCTCTTGGAAGATGGGTCTTTGTTTCCTAAACATTATAAGACTACTCAAGGTTTCACTCTGCCTTCTAGATGCTTACAAGTCAACCCCAAGCCTCCCGCACTATCCCAGAACCCAGTTAATATACCGTGGGGAGAGCGAGCATGTGCTTAAAGACCTTCCTTTTAGGTGTGTAATCTAGTCCTCCACAATTTCTAAAAGAACTGCTGACTTCTCTTCCCCCAGCCAACTGGGCCTGGAGAAGGACATGACCTCAGAGTGAGGAGGGGAGTAGCTGATAATCTTAGACTCGGAGGTTCTCGCCTTATTAGAGTTTTTGTTTGTGTAATCCTTATAGTTTCCACAGCATTTTTTAATGCCTTAAAAGTATTTTTTCTTTTGTAATTTACCCACTATTTCTTAGCTGTGCAAAGGAAGTGCTGATCTGCCACAATCAAATGCATCCTGTCTGGAAATAAAAGTCCTCATCTACTTGTAAAAATGGAGCTATTCAGGGTGAGAAGCAACAGCATGGATATAAGATAAATGATTGGAAAGAATATTAAACACCCAAAGTAATGATACATGGTTGAAGTGTTCTTTGCTCAAATAGAAATATTGAAAATGTTACTATTTTTCTTCCTCTGACAAGTCAGTAAGTTGGGATTCTTGGAGTGAAGGAAAATAGGCTCTGAGTAATAACTACTCTTGTGACCTTAAAAAAAGTCAAATATCTTTCCTGGAACTCAGATTTCTCATTTGTTAAAAAGGATAAATAATCATGATGTTCTTCTTGCACAGACGGCATGTCAGATCATGACAAAAGGCTCTGAAAGCAAATCAGATGGTGATCTCCTCTGTTAAGACATCATGCCATAATAATTTACTCACATCCTATGGGAGTATATTTTTAGTTGATCCGGGATTTGCATAAACAGTTACAGTAAGTTACCACAGATGAATTTGCTGTTGACACATACAATGTATAATGACTGATTTAGGGACACTCAGTCACTCCATTTTGAGAGTTTAAATCTGTAGGTCTTCACTTTATTATGAGGGCTCCAATGTATCAACATTGGCAAATGCAGGAGAAATCGTTAAAGATTTGGGAAAGCAGTTATTGTGAAAGAAATGCATTTCTTGGCTAAAAATTAAAATATAAACAAAAGAAAAAATCTTCTTACAAATTTGTAGTATTTGTTGTTTTCAAAATAGTGTCTTAACATTAGATAACCATTATAAGATTCAAAATAATTTCCGTATGTTAGTTGACATGTACCTTTCTGTGTTTTTACCTCCATTTTATAGAAAGAAAAAGCAAGATGACATGACCAGAATTTGGCAGAACCATTCTGACCCTATACTTTAGTCTCACCCCACTTCTAATAAGTAAAATCTTCATGTTTTAAATAGGCATAAGAAGCGAAGGACACACATTTTGCAGTTCTTTTTTTTTTAATGGAAGCAGATAATATATGCTTCAATAAAGTATTAAAAAAATACTTTGGATGCTATATTGTAAATCCTAAATTGTAATATATTAACTCAAAGTAAATAATCATTTTGTTAGCACTTTTGTTAGCACTATTCAAGTTTCTTGTAGTTACAGCTAAAATATACATACAACCGTATATCATGTGTTTTGCATTTAATGCAATGTCTCTTGTATTTTTCCATGTAGTTATGTAGTCTTCACTCTAATCTTTTTTTTAGAATTTAAACAATAAATCATTCAGAAGATGTGCTTTAATTTGCTTAACCTATTCTCTCTTCTTGCACTTTAAAGTTGCTGTTCATTATTTTAAAGTAATTGAAATATACATGTGCTCATCACACATAAAATATAGCCCAGAATGTTAGAAAAGACAATAATAGATCAAAGGGAAGCAACGCTTATATGACTCTTGAAAAATCATTTAAAAATTTAATCCCTGATTGAAAAAGTAACTTATAATTTTGCCAGAAATATTCACAAATATCTCTTCAGATTGCAAAAGTGGGTTAATAACTAACTTAGAGGCTTAAAATAATAACAATCATATTGTTTCTCAAGGTTTCTGTGGGTGAGAACTGTGGAAAGAGCTTGACCAAAGGTTTTAGCTCAACTTAATTATACAGTTGAGTCAGATGGGTAGCCAGAACTGAAACAGCAAGAAGCTGGAGTAGCGGGACCTGACTGAGCATCTCTTTCTTCATAAGCATCTTCATAGTTTGGGCTTCTTCACAGCATAGTGGCCTCAATACAGTCAACCTGCTTACAGTGCAGTTATAGGCTTCAAAATTGAGTTTTCCAACAAGCAATGAATAGACTCAAAAGTCAAACAGAGTCATATGTGTACTCTCTCCTGTGATGAATCAGTTACATGTCTGGCCAAATACACGGCTAGAAGTTTCAAGGATCTAGAAGATCATGCAGGGCAGAAGATATTGTTAAAGCTTTGCCCCTAATGGTTGCTGGATCAATCAGAAGGAGATACACAATGTTTTAGATATAAAAACACTGTCACACACTGACTTTTAAGTGGCTTAGCCTAGAAATGATGCGTGCTAGTTTGGTTTTGTCACACTGCCCCTTCCTAATGCCCTTCTAGCTATACAGAAAGAAGAAAACTCAAAATATTGCTGAGAATCAGTTTACTGCATGGCAGATTTTTTTCAATTTATGAAAAAAAATTCTATAATCTATAATAAAAGTATTAATAATCTAGTGTTATGAATATTACAATATTTTTTCAATTTTTACTCTATAACTTTTAATTTGTAAATCTTACGGCAACTTGAATTATCATGCAGCAAATATTCACTACCTTTCTCCATCTATTGTGGACAGAGTTTACTACGCTTGTCCGTAATTTGAAGCATAGAAAAAGGATTTGCTTTGAGCTGTGGATATGACTAAAGTGCAAGCCATAAATATGCTTATACAGTTTAGCTTGGCACTGGTTATGCCAGTAATATGCCATAAGAGGACAATGTCTTTGGGCCATCACAGCCCCTTCAGCCTGGCCCAAGAAAGAACATTCACGGAACACCCCTAAACACAACCTGCAGTATAAATAGTACTACCTTGCTGAGTCCATCCTAGAAAAGCCAAAACATCACTGACCTGCATATTAATGAGTGTAATGCACATGTATGTTTTTATAGGTCACTGAGTGTGGGGTGGTTTGTTATGCAGCTCTATTATTTCGATAGCCAATTAATATAATAAGCAGACCTGTATATCATTTTTTTATTGTCTGCAGATGCCATTTTTTCCCCTACTAACACAACTCAGTTAATTAATTAAATAAACATCAGAGATGTAAGAAGCAGGCTTAACAAGAGAACACTGATACTGTTGCAGTTTTTACAGCCACTTTTCGTAGTTACCGAATTAGGGATGAAGATGTGTAATCTTTCGATTAAAAAGCTATGTCAGTGTGCCAGCTGGCTCAGGGCCATGATTTAAGGGAATAGTAATGAATGAGGCAGAAGTAAATGCCCACCATCTGGGTAAAGCTCAAGTGAGCTTGTTTGGACAAGGCTCCAGGGTCAAGTAAATGGAACGGGCTTTAATTTCAAGATGCAGCTGTGAGTGAATAATTCTCAGCTCCTGCAAGCCTTTGCAGGTGTGGGAAGCTGGCAATATGTTTTCAAATGGGGTGGGATGCAGTTATGTCTTGAAAGCACTGGCAGTTGTCATGTCTGAAGAACCATGTGAAGTGGCCCCTCAGCAAACATCAAGAAATGGGGAGGTGTTATTAGACCTTGTTTGAGCCAAAAGAAACAGCATGGAAGTTACACTAGAAAAGGTATATTTTTGCAGGGCTTATTAGAACACGGTGATTCCTTTATCCTCTGCAACCTGGATTACTAAGAACGATACTTTATTGAAACTTCTGGATTGCTAGGGTTTTGTTGCTAAGTGTTTAAATTGGTGAAGAAAACATAGCTAAGCATAAGGATCCCGCTGATTAATGTTCACCTATTAGGCAATTGGGCTCCATGCACTTTGAAATGACTTGGGTTGCTAGAATACATTGAATGATTTTAAAAGGGAGGCACACGTTGGATTTAACTAAAAAAAAAAAAAATCAAGAGGGCAAAATTGTGTCCAGGACCACCTTATGTTAGGGTTCACACTTGGAGCATTTGATTTTAGGATTTCTCGTTTTGTCCTGTTTTATGGTCCAGCCAGGCTAATAATCTGCTCAGAATAACTGTTAATGCCTAAAAAAAAAATAATTTGTGACCTCTAAATAGCCTGTGTGTGTGTGTGTGTGTGTGTGTGTGTGTGTGTATGTGTGTGTACTATGGTGGCCGACTAGATTGCATACAGTGGGATGGATAATAAATGGTTAATAAATGACAGCTAATAATACTACAATTCACCACACCTAAATTCCAGGAAATTCTTTCTAAGTTTTGACAACACAGGAAAAAATGAACACTCGGTGAAAAAAATTTCATTTCCTTTGTCTAAGGCGGCTCCTAGTGAGAGTAGGTCAAATAGGGGCTGCTGAGAGAGAGTATTCACCTTTAAATCCTTGAGTGTGGGGGTTAGGGAGCTGCCAAATGAGTTATTAGGTTTAGTGGAAGTGAGGGCAAAGGGCATGGTAGATGAGGGAGAAAGGAGAGTGAGGGAGGGGCTCTGTCCTAAAATATAAATATTTGATAGGACTACATGAAAGCCCTAAACAGACAATTTTAATAAATGAGATTACATTAAGTAATAAACTTTTCCAATAACTCCAGGTGTGTCACTGTGAAACCTTTTTTAATACTCTCCTAATATCGTCTGCCTCTCTCAGAACATCTTTGTAATGAATAAAAATTTTGTTTGGAGCTCTGTCTTGATCACTAGGATCTGAGATCTTACAGGGCAGGAATAATATTTTAGGGTTCTCTACCTTCTCAATGATTAGCATAACATCTTGCTACATATATTGTAGGTACTCAGTGCCTAATAGTGGATTCGAAGGGAATGAAACGTATTAGTACTTAGCAAAATGAAATAGGATTTATATTGCTATCATTTTAGGAAAAAAAAATAATCACGGCAGCCAATGCGAGCACGGATGGGGAGAAAGAAGTTCATATTTGTTATTGGTATCTACGTAAATTGGTTTAATCTCTTCTGGGAAAATTGGCAATGTATATTATGACATATAAAAATATGCAGATCTATTAGGCTAGTAATATTGCTTTTTGGAACTTATCCTAAGGATATCATCCAAAGAAGAAAATAAGTTTGTGTAAAGAAGTATCAACTGAATATACTTTCCAAAATAAGAAAAGTATGAATTAAATTATATTACTTTTATCAGGTAGGTTAAGAAGCATTGAGAAAAACTGTGAAGAATGTAAAAACCATAGGAAATGTTTGAATTATAATATTAAATAAAAAATAAGTAAAATAGTATGCATGAAAAATTTCTAATTATGTAAAATTGTGAAATAAGTACATAATGACTAAAGTCAACATGTTACGGATAAAATATTTGTGACATGAAATATTTTACTGGTGGAGTTTAACTATATTTCCAAATTTTATACAACCTACAGTTTCACTATGATAAAAGTAATTGAATATAAATTAATTTAAAATATATTCAGTATTTTCCACATACAAAGCACTGTGCTACTCTGATGTTTCTGCTCTGGAGGAGTTATTGTACAATAAGGAATTGAGATATATTGAAATATTATAATCTATTAGTTAATTACTATGTGCTAGAATTTTTGCATAGGTGCAGCTTGGGAAGGTATGAATTTTCTACATAGGTGGGAGGACTGGGGGGCAGAAGAGGTTAGGCAAGGTTGAGGGGCATTGATTAAATTAAATAGGATGAAATCTTCAAAGAGACAGCAAATGAATTGAGTCTAAAAAGATCATTTTTTTCCAGGCACACAGAAGTGAAAGGTCATGTCCAAGGCAGAGGGACTCAAGTTTGGAGGCAGAAATGTAACAGTGAATTCAAGTAGAAGGTGGAAGATGCTATGGCAGAGGTGGGTAGGTATAAATTTTAGGTTGTGGAGTTTATCTTAGAGATGACTGGAAGCCAGTGGAGTGCTTAGAGAGGGGGAATGTTCTGTGTTCTTTTACGATGTGTTCTTCAGGTATAGCTTCAAGAAGAGAAAAGGCTCAGGAAAAAACAAGTTTATTACACTCACAAGCTCTACAGTCTGACGTGAAGCACACAATGCAGGACTACATGGGAAGGACACCTGGGGGGCGGGGTAGGAAGCAGGAGACAGGAGTGAGAGGAAAGCTTTAGACCAGAGCCTCAGTAGGGTTTCCGCAGGAAAGGCACAGGAGGGCAGGGCGAACTGTTTAGGTTGGCTAGTTTGAATTATTTCTGTGGACTGTTGGCTACAGAAGTGGTCTGTAGTTGCCTGGTACCTGGTCCTGGGATGATTAAGAGAGAGGAATGTTGCCTCCTGGGATTTGTGGGCCAGATAGAAGAGGTGGGGCTCTGCACTGGTTAGTTTGCTTATCAAAGACACGTGCTAGGTTCTAGGCTGGTCCTCTGCTGTCTCTAAGACCTGGCAGTTGGGAGAGGGGTAGTCTCTCCTCAGCCAAAAAGGTTTTTAAGATGTCAAAACATCATAAATCACACAAATTTTTAATATACATTTAAATATATAGAATAAATAAAACAGGTTTAAATATTAAAGGAGAAAAAAGATGAAGACATATTCTTCTAATTCATCAACAAACAATGGATCTGAGTTTATAGGTAGAATCATTTGATCTTGTATGCTATCATCGTTTCTTCTGTACCTAAGACTCATATGACATTGGCATTGGTTTGACTTCACCCAAAGGGGTATTTCCACCTCTTCTTTTAAAATAAAGTATATATTTTAATGTTTTAAACCTAATCCTAGATGTAGAGTCAATTTTTTTCTTTTTAATAGAAAGAAAAGGGAGCAACACATATCTCTCATAGACTTATTTTGTGTTTAACATCTGTCTTTTGGATGAAAGTTACATGAAAAGTTAATTTAACAATCCAGTAACGATCATCAGTATCGATAGATAGTGGATGAAACAATATGGTCTCAAGCAGAAATGGTCCGAGCTTTGCTGCATTGAGTCGAAGAGCTCAAATAACATTAAATACCAAATAAAAGTAGATGCTTTACAGTCAATGAGTTAAACCAATAGTACTGTGCACTAACTACATTATTTCACATCATCTTCCACACACACAGAAAGTTTTTTTATTTCTTATGTTTCATATAAGAAAACTGAATTTCGCAGGGGTTAATTAGATTAACCAAGATTACATATGTGTATGTACAAGTTTTGCTTCAAATTCAACTCCTCCCAACCACAAAATCTAATTCATTGCTGATGGTATACTCTCTGACTTGTAATCTCCTTAAACTAACCAAAATACTCTATTGCATCTGTGCCTTGAATATCAAGAGTGCATTAATGATATTGTCACATGGGATACACACACAGCTATCACAGGAGATTCATACACAACTGTTCATTAAATAAACAGGCATGAGGTGTATGACACGCTCCAGAATCTGGTAAAAAGGACATGAATCAGAACCTGTGCTTGTAAACTTTTTGGTCTAATGGAGTGACTGGTATGTAAATAAATGGTTTAAATACCTTTATGAGCATAATAGAAGTAATGGCCTGCCAGGTTAATATGATTGTTTATGATGGACCGGTGTTGTCCAGATGAGAGAGTCGTGATATCTACTTGAAGGATGGAGAGAGGTAGGAGAACATTTTTAAGATGCTCTACTAGATTCATCCATAGTCTCTGAAATATTAATTACCACTGCTGATACATGACCTTAATGATACATGGTCATGTACTTAGCCTCTCTCTCTTCATCAACATTAGTCCAGTGAAAAGAAAAAAATGCCACATTCCATGATGAAAAGGTGGTCCCTTTACTGAGTGAGATTAGTTATATGAGCTGACAATCTGTCACTCTGCATCCATTTTAGGAGTGACTAGAAATTATTCTGTTGGGAGAAGCTTGGATGAAGAATTAGTTTGGGGATGCTGGCGTCTGCCCCTCACAACCAGGCATCCCTTTTCAAATCCCGGTTGCCATAACAACCAGATAGCACTTTTGGTCCCAAACACAACAGACTCTTTTATGGTGATGATTATTATTAGTCAGTTTGCACTCCAGGCAGAAATCTGATTTACTTTCCCTGAGGAAAGTCACCATATGACATGCAAAATGTCAGAGAGAGAATAATGCAAACTGGAAGTATGGAAGTGCTACAAAATAAAACATGTGTGGGAAAATACACCTTGTGAGTCCTTTATTATTTTTAAATAAAAAGTTGTCAGATTATTCAGCCCAAAGCGTGATGTTAACTGTGTCATGCCCGTGAGCTATGTAATAGTTGTTATGAAGGCAGTGCTTGCAGATTATCTATTACGGGGTGTTTGATAAAATGTGACACCTGAAAACTTTGAAGGTGCATGAATTTTTGACATTATTCTGTAGACCTATTGATTGAACCCGAAAATACATAAAAAAAAATGAGGTGTTTTCCCTAGTACGCCAGTCAGAATGAAATATAAGCCTAGCTTCCTGTGCAACAGTTTAAGAATGGGAGAAATTTCACTCCCTGAACACAAGTGATCACAGTGACTATGAATAAGGTATTCTGTTCCAAATGCGCTGCTTCTAAAAAGTAGGATTGAAGCTGCCTTCTTCCCAAACTTTGCCAAATCATTATTTTAACCTTTAATGAGGTTTGACCTTCAGGCCAACACAGAAGAAGAAAACTTTTTGGTATCTCTTGCGTGGAAAAAATTGCATCTGCTGTACAAGCTATTTCTTTGTGGTGTGTTTATCAGTAATGTGCCCCTGCCCAGTAAAATTGTGTCCTTGAACCAGGGATATAAAATGATACTATTAAGGGAGCCGAGCCAAGTCTGGTCAAAGAAAGCCATTTATTTTCACTGACCCA
>NW_006434825.1:8270399-8292156 GCF_000325575.1 Pteropus alecto
CCTGTAATTACAGCATGAAAGTGATTTCCAGGAATGAACATCAAAAACGAAACAGACTTTCCCTGGCAATGTTATACTTCGGAACAGGAGACTTGGCAAGGTGAAAAGAAAGCATATATTTTCATGTGATTCATATAATAAAAAACACTCTCTACTTGTATCAATCAGCTTTTTTTTTTTTTTTACATAGCAAGCCATCCCAAACTTAATGATTGACAAAATAATCACTAATTATTTGTTCAAAATTCTGTGAGTTGACTGGGCAGTTCTTCTAAGTCTGGGCCAGCTCTTCTGGGGCTTGACAATCTAGGATGGCTGTGCTTATGTATATGGGACTTCGGCTGGGACTTTTGAGGTGGCTAAGATAGATGAGGCCTTTATGTGGTTTCTTATCCAGGAGGCTAGCTGAATCTTTTTCATCTGCTTTTGAAGTGTTCCCAGCATAAAGAGTGGGCAAGCTCCGATGCAGACTATTTTCCAGAAATCATGTTTACTAATGTTACATTGGCAAATGCAAGTCATACCCCTGAGTTGAAATTCAAAGGATGGAGAAATAAAATAGACAACCTCTTAGTGAGATGTACAGCAATGAATGTGTGGGATTTTTTTTTTTTTAACGTACTTCAGCATTCTCACTTATACTTGAAGATCACAAAATTACTGATGTGCTTTACTACATTTTTGATTTTCATACGATTTTTTTTTCTTATAAAGAAAATGAATGTTTCCAAATGCATTTAAAGGAGGAAACAGTGGCAGCAAATTTACCAAGGCTAAACCCATAGTTGCTTCTATAAAATCTCAATTGCATGATTTGAAAATTGAAATACAGAGTAAGTAAGATTTGTTGAGTTTTCTTTGTTTTATTTTGTTTTATTGTTCTCAATGACATAAAATAATCCTATGGTCTGATGTATTTCTAGCACAATGGCTAACTGTTTTGCAAGGATGTGAAAATATTCAGAAGGGACAAGGATGGAACATTGTCTTGCCCTAATTTGAGATTATCAACAAATATTTACTTACTGTATTTATGATAGATGTAGGAAGGAAGTTGTAGAATTTTTTAAAAAGTCACGTAGTGTTCAAGTCATCTATTCTATATTTTAAAATCACCCCAAACTAGAAGCTTAAAACAATCACTCATTCTCTCTCACTGCTTCTGTGAGTCAGGATTTAGAAATGACCCAACTACAAGGTACGGACTTAGAGTCTTTGATAAGTTTGTGTTTAGAATGTGACTGGGGCTGGAGTCATTTCAAAATCTTCTTATCTTACATGTCTAGAATCTGTGCTGGAGATTTCAGCAGCTGGGAACTGAAACAACTGTGACTCCTCCAGCATCTCTTGCTCTCTCTCTATGTGATTTCTTTATAGAATCTCTCAGGCATGACAGCCTTGGGTGGCTAGATTTCCTAAATGGACATTCAGGACTCCAAGGTATATGTCCCAACAGAGAGACAGATGGATAGTGCACTGTTGCTTCTAATCTAACCTCAGCATTGTCACAGAATCACTTCCTGTCTATTCTCATAACAAAGGCAGTCACAAAGTTCCAACCAGATTCAAGGATACAGACTCTGGCTCTTGATAGGGGTGTGACAAAGTTCTAGAAGGGCATGTAGGACTAAAAACAAACTTTGGCCAATTTTGGGAAAGTATAATTTACTACAACTAGGAAAACTTTAAAATTGGTGGCTTGGACTTTAGTATTATCCAGCTTATTTTTCTTGGATAAAGTTCTGATAATATTACTACATAATTTCACTTTTCTTTGATCACTTCAAAGTTACCATTGACATTTGTTTTGTGAACTTAGGTTTATTTTGGTTTAATTTTTTAAAAAAAAATAGCCTGAGGAAGGGCTTGAGATAATTCTAGAGATAGAGGAGGCGGACTGAAGAGAAACAGAGAAACAGAAAAAAAACAATGCTGGAATGCATGGCACTGCAGTAGGTGACAAGTGCTTTCAAATCTTCCAGAACATTCTTATAAACTCTATCTCAGAGCTATGCATTTAGAGGACTAAAGGATAGAGCATGTATCCATTCGTATTGATTAAATATGGTCCTAGGGCCATTAATTTCCCTGCCTTTGCAGCTTGTTCATGTATAAGTGCCTAATACATTCCACAAGTATCCCACAAAGGGCGTTCAGAGAAACGCCAGGGTGGAAAGTAAGAGGTATTTGAAGCTGGCTCTTGGCATTATGCTTTGTGCTACACTCAAACCCAGCAGGTAGGAGACTGCTTGGAACTAGGCACTGCAGAAGGAAGTAGGCTGAGCTAATCTGAAGTGATGCCTGAGAAATGTATAATACACATTCATTCAAGCCAAAGAGAATTGGATACTGAGCACTTACTGTGTGCTGTCCTGTGCACGGGGATGCAGGGGTTAAAAGATACCAAAGTAGACCCTTTGCACACTCCGGTGTGACAAAGCACCAAGAAAACAGATCATCACAACACAATAAAATCAGGGCTATGAGAGGAGAATACAATGCGTTATTGATGTAGAGAAGAAGTGAAAAACAAGTCTATCAAGGAAGAGAATATATGACTAGAAAAGCCTTTTATAAAGGGTTGATCATTGACCTTATCTTCAACAAAGACAAATATTTTTTGAATGGGAAACAGAAACAAAAGAAAGTAGACATTCCAAGCAGATAGCAAAATAGGGAAAAAACTTATGATTATATATGTAAAGGCACATTTCTGAGAACTCGATAAACCTCAAGACACAAATTTTGTATACCAGTAAACTGAGACTCAGCGGAATTAGTCATTTGGCCAGTCATACTACTTGTCAGTTGACAGTTCAGACAGAAACCCCCAAATCCTGTATCCTCATCCAGTTTTTCTTGCTACTTTGTTAGGATTACCAAATATCAGTTTTAAATCATTCCAATCATTTCAATCTATTTAAAAAACAAATATGTCCTATCCCATGCCACTTTATATTTTTTCTTTCCATCGGTGCTTATGTTCATTAACAAATTGAATCAACCTTGTGGAGGGTAGGGGGGAATCCCCCAATCCTAGCCCTCATTAGTTCTTACAGTTAGACTAATAATAAAATGGACACAAGACCAGATTATCAAGAGCAAAAACAATTAATACATGCACATGGGAAAATCATAAATGATGTTCCAGAGAAATGATGAACCAACCAGTGTTTTATACTTTTTAGACCAAGAAATACTAAATTTATGAAGAATTGACAGGATAAAAAAAAATGTTAGTGTTTATTAGAAAGAAATCTAAGCAAGATTTGGATGTTTATTAGTGAGGAATTTAAACAAAACTTGAGCTTGTGTAGTAGATTAACAAAGAGGAAAGAAGGTTGGTCTACACAGGCTCTTAGCCCTGGATCTTTTAGCTCTAGCAAGGAGGGTGTTTCTCTCAGTCTCCCTGGAGCAGGGCAGGCATCTTTCCCAGAGGAGATTCATTTCCTGCATTCAAGGAGACAAGGGAGGGCTAAGGTGCCCTTCTGCCACCGGCTGCTTGTCAGTTAACTTTAATTTAAAGTAATCAATATGTTATTGTGGAATATTTGGAGGTGGTCTAACCATAGCCCTGAGAGTTGCTTGTTTTGGGTTTTCTTCTCATCAGAAGAATTATAAAATTTAATCAGGAATTTACAATGGACATTTTTTACAGTGATGACTTACGAGAAAATCAATTTTCCCTAGGAAGAGGCATGGAACAAAGTTCAATTTTTAATTCAGGCAGTTAAGTTAATGTAAATATGTTTTAAAAACCCTGGGTAAAATAGCAAACTTAGGCAACTCAGAATTAATGCGCCTGGTACAGTGGTTGAGATTTGCCATGATGACAGACTTGGTAGAGACTCAGTGCTGGGAATAGCAACTGGCACAGGAGGAAACAGGTGTGAAGAGGGTGAAATAGACTCCCGGTGCCTCCAGTGAGCCCTTTAGGAAGCAGTGAGGATAGTTTTCACAGTCTTCCTCAAGGAGCTTAAGCAAAGATGTCAGAGAAGGGACATGTTAATGTTTTATGAATAGATCTTTACATTCGCTGATACAGTTCTGCAATTTTCCAAAGAAACAGCTATTGCTGGGTCAAATATGTCATTTCTCTAACCATTCTGTCATTCTTCTTTTGGGGGTTAATGGATAGTTCACCTCTACAAGGGACTCTGGAATGGACATGGGACTTTTTTTTTTTTTGAGCTAAAATGCTCAAGAGGCATTTTAAATCACTGGGGTCACTGTAACCACAGCGGAAACCCAGATGAATTTATCACTTTCCCAGGAGTACGGTATAAGGGTGTGTTGGGAGTTTAGCAATTTTAATTTTGTTTTTTAAGCATTTATGGA
The DNA here is from genome assembly GCF_000325575.1 of Pteropus alecto. Classification (NCBI taxonomy): domain Eukaryota; kingdom Metazoa; phylum Chordata; class Mammalia; order Chiroptera; family Pteropodidae; genus Pteropus; species Pteropus alecto. Next base: position 8,274,738 of record NW_006434825.1, read on the forward strand.
TCCTCGGAAAAGGAGAGACTGTGGCAAGAAGGGAAGGGCTGGCATTCAGGTCCTGAAGAAGTAAAGAGTAGGACATGCGTGATTATGGGCCCTAAAACGAAAAGGAAGAAACGGGGAGCAGAGTGGGATATATTAGTTTAAGATGGCGGCCAAAAATGGAGGCCATGAGCATAAGCAGGGAATCACTGTTCCTCAGAGCGACTAGTGGAGAGAAGTCATCCCTGCAGTAGAACAGGAACAAAGAGAGCAGAACAAACTGTGCCTGTCTCTTCTGAGTTTCCTTGGTAAACTTTACCTTCTGTTACGTTGAAGAACTAGAGGCAATTTAGTATCATGCCAGCTGTCTTAGTCCACAAAGCCACAAACTAACCAAATCAGAGAATCGAACGTGCTCAGTTCTGAGTAATTTAACATACCTGTTCTGAGCCTCTACAACGTCAACAAATTAGTATTGAGTGACTTATACATCTTCCAGGCATTTTGCTTAAGACCAAGATTAAAAGAAAAAATGAGTATGATACAGGCCCTATACTTGCATAACTGACCATCTATTATAAGAGTCCTAAATTTTCCATTCAAAATGATGTCATGACTTGGTTACCTTTGTAACCAAACTTTTCTAGAGGGATTGGGAGAAAGGAGGATCATACCACTTCATACTAAAGGTGAGTTATAGGCTGAATCTTGACTGCATGACAAGATGGTAACTAAGGACGAGTTTACCCCGATCCCTCCAGGCCATCTTCACCCCCCATCCCAAACCCATAATATATATCCAGTTGCTCGTAGATGTTGGAGGGAGTAAAACAAAACCTAAGAAAATTCCAAACCTAGACGTAACTTTAAGTGCTTGCTTCCTGACAGAAAAGGCGAAACGTTGTTTCCAACTAACTAAAAATTGCAAAACAATTTTTCTTTTAATACCTGAGCGTTTTCTGCAGTGTCCATAAGTTTCAGTTTATTAAGGTTAGAAAACCAAACAGTAAACTGCCATGTCTTGGAACACTAGGCTAAACATTACCCCCGCGAGAGAGGGGGCATCAAGATACACTGTTTCAGTTTCGCTATCTTTGGCGTTGGACTTATTCTGACCCTTGGATCAGAATCGGTGAGAAAGGGGTGTTAAGGTGCAGTTTCCCAGGCCCCCACCCATAGCTAATGAATCAGAATTTCTGGCAATGGGTCAGTTTCCTGCTTTTAAACTAGCTTTTGTGGTGAGTCTTAAAAACTCATTTGTGATTATAATCACCGAAGCTGCTTTTAGAACACCCAAAACAGTACCTGCAGGCATTGCTTAAGACCCACAGGGCACTTGAACCTGAATCAAAGAATTGCTCCAGGCTGTTCTTTCTTTACTCATAGGAATGTCCTCATGAATCTTCTCTCCTACCCCCATGGACAAATCTCTCTATCCTCCCTTTCTCCCCTCATCTAACTCAGTTTTAATTTGGTAAGTAGACTTTCCTTCTCTGCTTTCATTCTCATTCCGCAGCCTTTGTCCTCAGTCCTAGGGCTCCACAAGCTAAAGGCAGAGCACGGCTTCTTCACACTTCCTGGGTACATCCTCCTTGCCTTTGCGAATAGAAAGAGATATTTTCCTTTAATAGAAATTCCTTATGACATGACTGAGTACTCAAGCACCCACATAAAATGGGATTATCATTACTATAGAAGTGACATATGAATAAGTGGAAATATTTGGCTTCTAGCCTTGGGACTGTAGATGACCACAGTGACCAGCTATGTGACTTTTGGGCAATTAACTTTGGTTAATTATTTTTAATTATTTTTAAAGATGGATTAAAGCAGGATTTCTCAGCTTTAACACTATTGGAATTTGGTGCCCGGAAAGTCTTTATACTGGGGTAAGGGGATCCTGTTTATTGTAGGACTTGGTAACCAGAAATGTCTCCGGCAATGCCAAATGTCACCTGGGGTTGGGGGAAGTTTAAGCAAAATGACTCCCAGTAGAGGGCCACTGGAGATAATGTATAAAAAAGTGCTACTAGATTCTCACAGATTTTATAAACCAAGGGATTGTTTTTATGATGTACAGGAATTGGATCATGTTTAAAACTAGCTGTTAATATGGTTCGAGCTATGTAAACATTAGACAACATTTGTGATAATGATATGCTGCTTTTAAGTATGCAGGTCAAAGAGTCATACAAACTTAAACTTAAGCATGCCATGACCTTGGCCAGTAATCTGGGCAGAGGGCCAGCCAAAGAGCTGCCCCACCCCGAGAGACAGGCCCAGCATGCATCTGAGCAGGATGCATTTGACCGAATGCTTTACACCTTTACAAATGTGTACCCTTCAGAATCAGTCACTAGTCAGTTTTTATGTTTCAATAAGAGGGAAGTATTTTAAATGGGCAGACCTGTAATATTACCCAGTAAAACAAATGCTGAAAGTCCATACTTTTAAGCTTGCCATTCCCATTTTAAAGTACTGCAGCTAAAATAGCTAAGTGACTAGAATAAAACCAAAACCCTATAAAGAGTTTTCTTCGAGAGAGAGAATTATAGTTTCCTTCCATTTATTTTTATAAATTACTATTTCCTTCTAAAGGCATTAAAATGTCTTCCCTTCTCTCCTTCCCCCACACCCACCCTTTTTCACACACACACACACACACACACACACACGCACACGCACACGCACACGCACACACACACACTTTTAATCCAGCTCTCAGCTAATAATATGAGGGCAAAACACTTTGTATCTCATCCTAGTGACAATGCGGTGCAGAGAACAACACAGACTTTGCAGCCATTAACCCATGTTTATATTGCTACACTTCCTTTTTGCAGCTGTGTATCCTCTGTGGAGAAGTTACCATATGAAATCTCAGTTTCATCTCCTATAATGTATAGACTTTAGTGTCTTCTTTGAAATACAGCTGTGAGCACTGAACGAAAAAAAAAAGTTCACATTGGATAAAACATTAGGTATTTTTAAAAAGTTAATGTCTTTTCTTCTCCTCATTCTTTTTTTTCCGCCCCCTCCACCCCACCCCCAGCTCCTAAATTTGTAGGAGAGTGAGTAACATGACTGTTATTTCTTTAGGTAAGTGAGGGGGTGCCTTTTCATAACTTAGCTGTGGCTCTCTTTTCTAGATTCACATGAGTTATGCTGCTCTAATGGTAGGAGGAAATGTCAGTTATGAAGGAGACTCACAACAGTAAGGATTGGAATTTCCACTGGGGACATGATTTCAATTCCTGTTTAGGTCAGCGATGCCTCACCTTTAGTCGGGCTTCCTTGGCAATGGAAGCCTGAGACAAAGTCTCCAGTGAGAGTACGTTGCTGGTTAACTTGATAAGCGAGAGAGAGACAGCTTTTGCTCTATTCTCCAATCTAGGAAAAGGCAAATAGTTGATTTTTGGTGCTAATGGGGTCAAAAATCGTCAGCAGGTCAAGATCATTCTTTCCACTGCTAATCACTATGCAAACAGATCATAAATATCAAAATATCATTATTATGCAAAATAAGTGTTTCTTAGGCCATTGCCTTAGGAAAGAAATGGTCGGTAGAAAATTGGGTAAGAAAATAAACCTAAGAAGAAATGATTGGAAAAAAAGAATAAGCTATATCAAGCACTGATTCCTTGGCTTGGCTCAAGTTGACAGATGGCTGAATCTCCAGCCAGACTCTTTCATATGCAAGTTTTTCCCTCTGCAAGCAGGCCACTTCCCTGCACCCCCCAAGTTGGACTCATATTTTTTCCTTGATTCAGACTTTTGTTTGAATCGAAGTTTACTATTACAAACATCACTTTTTGCCTGGACCTGGGGGCTTTTGTGCACAACTAGAAACACTCTCCCTGGAGGCCGTTTACGGTACTTTTGTCACATGCTCACGGCTTGGCCAGGGTGCTGCACCTTCACGGAGTGGCATGAACTTGGCCTTTTCTCTACCACTGTGCTTGAGGAGCCACATCCTGACTCTGTGCTGGTGATGACATTGAGACTCTGGAACTGTCCAACTGCCTCACCTCTCCCGCAGTTTCAACTGCTTTTCAAAATAATGATGGGGATATAAGCCAAAACTAATATTGAATTTCCTTCGAAGTTTATATGCCTTGTCTCATTTACTCCCCACAACTAATCTGCCAGGTATATACTGTCATTCCCACCATTCTCCTGAGGAGTAAACCAACATAGACAAAATGTCTAGACAATGGACGCACAACTGGCAATACGTGGGGCCAGGATTTGACATTAATTCTGTTGACACAAGGGCCAAAGTGCCACTTTCATGGGCTTTTAGTCCTTGAGTACCTGGTAAAATTCTTCCTTAATACAGGGCTGGAAATATTTTTCCAGATTATAGAGCCATATTCTATTTCTCTTTTCACACTTTAGTTTGAAACAACTCCATGGAGAATAACATAATTTTCACAAATCCATCTCCTCACTGCCCCCCATTCTGAACTTTCTCCTGAATTTTGATTTAAAGTTATAAATACTACCCTTTGGAGATTTCAATTCATAATAATTCATTCCTTTCCATATATAACTTAGAGGCTGCTTAACTGTAATATGTCTTTGCATGTTGCCTAATGGGATTAGAAAAAATTATCGAAAACTTGGAAATAAAATAAAAGGTTGATTACATGTTCATTCACAGTCATAGTGCATATGGCTTAACAGGCCCATCCAAGGATTGTTTGATTCCCTAGGAAAATGTATCTTTATTTGACTTTGCTATTTGCTATTTGATTTAGAATCCAAATACCATAAAGTTACATGTTAACTTATGGATTTCTATCCAGTAGAAAAGATAACCCAAATATCACATTGTTTTGCCTTGAAGGACAAGAGGCAGCTTTGCATCTAACTTGGTAATTTATTCTAACATCCTTTTATTTTTCTGAAATGTTTTTGCTGGAGGTCTAGGTAAACGTTTTTTCTTAAATTGTGTGAGAACCATCTTTATCATTTTACAGGTCCCTTCATTAATCCATTAGTTGAAAAAAAAACTTCAAAATGTGTTTATTCCATATTTGTTTAGTAATCATGTTTTTAACCGTTGAAAAATTCTACTTTAACAATGATTACTTTAACATTCTTTTAGTCTCTTGTTCATTCATTTGTTCAGGCATTCGAATCATTCATTTTAACAAATATTTCTTATGTGCCTGGTGTTGGGTCTTGTTGCACCAGACTTGGGTACTTAGAATATAGTAGTGAACAAAACAAAGTAAGTCTCAGCTTTCATGAAGCTAAGAGAGGAAAATATGACCTAGAGGACAATATAAAAAGGAGAGACATTTATTTATAGCTATGGATCTCAATAAGTAAATATCACCTTGGAAGCTTAATAAGCTTAGTCGTGTAATTTCTGAGGTGTCAACCATGGGTGTTCTAATTCTATAAATCTTTTTGGGAATCAGTTATCTTCATTTTAACCTGAACCTTAGGCAAGAATGATGCACTTGGTATTGAGAACATATTTTGAGAAAAAAAAATCTGTGATTTTCACTTATTTTTAATATTTGCATTCCTCTATTTTGTTCCAATGCAAATTATGAAATCACAACTATAAAAGAAAAAAGGAAGGAAGAGAGGGAGGGAGGGAGGGAGGGAGGAAGGAAGGAAGGAAGGAAGGAAGGAAGGAAGGAAGGAAGGAAGGAAGGGGAGAGGAGGAGAGAAGAAGGGAGTGGAAAAGAAGGGAGAGGATAGAAGGAAGGAAGAAAAAGAAAGAAAGAAAAAGAGAGAGAGAGACAGAGAGAGAGAGAGAAAGGCAGTCATGCCAGAGAATCTGAATTCCAAAGTTTTTTCTTTGTTTTTGTTTTGTTTTGCTTTTCTCCCCTCCCAAATATTTAGAAATGTAACTTTGGGTAATTTACATTCCATTAATCTCTGGGCTTCAATTATGTCATTCTTAAATGAACAAATTGGACAAAATGACAGTTAATATTCAGCTTTAAATTCCAGGGACAAGGCAAAAAGTTAAACATATAAATACATTTCATGATCCAAAATCCATTATGCATAAGTTAATTAATATTAGAGTTCATTAGTGAATAACAGAGTTAATTAACGCAACAGAGATTATAAACTTGTACCAAATTTCGTTTGGTTTTTGCCTTATAAGATATGCAATAAATCAGATCTTCCACCGGTTAACATTTTGTTGCTGTTCTTTCCTGCAATACTGCTTAACGAAAAATAGCTAATTAATATGCTTCTAATAATTTACTAAACCATATCCCTGGCACTTAAAATCAACATTCATAAATAGCTGGAACCATGACGCATGGGTATGCCTGTGACTTCCAATCTTTAGAGAAGACTGTGAATTACGTATAGTGTCTAATGAATTATTTATAAAAGTAAGAAATGAGCTGAAACATGCATATCAGCCATGGGGAAGAGTGAACTATGACAACATTTGGAGCAATGGGCAAAATCTAGGTGCCAGGCCTACGTATTACTTTGGAGTTCATAAGCAATTTGTGGCTTATTCAGGCTTCAATCTTTTAAGAAAAAATAAATTAAGATAGACCTTCTCAATCAATTTCCTCTGAGTCTGTGATCATCGGTATTCTGTAAAAAGAATACTATCTTCCCCAATGTTCTCCACTTATTTTATCTATCACATTCCTTTATTTAAATATACTTGAGGTGATTTGTTCCTGAACCTAAAACTTGTTATGCATTGGAGCTCTAGATAGACATTTATAAAACAGAATTATTATTTCTCTTGCTCTATAAAATTATATACAAAGAAAATCTAAAATAAAAATTAATATCTCGACTGTAAACTCTTCCATTTGATCAAAAGCTCATTGAGGAAAGATTCATCTTTGTATCCTCCCATAATACCTTGCACACTTATTGTCTAGAAAATTTATTGAGCACATTTAGAAAAGGTACCTGGAACTAACCTAAACAATGATTATGCAGCAGCATATATGGTAGAAAAGGTCATTCCTTTGATGCAGTTAATATTATAGTGGTACAGAATGTTGGTTGAATAGCACAAGTAATTCTGACACCAAAACCTATTTATATCCTGAGAACTAGAGGAAACTCCAATGTCCTATTCTTTTCTTCCACAGTATTTTCCTAGTATCTTCCTTAGTGTCTGACTTAATATTTCTTTTTCTCTTATAATGAACTTTTTAACAATTGCACTTACCCTTTCTCGTATTCATTTTTTTAAAAAAAGCTAAGACATTCTTTAAATATCTATCTATCTATCTATCTATCTATCTATCTATCTATCTATCTATCATTTTATATATCTGACAGTCATGGACCAGCTTACTATGCCATGGGATAGGAATATAACTGAAAATAAATCAGATGTAGACTCTATCCTCAAAATACAGAGATATATTTGAAAGAAGTGGTCCTGGAAGAGGATATAGCAGTATAAAAGCCTAGAGGCAATATTATAATAAGAAACATTTACAGGAAATTAGATTTCACTTTGGAAAGATTTCCATGTGTCAGCCTTTGGGGGTGAAGAAAGATCCTAAATGGCCTTGTGAACCATAAGAGGACCATGTTAGTTACCTGTGGGCCCTGAAGAATTTGTATAAGGAAATGGCAAAATCACATTTATATTTTTGAAGAATTGCTGATCTGCAATATTTGACAACAGACAAGAAGCGAGTAAGACTGGAGGTAGAGTGTCCAGTTAGGAACTCATTGTAACAGTACAGGTGAGAAATGATGGTGACCTGGACTAAGAAGAGTTCAAGGGAGTTTGGCCTAGATAATTGTTTTTATTATAGTAAAATATCCATAATATAATATTTACCATTTTAACCACATTTTAGGTCAGTGGCATTAAGAACATTCAAACTTACGCAACCATCACCACCATGTACCTCCAGAAATTTTTCTTCTTCCCAAACTAAAATCTTTTACCCATTAACTAATAATTCTCCATTCCTGCCTTCTCCTCAGCCCTTAAAAAACACTGTTCTACTTCCCATCTCTATAACTACTTTAGGAACCTCACATAAGAGGAATCCTATAGTATTTATTCTTTTGTGTGTTTTTTTTTTTTCACTTAGCATAACGTCTTCAAGGATCATCCATGTTGTAACATGTGTCAGATTTTCATGAGTCAAGCATATTTTCAAATTAGAATCAACAGGAATAGACTATTGATTCAATATGGAGATTGAGAGACAAAGCAAGGAAAACAAAATGCCCAACTGTATAGCCTCAAAATCTTCAAAATCAATAATGTCATTCAAAGAGCTAGAGAACACAGGAGACAAAAGAGGCTTGTTTCAGAGCTAGGTGGGCTGAATTCAAATATGTTAATTTCATAGATTATTACTGTATTTAGTACCCTCATAGCCTTGTGTTATAGATGTACTATCCTCTAACACTTCCCAGAATTTTCTGATAAAAATGCCTCCCCTGGTTTTAGTTACATAGCACTTTTATATTCCTCACTGGGGACTAATGTCTTTGCTTAGAATTACTCCTTACATGTTTCTACTAATTGACAATGTCTCCTGACACATAATCTGGAATATGCTGATCATTGCATTTTATATCTCAGCTTAGGAGGTTTAGGTGAAGACAAGAATATAACCAAAACAGAGCAGTCAGATTTTCCTCTGAGAGTCTTCTGCTATTGCTGGATGGGAGAAGCTGTCTTGACACTTGATTTTAGATCTAGTGGTGTTCGGTCTTGGCCTGTCAGCCATCAAGACATCATATTATATGCTCTCTGAAGGCCTGACCACAATAAAGATTCAGAGTGCCAAACACAGAAGAAAAATGGAGAATAGAGAAGAAAGAAAAAATATTAAAAATTGCAAGACATTAATAAAAGAAATTGAAAGCAAATAAATGGAAAGACATCCCATGCTCATGGATTGAATGAATCAATACTGTTAAAATGTCCGTACTACTCAAAGCAATATACATTTTCAATGCAATCCCTATCACAATCACTGAAATAGAATGAACAATTCAAAAATTTGTATGGAAAAATAAAAGACCGCAAATAGCCAAGGTAATCTTAAAGAAGAACAAAGCTGGAAGACATTGATTTTTTTCCTGATTTCAAGTCCTATTACATGCCCTGATTTCAAACTATATTACAAAGCTATAGTAATTAAAGTGTATGGTATTGGCATAAAAACAGACACGCAAATCAATGGAACAGAATACAACACCCAGAAATAGATCCACACATACATGGTCAATTAATTTATGACAAAGGAGCCAAAAATATACAATGAGGAAAGACTATCTCTTCAATAGATGGTGTTGAAAAAACTGGACAGCCACATGCATAAGAATGAGACTGAAACACTATTATACACCATGAACAAAAATTACCTCACAATGGATAAAATATTTGAACGTAAGACCTGAAACCATAAAACTCCTAGAAGAAAATGTAGGTGGTGAGCTCCTTGACATAGGTCTTGGCAATAATTTTTTAATCTGATATTAAAAGCAAAAATAAGCAAGTGAAACTATGTCAAACTAAAATGCTTGTACACAGCAGAGGAAACCATCAACAAAATGGAAAGGTAACCTACTGAATGGGAGAAAAAAAATTGCAAATCATATATCTGCAATGGGGCTAATATCCAAAAAATATACAAAAACAAAACAAAGCAAAACGAAAACCTCATATAACTCAATAGTCAAAAAGACCAAAAAATAAAAAAATAAAAATAAATGTTGGAGCTCTTGTGCACTGTTTGTGGGAATATAAATTAGTGCTGCCACTGTGGAAAACAGTATGGAGTTTTCTCAAAACATTAAAATTAAAACTACCAGCAATATTACCTCTGGGTATTTATCAGAAGAAAACAAAGCAAAACAAAAAATAAATAACTCAACAAGATCATTTATTGCAGCATTATTTACAATAGCCAAGATATGGAAGTGACCTGCTTATTGATGAATGAATACATAAAGAAATTGTGGTATACATATGTACATATATGTGTATATATAACATATACACATCTATATTATCTAATATTATATGTACATACATACACATGAATATATGTATAATAATATATGTTTTACATATATGTATTATTCAGCCATGAGAAAAGAATGCAATCTTGCTATTTGTGACAACATTGGATGGACCTTAAGGGCATGATGCTAAGTAAGTGAAATAAGTCAGGCAGAGAAAGACAAATGCCATATAATCTCTCTTATGCGTGGAATCTAAAATACACACACACACACACACACACATACACACACTAAGCTCATTAGATAAAAAAAACAGATTGGTGGTTGCAAAGTATTGAGAGTGTGGAGTAGAAGAAAAGTATGAACTGGTTTATTTTGGTTTTAGTTTAAAAAAATTGAATTAAAAAAAGAAAAAACGAAAGAGAAGAGACAACTGGCATTGCATGACGGAGCTCCCTGATTTCAGGCTTCCCTGGAGAAACTACTTCCTGTCACTTATGGTGATTAGCCATTGCTGGTGTCATTGTTCTTGTTGTTGTTTAAGTCAATAACTGACCTTTATTATTATTTTTTTTTCACATCAAGTATTTATTTGAAGAATTACTGTAGCTTTCATCAAATAGTGTTCAAATCAATGAGGCTCCCAGCAACTCAGTAAGTCTAATCTCTATTATCTCTGATGCTTGAATCTCATTCATTAAGAATTACTTGAAATTAGCCAAAAATCGAACACTCTATTATGTCTCTGAAGTCTTGTGTTTTTGCATTTGCTCTCTAGCAGTCACTTTATTTTTATGCATAAACACCTGCTTTTTATTAGTCATAGTTTGAGTGTCATCTTCTCCAGGAATTCTTCCTTCACCCTCCTTTCTTTCTTGGGATGAGTTAAGCACTAGCCCTTTGATCTCTTACAGACCCTTAAAACTCAGTTTGTTACACTCTGATGGAGATTGATTTTTTTTTTCATTCTATTCCTGATTTGACTCTGTCTGAGAGCTTCCATTTCTCCCTCAAAAAACAAGCTTCATAATGATCACCTTTGTGAAATACCCTTTAGCCAACTTCTAGAAAAGTTAATCTACTTAACCTGGTGTAGACTTAGGCTAGAATATTTATTATATCATGCTCTGTTATTTATTCAAAAACACATTTTGGTCAATTCTCTATCCCCAGAACCCAGCACAGAATCTGCCATGCAGTAGACATTTAATAAATGTTGCATAGATGAAATTTCAGAGTCAACATGCCATAGGTCAGTGACCAATTAGGTTTATTTTTGTCCCCACATATTTTTGAACTATGCCCATATTCAACATTCCACTTGGAAGAATGGTTTCTTAAACATTTTATAAAATCTCTAAAGCTCTCCTTCCGGGTTTGCTTGCTGTGACAACTGCTGGACTCAAACTCTCCATGACAACAATGCATGGCCATGATTTCACCTGGGATTTCCTCTTTCCTACGAATGCTAGCCGGTAGGGCCTGGCCTCTCCACGACCCTGTGAATAGTAGAAGCAATCAGCATCTGGCGGTGTCTTACATTTGTGAGAGAAAAGTCTTCTTGGTCCCCAGTGACTCAATGGCTGAACAGAGAACTGTAATCACAAAATTCTTTCTACAAATATTTGAGCACATAATATCCATTTTATCAGAGATTTTTTTTTTTAGATAAGTTGGATAGTTAACATATAGAAGTACTCTTGGTGGTGGCCCCCCCAAAGTGCCGCCAAAGTGATATCCTTAAGATGGCTTCTACTACCTTTTTTATTAGTCCTCCCTGAGGCAAATTAAACCAATGAATAAATGACCTAAGGAATAAATGTGTATTCATGGCAATGTGAAGATGACCCTGTGAGGATTGATTTGGTTATGCCGTTCTACTGAAATAGGAAGCAAGAGGCGTTCGTATGGTGTCATAGATTCTAGAATCTGTGTCCTTCCTCACAGTCACAAATCTGACAGTTATTTTTGTATCAATATAAATCAATCTCCACACTGTATTTTTTGATAAAGAATTAAAGGTGCAGAAGAGTGTGCCTAGAATACTATATTTGTTAAAAAAAAAAAAAAAAAAAGGGAAGAAGAAGTATGTTTGCTTGTAGGTATTTAATTTTCTCTGAAAGATACTTAAGAAATCAATAACAGTGGTTGCCTCCAGGTAGGAAACTGGAGTAGAGGTGGGGGCAAATTTTTTCCTGTATAACATTTTGTGCTTTGTGAATTTTGTTCTATAGCAATATATTTGTTACCCATTTGTCTGGCTAAAAGACCGAGTCATTTACGAGCGTGCTAATTTTCAAAGCAGCCAGAGCAGTTACATCTTGATCCCTGGGGCCTTTCATACCTCCTTTCTCTTCTATTCACATTTCATCAGTGAATTTTTCTCTTTTATTGATTAGTACCGGATTGACTCAAACGATGCCTGCTGCATTCAGCCTTTGTTTTCATCGTAGACCTTTCCCCATACTAATATAGGTATAATTAAAACATCAGCACTTCCTCATATCTTGGCCAGACCTTTGCAAGAGGCCAATTAAGCAAAGATTCCCTTCCAAAAATGTAAACCTACTGACAAAAGCAAAAACAAAAGAGAGAAAAAAAAAAATCTATAATTGATTCCATGAAGCAACAAATATATAGTGAGTGCCTACTGGGCATGGCTGAGTAATTTACATTTATGATGGGAGTTATGTTTTACTCACCTTGAAAACAGATCGATACCAGATAGAAGGAAGAAAAAGAGCATTTGTTAAACCACTATTATATGTGAGACTTTGAGATGAGTGCTTTCATACACTAATTTATTTAATCCCCTCAAACATATGCGAGACATATTTTTTTTTATTCTTGTTTCATAACTGAAAAAAAAGAAGCAGGAGATGTTAAATAACTTATCCATGCATCTAATCCCTCTGACTCTAAGGCTCTATTTACCAAACACCTGTACAAATATAGAAAATGGAATAAAAATAGTAAAAATTGAAAAAAAAAACCTAATTTATTTGTTTCTGCCTTGTTGGATTAATCTTCTGTAACAAAATGTTACCACCAAATGTAAGATGTATTTTATAAAATATCTTAATCTGTTTATGCATTACTTAAGGGTACATTAGAGAGACTAGAGACTTGATCTTTATTTTCCTACTAACAGATGTTGTTACTAAGAAAAATGTAATTGAGCACTTCGGGGCAATTATTCTAAAATATAATGCTCACCTTCCCAATAATTTTCTTTGTGGTTCACTGCAATTAAGACTCATCTCATGTTGACTCATCAAAGGCCCCATATCCCCTTCTTTGAGACAACACTACCTCAAAAAGTAGAGTTTTAAATTGCCAACCCAGAACAAAAAGAAGAATGTCAGGCCTCCTGCATATTCAGAAGCGTCTGTTACCAGATCTGGAGCAGCTTTTTGAGGCTTTTTAAGCCATTCTCCAGTGTTTCTTTTCCTTATATCCAGGTGATTCCTGTATTCATAAAGCATTTTTCTCCTTTTCAGAAATTCTAGAATCCTAAAGTGGATCTGTATCAGGTAAGATTTTAAAAGACAATTTAAACAATCAGTGCAATTACTTGACTTCTCCAAATGTGCTGTGCTCTAACACACCTTTTCATGTTTTTATCTGTAGTTGCTTCTATTTTGTATGCTGCTGCCCAGGCCGCCCACCCCATCATCTGTTGTTAATCTTTGTTCCTTTTGCAGGATCCATTTCATCATTGCCTTTTCTCTGGAAATACATCCTATTCTCTAGGTAGAGTTAAGAATCTCCCTATTGTGACCATATTGAACATTATGAAAACTGATTCTCTACATTTGTTTATCATCTCTTCTCCTCTAGACTAATACTATTCACAAATGGCTGTACATACTCACGCAGGGCTAAAAATATGCTATTGAAAAATAATCTGTGCCTAGAATGGTGCTTCATTCAATGTCTTGAATACGTTTTTAGTAATGTATAAAAATATATTGTTTGTTTTTCATTAGAGCAATAGAGATTAACTGAGCCACTATTGTGTGCAGACAGCTATGCTGGGTGCAGTATGGGCCCTAGACACACACTGTGCACAGAAGGAGGTCAAGAGCATAAACTAGAACCATTCAGACCTACACCCACCACTTACATGCTCTAAGATGTGAGGAAAATTAAGTAACCCCAATATATAGAAGTTCTTCATTAGGAAAGTGAGGAAATTAATAGTATTCTAACTCCATATGGTTTTCCTTCATATTTAATGACATAAATCTATATTACATATTTACTAATGGACCTCAGAAAAAAATAAGCCTTAAGGACATCATCTTCCATTTCGGAATACAAGATGAGAACGAGGACTTTAGTAAACAGTATGTTCCTTTGTATCATCTACATGCCTCCAAGTTACAGGCTAAAGTTCTCCTGATGGTGGTGGGGAGGAGGTTAAAAATGGGGACCGGACAGGAGGAGTTTGGATCTTGCCCTGCTTTGCTTCCCGATTTACCAAATCCTCTCTTCCACCATGCTAATCCGTCTTCCTGATATTAACAACTGTTCCTCACACTCTCTACGTGAATAATTCATGTTGTGTTTCTTTCCTCCTGAAGAATCCTAGGTCTCTAGCTAAAAGTTGTTATTTCTGATTTTTTATATAGCTTAGGTCCTAAAGATAGCTCAGAAAGATAATTTCAAGAAAACTATTCCCAAGGTCCACGCTAGACATTTTTTTCTTTCAATTCCTTTGGGAAAAGAAGGGCATGTGGGTAATTGAAGCCCAAATCCCCCCCGATCAGATGCCTCAGGGGTAACCGGATATTTAGGCAGTCCACTCTAATCTCTTCCTATATTCAAAACCATGACTACTTTTTTTAAAAAAAAGAGTTATAGAAACAGCTGGCATTTTTTTCTGTACTCATATGCCCTAAATAAGTGAGAACTCCACATATCTCTGCTTCAAAGGCCTTCGTCTTTTAAATGGCACATATGTGCATTTCAAAAGCCATGTATTATAATCAATATTTCCTACTGTGAAAATGTGCTTTAAAAATAATGTGACATTTATCCTATACTGAATCTCTTTTGGCTTATATAGGCACATTCAAAAGCTCAGCTGCTCAGTGGTCACTGGAGGCTTTCAAATTCCATGTGCTTAAGGTAAATAAACTGAATAATGAAACACAGAATATACTTAGACATAAAATAATGGATGTAATTTTTTACTTCTTCAATAAACTAAAATATTTTACTAAATAGATAAGGTATTTGTTGATTTTATTATTTATTGTTATTTTTACCTCACTTTAAATGTGAGATCTTATAGAATAAACATATAAACATGACAATAAATAAGAAAACATAAATGTAAAATTAGTGCTTTTTAAATTTAACATACCATGTTCTTAAGTTGATTCCATTTCCTAAAAAAGTTGCTCAGTTATCATAGGAATGTGCCCAATTTAGTGATAACAGTTCAATGTGGCCTAATTAATGCTAGTTTCATTTTCTACTGGGAGACATATTTTAGTTTTCCATAAAATATGTCCAATCACCAAAGAATAGTAGTGATAAGAGTTTAAATAAATACCAGCTCTTAAAAACTATAACCCAAACTTTCTAAGAGCACAAAACAAACTGAGTCAGCTAAGTTAGGTAGGTGTATTATTATTTTTTTAATCCCTTTTGCACATATATTTTCAGCTTTATAAAGTATCAGTAATCAATGGAATGAAAAATGATGAAAGTTTCTAAGCTACTTAGAGTTAGAGATTATAGCTGCATTACATAATCATTATAATTTTTTTTAGTTCATATGATAATATGTTATGCTTCAAGTATTCAGAGAAAAAATGAGTCAATATTTATATCATTATGGTCTTGAAGCTTCTTTTAACAGAGATGTCAAATTCCTATTGAAAAATTCTAAAAATGAAGGTATTACATGAATTAAGTTGGTGTGGGGAAGCCCAATGGACCCATGTATTCTTAATTTATTACTTTATTAATTAGCCTGGTATAAGATTTTTCAACAGCTTGTTCAAACACTATTTTAATTCACATTTAATTTGACTTGTCCAGGAAGATGCATATTTTAGATAACATATGCAAGTAAATTTTTTATGTCAAAGTTGATGATTATTAAATTTACTATTGAAGATTCCCTATAACATGCTTTTTTTAAAATAAAAAGGACAAGTGTACTACTTTCTTACAGTATATACAAAAATAAACTGAAAATGGACTGGAGACTTAAATGTAAGACCTGGAACCAGAAAACTCTTAAAAGAAAGCATAGGCAATAAATTCTTTGGCATTGGTCGTAGAAATATCTTTATTTTTGGATATGTCTTCTAGGGCAAAGAAAACAAAAGCAAAAATAAACAAATGAGACTACATCAAGCTAAAAGTTATTGCACAGCAAAGAAAACCATCAAGAACACAAAAAGACAACCTTCTGAATGGGTGAAGATATTCACCAACGATATAGCCAATAAGGGGTTAATACCCAAACTATATAAAGAACATATACAATTTAACATCAATAAAACAAACAATCTAATTAAATAATGGGCAGTGGACCTGAATAAACATTTCTCCAAAGTGGACATACAGATGGTCAACACATGTATGAAAAGATACTCAACATCACTAATCAGGAAAATGCAAATTAAAACCACAATGAGATATCACCTCACACCCGTCATAATGGTTATCAACAATAAATCAACAAAAACAAATGTTGGTGAGGATATAGAGAAAAGAGAACCTTTGTGTGCTGTTGACAAGAGTATAAATTGGTACAGCCACTATGAAAACAATATGGAGGTTCCTCGAAAATTAAAAAAAAAAACAATTGAACTACCATATGATCCAGCAATTCCACATTCTGGATGTTTATCTGATAAAAACCCAAACACTAATTTGAAAAGATATATGGGCCCCTATGTTCATTACAGCATAATTTACAACAGCTAAGATATGGAAAGGAAGCAAGCAAAATGTTCATCGATAGATAAATAGTTAAAGAAGATGTAGGACATATATACAATAGAATATTACTCAGCCATAAAAACAATAAACTCTTACCATTTGTGACAAGATGGATAGATCAAGAGGTATAACATTAAGTGGAATGACTCAGACAGAAAAAGACAAATATATGATTTTACCTAAATGTGGAATCTAAAAAAAAAAACAAAAAACAAATGACAGAGACAAACTCAAAGATACAGAGAACAAATTGCTATTTGTCAGATTGAGGGAGGTTGGAGGAATAAAAGGTGATATAAAAGATATAAAAGGTGAAAGCGATTAAGAAGTACAAACTGGCAGTTACAGAATAGGCACAGAAGAGGCTATAAGCCCTATATGCAAAGATCATCAGCTTTTTTCTCTAGTCAGCATCAATGTGGCTACCTGCCAAAGATACTTTCCATATACTTTTCGCAGTGGTCCAGTCAATTGTGCACTTTTCTTCAAGAGTCAACTAATCAGGAGAGAAAGACTTCTA
>NW_006434825.1:8292441-8302049 GCF_000325575.1 Pteropus alecto
AAAGAAATGGTAGTTCAGTGGTCTCTCAGCAGGTTGAGGAGATTGATGAGAATCTCATATGTAATTTTTTCTTTATTGTAATGAGACTGCCTACACCCAAGTAACATAACCACAAGGGCTTTTCTTTTTTCACAAAGCTCTATCAGTAATACAAAATGGGGTTCTTCATACCCCCTCATTTTGGGGTGGTGGGGGAATGAAAGCGTAAAGAACAATGCAGAGTACATGGACTCTTCCCCAGCCTCCTCACAATAAACTCCCAAAAAATTACATCATACAAAACTTCTTCTAAGTTTGGACTACTCATATAGTCTGAAGGGTTGAAAGGTGTCAGTTTCAAAAAAAAAAAAAAACTGGTCCAGCACATGGGAAGAGTTTGGTCAGGAGGGATGGGGTCATGCTTCATGATTTGTCTGGGATAGATCCGTCTATTCCCATAGCTTCTAGGAAATAGGGAGGGGATTTCAAAATTTGAGTATGCCCCTTTTGGAAGCCAGCTTAGAGAAAAGAGGAAATGTCTTAGAGAGGTGAATTGTAGACCCTTCTCTTGGGGATTAAAGAAATGATGATGGTTTCACAGAGCATTCTCAAGAGTAAAAGTTGAAAAGAAAGTTTAGACAAGAGAAGGAGGTTGTCTAGATTTGTCTGAGAAATGGACAGATGTTGTTTGGACCAGGAGGGCATACTAGACCAGGCTAATAGCAATAAATGAATGTAAACTTAAAAACAAACCATGATCAAGACTTTCCTACCTTCCGATCCTGCAGAACTTAAAATCAAATCAGAGAGAAGTAGGAAGAGGAAAGATTGTGGGTAGAGTTTTAACTTCAGTGTGACTGAACTATGGATCCGAACTGACCAATAAATTCTTGGAGTAGATGGAGTTAAAAAAAAAAATGTTTACCTTAAATCGATTAGATAAATTTCTTTCTCATTTGGTAAACTGTAATTCAGGACCAGAAATCCAACTGAGTTAAAGAAAAAAATAACATTTGTCATTTTATATGAAAGTCTGTGACTACAATCATACCTATTCAAATGTTTGGCCCCTCCTTTAAATGTAGCAAATAGTTATGGTGGCCAATAAGTAATAGTGGATTCTCTTGTTGAAACCTAAGCCTCTGAACTTTTCTATTCATTAGAGAATATAATTATAAAATTATATATATTGCTACCCAGAAGTGGAATCTGTTTTCAGCTCATGTCTCAGAAAGTTACTATTCTTGCCTAACTTGGAAGATCCAAATTAACTTGTAGTGGTGGCAGAATACAAAAGATTAAAATAGTTTATATTTGCATCACACAGACTTGGGATTATGCACAAAGACAAAGTGGCAGCACTCTCACTAAGATATATAAAAGCCATTTCTGAGTTGAAAAGTAATTAGAAATAGAGATTCCTTGGAAGAAATCAAATTTTCCTCAAAATTACAATTGATTAAAACAAACAAAAACAGCTGAAAAGAATACTAAAGTAAACTATAGATTTCGAGACAATTTGTAAGACTGAGATGAGAATAAAGATTATGGTTTGAGAAAGTATCTCGGATAGACTAGTGACGACCTGGCTGGAAGTACAGGACATATAATTGGGAAGCAGGTGTCCGCTGATGAATCAAAAAAAAAAAAAAAAAAGATAAAGAGCACAAGACTAGAAAGGAGGCAGTTGGTTGAACTGTAGCGTTTACAAAGTATTTAACCAGCTACTTGATGAAGCAAATACAATTTTTATTGTGTGTAATTATATTAGATTAAGTGCATATTATAATATATCTCATTCAATGGTGTGGATGCATCATTTATATATTGTTTTCACAATGTCTAAGCAAAGAAATTGATTATGTATATCAGTACATTGTCCTTGAAAGGAATCTATAAAATTCTGAGTTCATACTCTTTTCATAATTAATTTCTAAAGAAACTGACCCTGAGGCGTCTCTTTGGGAATGCTCTTTTTGTTGTTGATATGCCTATTCTTTTGCAATCACTTCTTATCTCCTAGACATATCTAACTGGATCAGAAAAAATTTGACGCCCTGACATCTATTGGCTTGAAGTTGAATATTCTTCTCCATATTGGATGGTGACAAATCAGCCAAGTAGAATTTTCTCTCTTGGAAAAAAAATGTATGTCATGTGCACTGATAGAAAATGGGTCACCAGAGTCTAGTGCTGAAAGTAGCATTGAGCTTTTGAACTCTGAGGTCTGCTCGTCACCTTTGTCTTAGTAGTGTCTCCAGAGTAACTGTATGATTGAGAAAATGATGTCACATACAACCTCACATGTTCTGTGCACCATTACAACTTATCCCCATCACCAAATATAATCCAAGCATACCTTTACCTTGCTTTGTAAAAGAGACATATACTGGTAGATGTCTAGATTGGATGGAGACAGTTTACTTGATTATCAATTTCTAAATCTGGTGACTATAGAGTAAAAACTAAGTAATGAGCCCACTTTACAGAATTAAGTAAGCAGAACATACACTATATATTTACACAACACACTGTTTCAGTCAATATGAATAAAACATAATGCGACTGAGGAGATTAATAGGACAATACTAGAATCAACAACAATGTAGATTCAAGGGGAATAACACTTGACACACACAAATGCATGCACACACACACAAAGCTACTCACACACAAATCACTGCCATTTCTGACATTACTTTTGAATCTCATTTAGAAAATAAATATGACAAATAAGTGCCGCTTCAGAACAACTTTTTTAAAAAGTACCACCAATCTTATTCACTGTCAGCTATGTCTGTTTCATTTTCCTATGTAAGTATAATTTTTTTTTTTTAACATAACAGTATCCTAATGCAGTATCTCCAAAGTGAGCAGAAAGGACAGAGTTCTTATTTTATTCGTCGTGACTTTGGTAGTGTATCGAAAATGTTAACCACATCCAAAGTCATCTAAATTTTCTCCTATGTTATTTTCGAGGGGTTTTATATTTTTATGTTTCGCATTTAGGTCTATGATCCATGGATTACTTAATTGTGAATGTGAGACGTTTTAGGAAGAAGTGATATTTCAGAGGTCCTTTTACAATAAAGTGCATGAGATTATTTCAATGTCTAAATTTAGAACATTTTCAGGTTTGCAGAAAACAAAGTCAAAAGTAGGGAGTTGGCCAAGAAATACAGAAGAGTACAAAAAAACACAGCATTTAAGCAAGGCTGCTTAAGAATCAGGTTGGAAATATGTTGTAGGATAAAATTATCATGGCTAATGAATGCCAGGTGGAACATTTTCATGGATGACAGGAAAGAATATGGGAGGTCAGTTTTTAATTGCTCAATGCTACCTATGGTACATCACGCAAGTTCAGAAAAAGAAAAAAATAAAGTTAATAAGAACAAAAATTAATTTATATTTAGTTATTTTTCCTACTGGATGATCTGTTTCCTTCTCTTATATGTTTTGTCAAGAGGATCAGTATTGTGCCAAATCCACCCATATTACACTATTAAAAACAAGGCTACTGCTCTCATTTTTCTTTGGTTTTGTCATAACTCGGACATATATTTGCTCCTAATAAGCCCTGAATCGAACTTACAATGTACAAGGCATCGAAAATGATGTAATTTAATCTGCTATATATTGAGTATTTTCCTCAAGCTAAGCTTGTGTGTGTGATTTTACAAAGAAATTTAGTAGAAATATGAAATTGTATTTAGACTGTATTTGGTTTCTCCTTCTATTATATTCTCCATATGGCCCCAAATTAAATGTGTTTTTGTCAGCTTTCACCATATGAGATACTCTCTGCAGGTAATTCTTAATATTAAAAACTTCCCTAGAAGCTTAATCAGCAAAGGTACTATGCCTGGAAAGTAAATAGCTTATTTTCAAAATGAATAAAACAGAAACATGATACTTGACATTATTCTATTTATATACATGACATTTTACTATTTTATATTTTATATGCTATTAAGAAATAATATATCACGATCCTTTGAGTTTTTAGATATCAGACCTTATACCTAAAATGTTATTTAAGTAATCTAAGTATTTCAAAGTTTTAATTTTTTCATGTTTTTCAAAATATATTTCTATGACTTGCCAATAATCTTTAAGAAAATTTGCAAAATAAATATTTTAGTTTCTACATTTGTGTTTTATGGCACCTGAGTACTTAATGAAATTTGAGGAAAATAAAGCAAATAACTTTTTAAAAATTCTGCAGTAGTTCTCTTTCGTTATAAGGAGGGTATAAAATGTTATATATTCAAATTAAATCCTAGTACATTGTTCGGAGTGCTTTTTTATTTATCTGAATACAATACTGGTTATCAAATTGTGCTTGCAGAGATAAAGCTATCTTTATTAAATATCAAAGTATTAAAAATGGCTGATTGCTTTCTGAGCAATTGCATTATTTTCTTTGGGATTTAAAAAATTGTTTTGAGATTGGATTGTGTCTCCATTAAACAATAACTACAGATAGTAATGTTTTCATTTATTTTTGAAATAGAACTTTCTTACATTTCATTGTTTGATTATTATATATGGGGGACGGACAGCTTTTTTTCCTCCAACTGCAGCCTTCATGTTTAAATAATGAACTTTATTTAGATTTAAACCTATAAACATTTTCTGTGGGGACATGATGATTCTGAATATAAACTGTGTGCTGCAGTTGAATAAATAGTTTACATTCTTACAGGTTTAAAATGTATTCATTGATTAATATGTTCTGGGATACTAATTAATAAAATATAACAGTGCCCTTAAGGACAACATTGTAGCAGAGAAGACAGAAAATCATAAGATGAGATAAGTGTTATAATACAGGGATACACACCTAATATGGGACCGTTTGGAGGGTTTAGTTAGGTTTATTTGTTAGGGAGAGTTGTAAATATAGGCCCTTCGGCCTTAGGTAGAGAAAAAGCAGGAGTGCCTGTCAGTGCTTCTCACGGACAAAGTTTAAGAAGCTAGATAGCCAGGAAGCTGGTTGATGTGTTCTGTTGAATTTAGTTCGCATCTCAAGGCAAGAAAGGATGGAAAAGGGAGGAGCATGAATCTCGGGAAGTAAATGGAGAATATCTAGAACTAAAAATTCCTCCAAAATATTCTTCTTTAAGTTGGCCTTATCCATTTATTAATGCATTTTCTTCCATATAAAATTTGTTTCCAAGCTTTCTCAAAACCTGTGCTAGTACTTTTTACTGGAATTGTATTTATCATTTTCCTTTGGCTGAATTAAAACCTCATGTTAAGTTGAACCATCCATGAACATGATATATCTCTCCATATATCTGATCTTTTATGTTTTTTCATTGATTTTATGAGTCCATACAAATTCTATGTATTCATTGAACTATAAATTCTTAGGTAATGTTTTATATTTTGTGTGGTCTTAGCATACTCCCTGCTTTCTTCAGTTACTTGAATTTCTTTGGAGTTATTCCTTATTTTGCCATAAAGTATATAAGTCTATTCTTCTGAACTTGATGCAGGAGCTCAGCTCAAAGAGGATTCACTGATCCACATTTGCTTTCCCTCCTCACCAAGATTGCTACCTCAATAAAACTTTCCAGCACTGTTATATTTCAAAAGTTACTCTTCCCAGATATATGATCAATTTTCCACATGTTCTGAGAGCTGAAGGGTTGACAGGTAAAATGCTTGCTTTCACATATTTGCCTTAACAAATTTCTTTCCCAGTTGGGTTCTATAACTGCCCTGGTATTAATATCCAATGTCCAAATCTAATATCTTCAGCTACTGTTTTCCTGTTCAGTCATGCTGGAACACATCCCACACATCTGCCCTGTAGGCCAGCAGTCTCCAACCTTTTTGGCATTGGGGACCAGTGCTCCTATGAGAATCCAATGCCTGATGATCTGAGGTGGAGCTGAGGTGGTGATGCTAGTGCTGGGGAGCAGCTACAAATATAGATGAAGCTTTGCTAGCTTCACCGCTCACTTCCTGCTGTGCAGGCCAGTTTCTAATAGGCCATGGACTGGTACCAGTCCCCAGCCCAGGGATTGGGGACCCCTGCTGTAGGCAACTCTCTACTATATATACACATACACACACTGTTCTTTTTAATTTATTCCTTAAATTTTGCATAAAGTTGTGGAATATATAAGCTTCTTACTTCAGATTAATACCTAGCATGGTGTTGTCACGGGAAGTGGGGAGGCAGTAACCATACTACTTTGTCATCTTGCCTAGTGAAAATGTATGCCTTTCTTGAGGAAGCCATTTTCCTGAAAGAAATGGAAACATTGCACTTCACATGCCATTCCTTGAGCAAAATATTACAGCAGACTTCGTTTGCCTGAACGCTCAGATAAAAATACAAATAAAGAAGCAGAGAGGAATAAAAGCTCATCAGGAAGGGTGTCCCAGGAACAGTAATTTGGGTGATATGAGCCTAATTATGCATCACCTCTTCTGCCTCTAGGCTCCCCACAAGTAAACATATGCATATACCAACGTTCTAATGAGATAGTGAGCTTGCCTCTCAGGAGAGTACTTCAAGTTTAACCCACTTGACAGGGTAATGGGATCAAGCTTACTATCTTAACTGGATGCACTTACACTTGCACTAATTAGCCCTTCACATATTCCAGTAAACTTTAAAAGCTTCAGTAAAGATATCTCAAATATTCATATAAGTAGAGTGTTCTTTTAATTTGATTTCATCAAGGCTCTTATGTTTATAGATACATTTGGCAAGGCCTAGGTTTTGTTTTTGAATCTGTTTTTCAGTTCTCGTTCTCCTAATACTTACTGTGTGACCTTGGGTGAGGCATCATTGTTTTAATTGCAAAATGATGATAATTTTCTTCATAATGAGTTTCTGTATATAAGACTCCCTGGCATAGAATTGACAGTCAGTACATTGCAGCTTTAAACAAAAAAAAAAAAAATCCTTCTATAGTCTCCTGAATTCTAACATTACATGATTCAATAAAGATATAAAATATATGCATCGCTGGTAGAAAGGCACTTTCCAGATATATCTGTTTAGTTAATATATATCATTTCTCCATGTACAGGGAAAGTCACACATTAACCACGCCACTGCAAAGTACATGTGGGTGGCACTTATGAGGGGCAGTTCATTTTGTTGGAATACTGTTTTTATGGCATGTCTAGTAGTGAATGCTCTAGACTACCCACATAATCTGCTTGGCTGCTGCTTGTCTGAGGCACACAAAATCTTTCTTGTCTTTCATTATGATAAATATCTCAGTTATGTTTATCCTGGCACTTTCATGATGAATTCTGTATTTCGGTTTTGCTCACAGATGTGTAAAACAAAGAACAAATTAAATGTCCAGCATAAGGCAAATGACTGAAAAGTATATAATCACATTTCTCTGATGATTAGTAATCTTGAGCATCTTTTATATGTCTATTGGCCACCCGTATTTCCTCTTTGGAGAAATGTCTATTCAGGTCTTCTGCCTATTTTTTAATTGGACTGTTTGTTCTTTTGTTCTTGAGTTGTGTGAGTTCTTTATATATTTTTGAATGTTAACCCTTTATCAGGTGTATCATAACTGAATATCTTCTCCCATTCAGTAGACTGTCTTTTTGCTTTGTTGATAGTTGCCTTTGCTGTGCAAAAACTTTTTATTTTAAAGTAGTTCCATTTCTTTATTTTTTTCTTTTGTTTCCCTTGCCCGAGGATACATGTCTAAAAAGAAATTACTAGTAGCAATATCAGAGAGATTACTGCCTATGTTTTTTCCTAGAAGTTTTATGGTTTCAGGTCTTACATTTAAGTCTTTAATCCATTTTGAGTCTATTCTTGAATATGGTGTAAGAAGGTGCTCAAGGTCACTAATCATCAGAGAAATACAAATTAAAAGCACAATGAGATATCACCTCACACCTGTCAGAATTTCTATCATCAATAAATCAAAGAACAAGTGTTGATGAGAATGTGAAGAAAAGGGAACTTTCATACACTGTTGGTGGGATTGCAAATTGATATAGCCACTCTAGAAAACAGTCTGGACATTCCTCAAAAAATCAAAAATGGATCTACCTTTTGACCCAGCAATTGCACTTCTGGGCATTTATCCAAAAAACAAAACAAACAAACAAACAAAACAGTAATTCATGAAGATCTATGCACTCCTATGTTCATGGCACCACAATTTACAATAGCCAAGATATGGAAGGAAGTAAATGGCTATCAGCAGACTGTTGGATAAAGAAGTTATGGTTCGTATATACAATGGAATATTATTCAGCCATAAAAAAAAAAAAAATGAAATCCTACCATTTGCAACGACATGGGTAGACCTAGAGGTTATTATACTGAGTGAAATGAGTCAGACAGAGAAAGATAAATACCATACAATTTCAGTTATATGTGGAATCTAAGGAACAAAGAGAACAAGCTAATCAAAACACAGACTCACAAATACAGAGAACAATCTGGTGACAACCAGGCAAGAGGGGATTGAGAGGGTGAGGGAAGGGCTGAGAGAAAGTGGTGAAGGGTTAAAGAAGTACAAATTAGTAGTTGATAGATGGTCACAGGGATGGGAGCACGGCATAGGGAATGCAGTCAGCAGTAACGCAATGGCTAGGTGGAGAGCCAGAGTAGAAAAAGAACAATCAGGGGGATTGTTTCATAAACTATATAAATGTCTAACCACTGTACTTATATGTGAAACTAATAATAAAATTAATTTAAAAAAAAGTACATAACCACAAATCAATATAATAGTTTGACAATAAGGGGGAAAAAAGTTACTATGCAATGAAAAAAAATTCTATATCTATAATTTTGATTGTATGAACACTATTGTTGAAATTAGGCAGATGAATCCAAGAAGAGCGTAGGCACAAATAAGTGAGCATTTCATCAGAATAGAGTTATATGAGTGGGTATTTGGTGCATGTATTTTGTTTTGTTTTTCAAAGTAACTGTGTGTCATAAAATGAAATCTTCAAGTCTTTAGCCATTCTATAAAATAGTATTACTCAAAAAATTTTTCTGACCTATGTCTGAGATTGTTAAAATATGGCATTTATTTCTGCTGTTAATTTTAATTAAAAACAGTTGTGGCTTAGATAATTCTGTAATAAGTAATTCAAATCACTTTTTTATGTTATAATGGAGAATGTAGGTTCTACATAATTTTAAGATAAAAAGATGTGATAGAAATTTCAATTTGCTGTGGGCCAATTTAGTTTACTCTCCCAGACTCTTTTGAGCATTCATTCACTCTCCTCTGCTGTTAGAGATATTTTGATCAAGATGTCCTTAAAAAGCTCTGCTCCCTCCTTCATAAAGCTGAAGGTTTAATCTAGTGGATACATTGAGTGTTGATCATTTGTATTAGAACATATTGTTTGTAAATTAAGGCAAAGCCCTAAAACAAAACTAGAATATACAGCACACTTATAATTACACATAGTCTAATAATTCTTAAGCTCGTTTTTTTTCTAGCTCAGTTCTTTCTCCTTAGCTCTAGATCCATTGAAATAATCACTCCTTCGTATTCAACCAGGATAAATCACATGAACTTTAAAATAACTTGATTAAGGATTTACTAGTAATATTTCCCTAAACTTATGCCTCCTCCTGGATTTCCTGTGCTTAATACAGC
>NW_006434825.1:8302073-8304154 GCF_000325575.1 Pteropus alecto
CCTTATCTTGCCAATCACAGACAAAAAATAAATAGGTGAACAAATTATTTAAAGTCAATTTCATTAGTCTTTGCAAACCTGTCCTCAACTTTTCATCATTATGGCTATTCGAAGGTGTCCTGGACCTCCTTGCCAATTAATAGGTCATCTAAAACAGTCTTCTAACTTGTCTGTCTGCTTCTTGTGAATTTCCTTTTGATTCTTTGCTGATATGGCCATCCAGAGCACACTTCTCCTTGAATTGTGCTACTTGTAGTAGAACCAGACAGAAATGCATCAAAGTATCATTATTTGATTTTCTGAGGAAAATTTCTTGTCCATGTTTTATATGACAAAGTGATTTTTTAAAGGAAAGACTGAACCTGCACTTAGTCATGAGAATACCAAATACCTACATGCATATTTATGTGAAATGTAAAGGATCTATTTTTATTTGTTAAAAATACCTGATGGCACATATTTCTTCAAAAAATAACTGGTGAGAGCTTCTAGTCAAGATGGAGGAATAGGTAAACATGGCACTTGCCTCCTCCCATGATCACATCAAAATTACAACTACAGAACAATCATTGTTGAGGATTGCCTGACCTCTAGCTGAACAGAAGTCCTATAACTGGGAGCACACAAAAGAGGCCAACTTGAGTCTGCTAGGAGTGGGGAGACGCAGTGGGGCTGGTGTGGCAGTTAAAAATCAAAAGGGATATCTCGGCTGTGGAGGTCACCCTGGAGAAGTGAGGGGTCCCAGCCCCACACCAGGCCCCTTGGCACAAGGTTCCAGTGCTGAGAGGAAAAGTCCCCACAAAATCTGGCTGTGAAAACCAGCAGAGATTGTGGCTCAAATGGAGGGTGGCTGGAATTCCTCTTAAAGAGCCCCATACACAGACTTATGTGCTAATGGACTTACTCATTCTGAGCTCCAGTGCTGGGGTAGCTGCTTGAAAAGTGCCAGGGACTTACGGGGAGGAAATGAGTTGTCTGGCTTCAGGGTGAGAACTGGAGGAGCAGCTTTCTCCCAGACAGAAGTGCGGGCAGAATCCATTATTCTTTTGTTGAGCCCTCTCCACTTCCTGCCTGTGGGCACAGGGGTAGACATATCAGAGTCTCCAACAGCCAGGCAATCACTGATTGCCCTGCCCTGGTGATTTTCTGAGATCTGCCCACCTAACTTGCAGGCCCACCCAAGCCACTTCCAGTGGCTTTTTCTTACAAATGGCCTGTCTTGGCTTATTCTGTGAACTTTCCTAAAATCCCTCAAAGGTTCACAAAACCCAAACAAGCAGTATCTGGCTACGGTGTGCCCCATACCTCTTGCTGAGCAGCCCCAAGCCTGGCGCTAGTGGCAGCAGGCCTCGGTTCATGGCTTGGCCTCTCAAGGCACATCCAAGCCCATTGTGGGTGATGGCCACCTGCAGATTGTTTGGTGGCTCATGCCAGGTGGCCCCAGGCAAGGCACAGGGTGTGGATGAACTTGAGCTGTGGTGGAATCTCTCTCAGGAGGCCCTGGCCTGCATGTCTGTTGGCTGTCTTTGGTCTGAGTCAAGGTACCAGGGCCACATTTGAGGATGACATATCCATAAGGCAGACTGGGCAGGCACCAGAGCCCTGCTAAAGTGAATCCTGCTCCATAGGGACAGCCTCTGCACAATAACTCCTCCACTATAGTCACCAGCCAGTGCTTACCACCAATCAGCCTGAGCGTCAGTCCTTCCCATTGATGTGAAACAGCAATCAAGGCTCAACTATAGGAGGACACACAAAACCCATACAAGGGACCAGCTCAGGTGACCAGGGAGACTGCATCACTGGGCCTCACAGGACACCTACTACATAAGGCCACTCTATTAAGACTATCAGCTGATTTTCAACAGAAACTTTGCAGGCCAGAAGGGATTGGCAGGAAATATTCAAAGTGATAAAAAGTAAGGATCTACAACCAAGATCAGTCTATCCAGCAAAGCTATCATTTAGAATCAAAGAACAGATAAAAAGATTTTCAGACAAGAAAAACCTGAAGGAGTTCATCACCACCAAACTGGTATTACAGGAAATATTGGAGAGATTTCTTTAAGGAAAATTAAAAA
>NW_006434825.1:8304330-8322022 GCF_000325575.1 Pteropus alecto
CCAGCCCCCAGCCTCTCCCCTCCTCCAGCTCAGAATCCAGTGCCTTTCGGGTGGCCTGGGAATTCTAAGTAGAGAAAGTGGCCAGAGACAACATTCCCGTGTTGGGCAGGAGCAGCCACGGGACACATGACTAAGTATCAAGGCAACGATTGTGTGATGACCGCGGCACACAGCCTGGTTGGCAGACCGAGCGGTTTTCCTTCGAGACGCCGTGAATACCTGGGACCCACTGAGGGGAGGCTGATTCCCATATGCACCTGGGCTGGGTGGACCAGGAGCCTCATAGGTAGCAGAATATATGCAGACATGTGAAATATACGCATGGAATATTACCCAACAGTAAGAAAAGGTGAACTACTGCCCTTTGCGACAACATGGATGGATCTCGAGATAATCATGCTAAGCGAAATAAGCCACACTGAAAAAGTTGAAAATCACATGATATCACTTATATGTGGGATATAAAGCAAAAAGCAACAAATGAACAAGACAAACAGAGACTCGGGGACATGGACAATGGACTAGTGGTTACCAGAGGGCAGGGGGTGGGGGAGGATGGGAGAGGTAAATGGAGTAAAGGAGGTCAAATATATGGTAGCTGAAGGAAACTGGACTTTGGGTGGTAATCACACAATAGAATATATAGATGTCAAACTATAATGTACACCTGAAAATTATATAATTGTATTAACCAATGTTACCCCAATAAACTTAATTAAATAAAAAGAAACACAATGGGGGTATAACAACAAAAATTTCTCAGTAACATTATGTTTTGAACATTAAAAGATAAAAGGATAATGATTATTAATTTTTAATTCCACTTAGTGTCCTAATTATATCTTTCATATTTGAAAACCATAATGTCTATACCAGTATTTACTACAAAGATTTTTTTATCTGTAGCTTTCCAGTGGTAAGAACTGGTCAGCCACATTAAATACAACAGAAGGATCAATTAGGATGAGGCAAACCATAGGCTTCTGACTATTGACATGGATCAATTTCAACCAAGTCATGAGAGCAGATTCCACATTAATGAGTGACTAGAACTGGAAAAGTGGTGACAATTAACACACATTACCATTTGACCCTGAAGGAAGAAGGGAGATGAGTTGTAGTGGCTTATGGTCACAGGCAAGTGATTTGTAGCATCAGGAAAGGCTTGATTGTGTCTGCAAGCAAAGGGGATGTTCCCTAGAAGCCATCTAAATCCAAATATGTAGAGGAAAAAAAAGAGCAGGAAAAAAAAAATCCATAAGGGAATCTAAAGAGGAAAATCAGGGTAGTTTAGAAGTATAATGAAAGAAATGTAAAAAGGCTTTCTTATCCCTTGCATTGAGAACAGCAGAAAATCAGCTTGTGAAAATTAAATGAAGTCCAAAGTGAGAAATCACAAACGAAATACACACACATAAGCTTACATGTAATTAATCACAATCGCCTTACATATTCCTATTACTTTACATTTTTCAGTTGATCCTTATACTACCCCTTTGAAGTAGGCAGGGCAGAAATAATTAGTGTCCCTATAAATGCTGAGGAACTAAGCCTCAGAGGTGTTAGGGAATCGGTTTAAAGGACACAGAGGCAAGAGTAGAATAAAATCTACAGCTCAGGGAAAACTTTGGGACCAGCGCCATTTCACTACACTATACCCTCAACCTGCATGTCCCAATAGTGACATGCTGACACCAGAGAAAGTCACAGCTAGACTCTTGTCCTGCTCAGGCAAAGTAGGCAATGTTCTCTGCACAGTTTACAAGAGTCACTTTCATAATAAACAGTATTTCAGTGTTCTCTCTGGCCACATAAATGAATAAGGGGAGATAATGACACTCTCATTATTTTAGGAACATATTTGCATTTGTAATGATACGGCTCCTACCAGGCACCAAAACCACAGAGACAACTGTCTGAATTAATTATATTTGTTTGGCTGATTAAATAAAAATGCAAACATAAACTGCACATCAAACTACTTTAAGATTATTTAATCCCTCTCTTGAAAGGGAAATGGGCCTCTGAAGTTGTTCTTCTTTTAAACTCAAAAAATAGATCATTAAATCAAGCAGCTAAAACAGTTCTTTAAAAATTACCGTTCCCCCTCCCCCTCAAAAAGTTCTTGCATTTTCTCAAGTGTCTGAAATAAGCATATCAATCTACATAATATCAAGATTCATTTATTAATTTGCAGTTATTTCCTAGATTAGCCTGTTCAATTTTTATGAGCTAAGCCCCATGCCTCTATGGGAAGTCATGGCTTAAACAGTGTCCATTTAGCAGACAGCAACTTTGAAGTGGGGATAAGTGCAGCTAAAATCATCCCCCTGAAGTTCTCAGAGTGCACAATTAGCTTTGCAGATGTGCTCTGTCCACACCTACCCTTTAATGATCACTAAGTCCTTGTTAAATGAAGCAGTACCACTACTTTACTTCTTATGCACACCAGCGGCCAGCCCACCTTCAGGTTTCTAACTTCTATAATGGAGTCCAAATGCGGCTGATACCTGTTCAATGCTTTGAACCCTTTTTGTAAGTTATGTCTCACTTAGTGAAGAATAATTCCGAGTGGGAGCAGTGGTCCAAAGCCTTGTCGTCTCTCATTTATAATATCTTCCACTTCCTCACTCCATCCTACTTTATTCTATAGTACAAATCAAATTTGTCTCCTCTGTGGTTAAATCTTTTCAAAGGCTCCTGTCACTTACAGGATGAAATCCAAACTTCTCAACATAGATCCAGTTCATCTTCCAACTTTATCTGTTATTTTCTTCTCATATCTAGCATTACAACAATATCTACATTATCTATCTATCATCTATCTATCTATCTATCTATCTATCAAATGTTATATTAAATTTCTATATCAGAGATATATTTCAATGCTGGTTCTTAAAATGTGTAATGGTCACTTTCTACTGGACTTAAAACTATTAAACAGACTCTCTTCCAAGACTGTGGTGGGTAGAGGAAGATGTGCAGTGATTCTGAATGTGTATGTATGTATGCATGTATGTGTGTATATGTTTTGGAGATATATTTGAATATTAATTGGCAAGAATTAAATTTTAAGTAACTTTTTTTTTTGAGTAAAAAGGGAAGGCTCTAACTGGGTCCCGAAGGATATACCATTTAACAAAGCAAAAATCACCGGTATCACTAGGAATATCCCCTCTTCAGGCTAAAACAGATTTTAAGAGACTCTGCTGCAGAACTGCTTCTATGATAACAAGGGATAGGACGGGGTAGAAAACCAGGAAGTGCCAGTGCTACTATAATGAGTAGTAAGGTTGATAAAGCATTCAGAGGAGCTACTCGACTCACAGAAAACCATCGACCTGTTAACAGAACATGTGTCCCTAGGAGCAACATAGATGGTAGCCTAGTCATCATGTCTATATAATCCAAAGAAATTTTTACCAAAAAAGTCAAGGAATGGAGGATCAAAAGGAGGGTAGTGATTCCAATAAAAAAGTCATGCTTCTCTGCCCAGTTTCCATAGCTGAGCCATTTTGCATGTGTAACCCAATGAAAAAGAGGCCACATATATGAGAAAGATCCTGCATCAAGAGTCCATCATAACAATTCCAGTATTCCTTCCTCAAAGGAATCTGCTACTATTTACCTTGGTAATAATTATACACTAGGGAAAGGAGAAAACCTTAACGTCAAGGATTGTTGAACACGGGGTCCAAAATGACACTGATTTTTGGGTATCTGAAGAACTGCCATGTCTCAACAGTTTGATTTGGGCCTATGGAGTCCTGGCCAAGGTCTGGTTACAGTGGGTCTAGTGGGTCTATATACCCACTTGACAGGCATTTCTCTGGTTCTTGAGGGTATATTAGAATATGCAGGGTGGGGTGAGAGATAGCATAGTGGGGAAGGTCAAGTAGAAGTCTCTAAAACTTCCCCCTTCCCAGTCAGGATTGAAGATCTGAAATAATATATTCTAGGGGCAGGAATAGAAATTAGAGCAACCCTCAAGAACCTAATAGAGGCAGGGGAGGTGGCTTCTATCATATTTCCATCCAATTCACCAGTCTGGCCACTTCAAATCTGTAAGAGATGATGACAGACTAACATAACTTGGTAGAGCAATAGTCAAAATTGCAACTGCCAGGCCAGATGTGGTATATTTGCTAGAGTAGATCAACATGATTTCAGGTACATGGTTTATAGCTATTAATCTGGAAAATGTATTTTTTTTCATCTCTATTAATTTGACCCGTTGCAGTTCAAATTTACTTAGACTAAACAGTACACGTTTATATCTTGAGATGCATTAACTGTCCCAACCTTTGTTATAATGAAACCCAAAAGGACCAGGATTAGCTAGACAGCCTGTAAAAAAATACACTGAACCAATATATTGATCATGTCATGCTAATCGGACCAGAGAGCAAGAAATAGATAGCACATCAGAGGCTTTAGTAAGACATGTACTGTCTAGTAGCAAGGCATAATCCCTATCAACACTATGATGATTCGAGGTCCTACTACATTATTAAGAAAATTATTAAGAAGTGTCTAATGGTCTGGAGAATGAACTGGACAGCCTCTTCAAAATTTTATTTATATATATATATATATATATATAAAATATCATCTTGCTTTCAGGCATCTTCTCATCATGAATTAAGAAAGCTCCTCAATGTTTAAAAGCCTCTTTAGGAACGGGAAAAAAAAAAGTCTCTTAAGGTTCTGGAAGTAGCTTATTGAATACCTGGAAAACCCACTTCAAACCACATTCAAATCACATACTGGATGACAGAGAAGGCTAATAGATTTTAATTAGATCTAGAGCTGGAAAAAGTTCTTTATCAGGTCAAAGTTACGACTCTGCACCTTAGACTCTTTCTTCTGTCAGGCCTTATATTATTAAAAATATCAGTGGTGGCCTAAGATGCTACAAGGAGCTGAAACAGACCGATTGAAATAATCACTGTTCAGACCCCTAGGATTCTGGAGCAAATCCACGTCATCTGCAGTGCACAAGTACCTACATTTTGAAAATCGGATCTAGGTATTCTACTGGGCTCTGATAGAGACAGAACACCTGACCATAGGACACCAAGTTACCATAAAAGTAGAAGTGCCCATCACTAGCTGAGTACTGGTAGATCCACCAAATAATGTAGTCTGGCTGGTCCAGTAGCAAGTCATCATAAGATGGAAGCAGTAAATCAGAGATCAAGTCCTAGCGGGACTGGAAGGGACACCTGAGCTATACATGCGGGGGGCTAGACCCTCTCCTCCATGATACATCCTCCATTATTGCAACAGTTACCTCAATCCATACCTACGGCCATGTGGGATACGCCCCATGAACAACTGATGTATGCACACTTAGTATGTAGGTACAAGCCAAAAATGGATGACTGCTGCCATATCGTCCCAGGGAAACCTAGCAAGAGAGTGGTGAGGGGAAGTCTTCCCTAGGGCTAGAAATTTGTCGGGGGGCCCTGTTCGTTCATTTTGTGTGAATTGAGAAGTAGTCTGAGATTAGAATACATACAGACTCATAGGAAGTGGCGAATGACTTGGCGTAGTGCTTACAGGCTTGGAAGGAGAAAAATTGAAAGGGAAAGGATGGGAGAATTAGTGTCGAGGGATGGATGTGGACATATGTAAGTGAGCATAAAGTGAGAAATTATTATATGTTATTATCATCTACAAAGCATCCATTATAGAAGTGACATAGTTTACATTATGGTTTGCTGTTGGTGTTGTATATTCATTCTACAGGTTTTGGACAAATGTGTAATACTATGTATCCATCATTATGATCCCATACAGAGTATTTTTACTGCCCTAAAAATCCTCTGTGCTCTACCTATTTATTCTTCTACTCTGCCTCCTCAATCCCAGGCTCTGCAACCTTTTTACTATCTCTACAGTTTTGCCTTTTCCAATAATGTCACAGTGTTAGAATTATGCAGTATGCAGCCTCTTTCGATTGGCTTGTTTCAGTTAGTAATATGCATTTAAGTTTTCTCCATGTCTTTGCATTATTTGATAGCTCATATCTTTTTAGCACTGGATAATATTCCACTGTATAGATGTACTGGAGTTTTTTTTTTTTCTCTTTATTTTATTAAATGTATTGGAGTGACATTGGTTAATAAAATTATATAGGTTTCAAGTGCACAATTCAATAATACATCATCCATATATTACATTGTGCGTTCGCCACCAGTCAAATCCCTTTCTGTGGGCATATTTTGATCTTCTTTACCTTTTTCTACATTCCCCCAAGGTAACCATTAAACTGTTGTCTGTGTCTATGAGTTGTGTGTCTTATTTGTTGTTTTCAGTTTTATATCCCACATACAAGTGATATCATATGGTTCTCAACTCTTTCTGTCTGACTTACTTTACTTAGCATTATATTCTCAAGATCCATCCGTGTTGTTGCACGTGGCAGTATTTCATCTCTTCTTATGGCTGAGTAGTATTCCATTGTATATATGTACCACAGCTTCTTTATCCAATCATCTACTGATGGACACTGGTTGTTTCCATGTCTTGACCACCATAAGTAATGCTGCAATGAACACAGGGGTGCATATATCTTCATTAATGGATGTTTTCAACCTTCTCGGGTAGGTACACAGACGAGGGATCACTGAATCATATGGTAACTCTATTCTTAATTTTTTAAGGACCCTCCATACTGTTTTCCGTAGTGGCTGTACCAATTTACATTCCCACCAGCGGTGTATGAGGGTTCCTTCTTCTCCACAACTCCAACACTTATTACTTTTCTTGCTGATAATAGCTTCTCATTCTAACAAATGTGAGGTGGTATCTGTGGTTTTGATTTGCATTTTCCTAATAGCTAATAAAATTAAGCATCTTTTCATATATCTGTTAGCCATTTGTATATCTTCTTGGTAGAAATGTCTGTTCAGATTTTAATTGGATTGTTTGTTTTTTTGTTGTTGAGTTGTATGAATTCTTTGCATATTTTGGATATTAGGTCCTTATCAAAGGCGTTCTTTGCAAATATCTTCTCATTTTCAGTTGGTTACCTTTTTTGTCTTATTGATGGTTTGTTTTGCTGTGCAGAAAGTTTTTAGTTTGATATAGTTTTAAATTCCCTTCTTGATAACACCTATATTCCTGTCATGTCTCATTCTGATGCTTGCTCTGTCTCTTCAAATTGTGTTATTTGCTGTTTGGTATGTCATGTAATTTTTTCATGATAGCTGGACATGATGTACCAGGTAAAAGAAACTGCTGTGAATAGCCCCTTAGTAACACTGTAGTGAGGTGTGGGAGGAGGGACGTGGTCTATAATCCTACAATTAGGTCTGTTAGTGAGACTATGCCTCTGGATTTTAAACTTTGCAAATGTTTCTAAGTTTGTTTGTTTGTTTTTCTCTCCCTCTTAGAAGAAACAGATAGCTAGACAGAGTAGGCTGGAGTTGGATAATTACTTCCCCTCTGCCAGGTCAGTTAGGGTCGGATAATACCATGGCTGGTTAGGCTCTGGTAAACTAGTTTTCCTCCAGCACATTTCAAAATGGTTCCTTTTCCTTCGGTTGCTGCTGGAAGCTCAAGGGGATTTTTCTTTGACATTTTCTGGGAGAATCTGGCAGAGCTCCAAGAGGTAAAACTCACAGTAGAGGACTCTTATATGACTGGGTGCCCCTGCAGCTTTCACCTCTCAGACTTGTCTGAGCCTCCAGCAATGTGTCAATCGTAGTTCAGGTTTTCCTACCCAGACTCCGCTTCCTGCAGCAGTTCCCGCTCTTGAGCCTCTGCTCCAGTACGATGAGACTCCCTGTAGTTGCCTCTCTCCAATCTTAGGGTCGGTAGTTTGCCCTGTGTCCTCTCTATGGATCCAAAAAGAGTTGTCGAGTTTTCAGTCTATTCAGTTTTTACTTGTTAGGACCAGGTGGTGACATCCAAGGTCTTCATGTGCAGAAATGAAGTCTCTCTTATATTGTGAATGGGGCAACAATTCATTTTGACACATATTTTGGGCATGAGTTTACCTTTCCTGCTTTAAGGGCCTCAGCCAGTGCCACTAACTGATGTCTGCGTAGAGGATCTGATCCAGGGATGCAGACTCCCACACATCATTGTGTCAGACCTAGGTATCCACTTTACAGAAAAGGAGGCAAGAGAGCAAGCGTATGACTATGAGATCCACTGGCCATTTCTCATACTCCATAGGCTGAAGTTGCTGCACCGATAGTCATGAAATGGTCTATGAAAGACTCAGCTCAAAAGTCAGCTCAGTGGTGACACTATTATAGGATTTTCCAGGTTTCAGAGTATACTTTAAATCTATGACCTTAATCAGTTATCAGTTATTGGCATGCTCCCTCCCCAGTAGCAAGAATGCACAAATCTGGGGACTGTGATATAAAAGCAGGAGTGGCCCCATTTACTATCAATTTCCAGTGGCCCTCTTGGGAATTTGCATGTCTCATCTCCACAACCCTGGGCTCAGTAGTTTTAGATGTTCTTATTCTCAAAATGAGAATGTTTCTGCCATAAGAGTCTTGATGGACTACAAGCTATCTGGACACTTCGGGGTCCTTCTGTCAAGGAACCAGCAGGAGTAACTGACCCTGAGCATTGGGAGGAAGTAGGAACTGCTCTTACACAATGAGAACAGGGAGTAATGTGTTTACACCCAGCTCCCTCCCTTGACAAAGTATGATGATAAGTAGACAAGTGCAGCAAAACCAGCCAGAGAAGGGCACAGACCCTTCAGCTTAACAGTACGTGATCTACCAGGACTTATGGAGGTAATAGCTGAGGGTAAGAGAAATATAAAATAGATTATGGAGGAGAAAGACAAAAAACACTTGTGGTCTTGTGATGAGCCACAGCAGGACAGCAGTTCACCTAGTCACTCTTTTTTTCTAAACTTCCCAGGGAAGAGTGGACCATCAGAATCCTAAATGAGTTCCTCCCAGAACTAGATTCTCTCAGAGTGGATCTAAGTGGCACAAGGGTGAACCCTGGTGCACCCCCTAGTCCTCCCTTCAGGCAGAAGGATGCGTCATCCCCATTTCTGAAGGTGCTGTTGGCAGGAAGTCCTCAGGCTGGCCCCTTTTGTGCATTACCTCCACTGAAGTGAGTTCATGTTCACATCCTCTCCTAGAACAGCCCATATCCAATGACGGATCCAATAGGGGTGGACAAACATGATTCTCATGCCCCAACTTGGGATAGCATTGAATAGTCATCTAAATTTCAATGCTTCTCATGGATTGTCTGAAACTTCCAGTGAGACTGTATCACAGCATAAAGTCTACTTTTGCATCACTCTACGTCTTTTCCTTCCCCTCCATAGATTTTGATCCTAAGAGCACTTCCTCATTAACTTCCTATATGGTAGTCTCTGCCTTAGGGTTTTTTTTTTTTTTTCCTGGGGAACCCAATCCATGACAGTCTCCTGATTGTTCTTCTTGCCACCTTGCCCTTTCCTTGGCCCTGATGCATGGTATTAACTGTGACAATAGTATATTATTACTTAAAATAAGTTATGTTGATTATTAAATACTTAAAATTTACTCAAAACTTTCTGATTCATTTTAAATGTGTCTTAGCTCCTTACAAGGTTCAGAAGCAATGGTCTCTTTTTAGGCTCTCTGACCTCATATCACATCCATCCACTGACTTGGTCACTAAACATATGTGACATACACTGATCTCCTTCCAGTTCCAATGACAGGCTACACTCTTTTTTCACTGTAGTAACTTTTCACACTTTCATTCTTTGCTTGTAGTGATATTACATCATGTCCAGCTTGATCTCACCATTTATGTGCCAGTTCAAATTTTGTTTCCATCACAGTCAACCCATCTAAACTACATATCCTGGAAATTCTATGTTAGTCCCCTATTTCTTTTATTCACAGCAAATTTCATAGTCTGTAAGTATTTCTTCTTGTTTATTTATTATCATCTGTTTCTCACACCATACTGTAAGCTCCATGACACAGCAGAAATTATATTTGAAGTGACTGTATGTATATTCACATGGAATCTCAGCATGTGGTTCTTTTTAAAAAAGTATTAGAAATTCATGTGTAAGATTGGCATAGGATATAGTTTTATCCATCCCTGCTCTCAGCAGGATTTTTCTTTGCCCGTATAGTCTTTCTTAACTAATTCCTATCAAATGGCCGTGAAAATATGGCCCGTATTAGGATCTGGGTAAATCCTTTGTATAAACCATGTGAGTGGACACATTCTCTCCACTTATATTGTCATTATTACAATTGCCAACACCATACCATACCATGAATGTTTTCTATGCACATGACAAATGGGATCTGAGGATATGGCTCTCTAGTTGCGACAAGTCCATCGGGACTGAAATATTATCTTTGGGTTGATAATATGATTGCTCTAGACCTAGAAGGCTACCACTCAGTGCATAGTCTATTTGCTAATACAAATGGCTGCTGGTCATTGCAACATTATTTGACATTGAAGTACAGAAGACATAGATGGTGAGTTAATATTGTCAAGGAACATAGGGTTAAAAAAGAAAATGCATATTTTTTCTGTTTCTGTGTTTCTACAACACCTCTCCACAAACATCTCTCAAACATTTTCAGATAAAAACCTAAGTTACATCCTGATAATAAATACTTTCTAGGACAAAGAGTAGAACAGTAGCATCCTCTTAGGTTTATAAAGCTAGAACCAATTGTGTGTGTGTGTTGTGCACACACTAAGTACTTGAAATAAACCTTACAGCCTGTTTTGGCATACCACCGTGGGGCATAGAATAGGATCAAGAAATGGTGCAGAACCCTGGGCTTGAGATGAGATGGGCAGATTAAATCTGAACAACTAGAACAGGTGTTCCCACTGATGCATAACTGATGGAAGAGACAGAAGAGGAAATAAAAAAAAATGTAATAAGAACTCTTGTGCAATTAGAACACAAAAAAAGTTTCTATAATTAAAAAAATTGAGTAGAATTTAAGCTCTACGATAGATGTGTAAATGTCCTAAGGACAAAGAGCAGGCTGTCACATTATGTTTATAAGCCAAGTTCTCGACACATTACCTGACACGTAGGAAATGCTCAATAAATGAACTGAACAAAAATGATTTCTGGAGTAGGACAAGCAAGTAAGCAGTCCTCAACCCAGAGAGGTGCTGAATAGGACCTATTTCTATTGCACCTGAAAAGAATCAGGCATATGGCTTTGAACAGCTTACTTTACAATGACTCCTTCTTTTATAAGATACTTGGCCTTTTGTGAGTGGAGCTACAGCTGTCTCTGAAAATGGCAACATCTGATCCTAAGGCCTAGAATATAAAGCTCTTGAAAATGTCATTCATTTAAGGTTGCCTGCTGATGCTAAGAGCTTGGAAAAAAATTAGTGGGCCGATCTAGTGAAGAAAAAAAACAACAACGACCAAACAACTATTTTTATGAATACGAAGAATAAGAATGCATGCTTTATGGCTGAGACCTTTTTCTTGGTAGATTGTGAAATTGGTTTATATGTGGTCAGCTGAAGAACAATAGAAATGATAGAACTGTATATTTCTTTCTAAAAAAAATGTGACCGGGGAACGCATGATAGATGAGTGTTGTATGGCTCTAATAAATTGTAGGAGTAGAAAAATTAAAGGTTTCATTAGAAGTGACTTCGTAGATGGCCATATGATTAGGGTGACAGTCCCTTATCAGACAATCTAGGTTCAAATCCCCAAACCATTCCTTTTTAATTATGTGATTTCATCTGTAAAACAGAGATTAGAATGGCACCTACCTAGCTGAGTTGCTTGGTGAATTAATAATGTATATAAAGCCTAGGTATATAGTAAATAGTAAATATCCCCACTAAGTAAAAATTTGTTTTGCTAATTGGTACCTTGAAGCCCATTAATTAGGACATTTATGAAGCATGTCATATGCTTCAGGTATTGTGTGCCTGAGGGGAAAAAAAAATCAGAGTTTGGTCTGTGCTTTGGTTATAGTGATAGAGTTTTGGAGTCAAGCATGATTACAAAGACTTATGTCACAGATATTTGCTCTAAATGAAAGAAAGGGCAAATAGTAAGGGAGATTCAATGGTAACCGTTTAATCCTGCCTAGATTGTTCAGAAAGAACTTTCTGGGGCAAAAAGAATATGATCTGTGGCTTGACGGATGAGTAGGAGTTTGCTCCATTATAATGATGGGGAGGGAATTCTGGCCATGGAGAAAAGCATGGCATCGAGAATGTATGGCATACTATGGCAACTGTAAGTAACAGGGCAGGGAGGTTGAGTGGTGTAAGTGAGGATGGGCCAGAGAGCTCTGCAGAATCTTCTACATTAGGTCCCTACAATCTGAGGTCCTTATTCTTTATTCTATAGGGAGACTACAGAGAGACCTTTTTTTTTTTTTTTTTTTGGTAGGGGGACATATTTTATTTTTATTTTTTAACTTTTCATACTGAAATGATCTCAGACTTCCAAAAAAGTTGCAGAATTAGTACAAAGATTTTCTAGATATCATTTGCCTGTTTTCCCCAAATGTTAACATTTTATATGCCCATAGCCAAATATTAAGAAAGGAAATTAAGAGTGAACAACATTTGGAGAGTCTTGGTTTAGCATATTTTAGCTCTGTGACTCAACTAACATATTTGAGTCTCAGTGCCTTTATAACTTGGGAATAATAACTGTTTTGGATACGGGACATAGAATTTAAATTATACATTGTTGAGAAACAAATATAATACATTTTCTGGAATAAGAAAGCTTGCAAACAATTGTTGAATAAGTGTTATGCTTTAAAGAAATGATTGTTTCTGTGATTGATTAATTAGTTATAGTGAAGATGCCTCCTTAATGCCTTAATGGTAAATGTGCAAATAAACATGTCTGACTCACAGGAAGACAGAACTTGCTTTGTGTCAACATAAAAGTAGACGGGACTTTCTAAAAGAGATCTGGACCATCAGACCAGCTCACTGGGATATTAGATTAAGGTTTCACAGGCATAATTCTTCTTGTAGGAACTGTTGGCCTTCCTATTTGGATAATATTTTGTAAGTACAAATTCTAATTCATATTTTTTTTATACAGAGAAGGTATGATAGGAATCTTCTGACATGGCTCCCCGTAATGCCCAACTCCTGACTTTCATTTTGTGTAATCCCTTCACACCCCCTAAGTATTTGCTGGGTCTGACAAGTGGTTTCAATCAAATAGAATAAGACAAAAGTAATGAGCTGGCTCTCCTGTGAATAGGTTAAAAAAGACAGTTCTGTTTTGCTAGAACTCTGGCTCTTCTTGCATATTTGTTCTGATGGAACAAGCTGCTATATTGTGAGCTGAACAACGAAGTGGCCCCCATGGTAAGGAACTGAAGAAGGCCTCTGATTAACAGATTGTAAAAAATTGAGACCCTCAGACCAACAATCCACAAAAGCACTACTCCTGTCAATGGCCACTTGGTTGGCTTGGGAGATCCTTTCCCAGTCGAGCCTTCAGCTGAAACATGGATTACATCACTATGCAAGACTGACTGACACAAAGGACTGGGCCAAACTGTGCCTGGATTTCTGACCCACAGAAACTCTGATAAAATAAACGGCATTTTAGGTCACTTAATCGTGAGGCAATTTGTTATAAAGCAAGAGATATCTAATAAGTGGTAAACCAGCTATATAAAGTTCTTGTGATTACACAGCTGCTATATTAATGGAGGGGGACCGTATGAGAATGTAGAAAAGCTTTCCAGGCAGAGAGACCAGTACAGGTATTTATGACTACAGATGAGGAAACTGATCCTCAGAAAGAAAAAGTGATTTGAACAGAGCAGAGTGGGGTAAAACTGGCATTTAAATGCAGATTTAATAACTTTATATTCTCTTCTTTCTCTAGTAATTGCATAGAAGAAATAAATCAATATTCACAAATTCATAAACAGACACACCCAAAGCTGTTATAAAGAATTGTTTAAAGAGCAAATTCAAAATTACGTACCTGGAAAGGAAAAGTGAAGGAAACTCAAGGCAAAACATGATGACGAGTAGAAGAAAGAGAAGAAGGAAAAATCAAAAACAGAAAGTGAGAAGGGATGAGTAACTTCAGTTGGGGTGAAGTCAGAAGTAGTGCTAGACCTTCTCACAGGGGCCTAGCACATTTTTATCCCTGTACAGAAAAGTTTCGTGTGCACGTGTGTGTTCAAGTACTGTGAGAGAGAGAGAGAAAGAGAAAGCAAGAATCTCCCTTTCCCTTTCTTCCCCCTCTTTTCTTTTCATCTTTCTTTTCTTTTTCTTTTTCTTTTGTACAGGTCTTGTGATGGTGATTTTTTGTGTGCGTGTGTCAGTTTGACTGGACTAAGGGACAGCCAGATAACTGGTAAAACATTATTTTAGGGTACGTGT
Organism: Pteropus alecto; assembly: GCF_000325575.1. NCBI lineage: Eukaryota > Metazoa > Chordata > Mammalia > Chiroptera > Pteropodidae > Pteropus > Pteropus alecto. Next base: position 8,318,707 of record NW_006434825.1, read on the forward strand.
TGTGAGGGTGTTTCTGGAAGAGATTAGCATTTGATTCAGTAGACTAAGTAACAATATCCACCTTCACCAGTGTGGCTGGTCCCAAATGGAACACAAAGGGCAAATTCTTTCTCTCCTATTGAGCTGGGAAGACCATGTTCTCCTGTTCTCAGATGATGAGGCTCCTGGTTCTCAGGTCTCAGGGCTTGGTTTCCAGGTCTTTGGACTCAGACTGAACTATACCACCAGCTTTCCTGGTTCTCCGGCTTGCATATGGTAGATTGTGGGGCTCTATAACGGTACATATATATACATAGAGAGAGAATGTCTATTTTCCAGGAAATATCTCCTACTGGTTTTGTTTCTCTGGAGAACCCAGACCAATACAGGTATTGTTTACATAATGCTCATGTTGTCTGTGGCCTCATTACACCTACAATCCAGGATAAGAGACGAAGTGATACACACTGACATTAAAGTTTGGTAACTTTGAAAGGCCATTATGCTTCTAGCCATTAGAATCTTAGTCTAATTGGCAACTTGCATGCAGGACTAGTCACTAAAACCAGAAAACAGAACTCACAGTGCGAGGCCGAGGAGGAGGGAGCAGAGAACTTCCCTGTCTCTTCTCCCCGCAAAGGGGCTCCAAACGGCAGTCGTCAGTGACTGATCTGCCTCTGGATCAAATTCTTTGATGATTTCTCAAAATCAAGAGATTTAATTTAATTTGTTTGTACAGTGAAATACTTTCCAGGATGTCCTGACCTCTTTGGCAAACTACAGAGATTCTGACATTTTGAAGATGAGCTTCATTTTCCACTTGGCACAATATGATTTAGGGAGTAGTTATTTAGTATTATCCAAGCTGCCTAGAATCTGAAAGGTTGTGTGGGATTACATGTTCCCTCCCAGCCTGTGTTCTTGCAGACACATACTTGTCTTTATCCCACCTGCACAGCTGGAACCACTTAAAAAAAAAAAAAAAAGAACATAGCATATTCTATTATCACGGACCATGGCACACTATTTTCTGGGAGAATGCCTAAGATACCTGGAGTCTGAGCTTGATATGTTCCCCGTTTGAGCCTTGCATTTAATAGACAGGCTATTTGTCCTTTTGAAGAGAGAGGACAGTTCCTTTTCCTAATCCATATTTGTAACTTTTGCTTTATCTCTTTAGGGGGGAAATTTTTTTCTCTTTCCATCTGTTCTATCAACCAATCACCAAAGACATTTGGGATGACTGACTTGCCCTGAGATGAAAGCTATGAACCAATTCAAAATTAATCCAGAAATTCTCACCTTATAAGAGGAGTGTCCATCGTGGGGTTTTACTTATTTTTCTTTTTTTTTTTTTTCAAGATACATTTGGGACTCAGATGCCCAAATTTCCAGATGCCCTTTTACAACGTGAAGTTGCAACATGAAACATTTGCGTTTATAACAAATACCTTTTTCTTGAAGATAAAGTGATCTTTTTTTCTAGGGAATTGTTTTCATCCACCTTTGTTTGCTCAGGAAGGGTCCAGATTTCCAAAGTCCACCAGAGACAGTGGTAATAGAAATTCAATATTTCAAAATTCATTTTGAAAATTAATGGATCTGAAGAACTAGATACTTTAAACAGAATTTGATTTATTTGATAGTTGTTCCTAGTATTTGAATAAAGTTTCAAAACACTTTTAAAATGATTAAATTAGCACATTAGGTGAGCTGATTCTTTTCAGCAGCTTTTAAATAACAATAAAAGAATCTTAATATCTTATGGTCTGAGGCTTTGAAAAATGCTTACATTTCATTATTGTATTATCCACTCTCCTTTACATTTATGAATATTCTAGGAGAAAGAGGGCAGAAGTTGGACTTTAAAAAAACTGATCTCTATTTACATTCAATTTGAATAAGCTTCTATTTAAACAAAGAAAGTAGGTTTCCAATTTTAAAACACTAATGAATAAGAAAAATGAAGATAATGCTATGTTTATTCTATTTGGTGCTAATGTGGAATGCTATTGGATGTGTTTCTTTGTCATTTTAATTCCAAGAGGCTTTTTTTTTTTTAAACAGTCTCTGCCACCTGTATTCTGTTTGTGATATAATCATTCAATGTCTACAAACAAGTGATAACATTATTATGCATTTCTGTCCCCTTTCATTCTTTACAAGAGTGACAAATATCTCTTTTATTAGATCCAATAGCTCAGGCTGGGCACCAGTGGGCTCATTACCATTCCATTAATAAGCGGAGGCCTCCTGAGAGTCCACCTTTTTCCAGCCCCTGTCTTTTATATTTCCCACTGGATTTTCCAACAAAAGCCTTGCTGTTTGGTATCACTTTCATTTTACCATTCTCTTTTAAAAAGAAACAATGGAAACAAAGTTCTGAGATTAGATTGGTGATACTGAAATGATTCTGACAGCCAGCGACAAAGCTGCCAACCTCAAACGGGATGCTTACATTATTTATGAACATTAAATGTCACCAATTTCCCCTCCATCAGATAATTTTAGGAGACAGACACGTTTCCGTCGGGAGAGAGGGGGTATTGAACATGTGCAGCCTCCTCTCCCCATCCCCTTCCCACATCAGCCTTTCCATATATCTCCCGGGCTCTGTGTCAAATTCTCCTCCCTGGGAAGAAAACAGGTGCACCTGATCATGTTTCAAGTTTCACTACAAATCTCAGATAAGTCGCTTGATAGGGATGTCAAATGTGCTCTAAATCAAATGAGACCCTCTGCGATGTAAAATCATTAGAAAGTCAACTGAATTTTTTAAAATTCCGTTTCCCATGCCCCCTTTAGAAGTCAATTATCAGAGGGAAATTAGCAGGAGTTGAGATGAAAGGACAATATCCCTCTGGCTCCTGGATCTATTTATTGCTTTGGTGGCTGGAAAGGAGGGACTTGAATAATGAGGGGAATAAACTCAATTCATGTCACTGGAAGTATCACCGTGAAAAGGAGATTGGATCCAGCTCAGCTATTCAAGACTATTTAACTAACATGTACCATGGAGTCTGAGTCTCTTCAAATCTCCAGTTGCTAAGTAGTGATGTAAAGATTCATTTCATATCAGGCTGGCTTTTATACTTTCATCCATCCAAGTTTAGCAGTGAGGCATGATTAAAACACAAATGTCCTATAATAGGTGCCTTTGGGGGGACTTTTTGCATTTGGTGTTCTCTCCTTAGCATTTGAAAGGAACTCTAGAGTTCTTGTAGTTTGACCTTCTGAGTATAGATCAGGTGTCTGAGGACCCAAAGGTTTTCTTAAGGTTGATGCTTTCACACTTCTGGAGAGCAGAAATGGGCCTATCAATAAAGCCTGTCTCTGG
>NW_006434825.1:8322037-8356064 GCF_000325575.1 Pteropus alecto
ACTAAAACTTAAAACAGCAACAGTTTACTCCTTCACTTCCTGCACAGGAAGAAAACCCTGTTTCTACCATCACTGAGAAGCATACACATGTTCCGAAGATATTCATCAAATGCAAGATGTCACAATAGGTCTAGCTTATAAAAATGAGCAGGTCACTAAAAGCTGACTTCTGGCAGAGGAGCTAGAGGAGCTTTAGTCAACTAGAAAAGAATTGGGGTAGTGGTAGAGATAAAATTAGATTTGATATGGATGGTGCAAAACATATATTTATTATTGCTGTATCCCCGTTACTCTGCCCATCGGGTCATACAGAGTTCATTTCATTTCAGATTACCTGCTGGGCACTAGTTTTTATTTTCTCTTCTTAAATTTTGTGTTTTGTTTTGTATTAGTCAGGGTTCCCCAATAGGAGTAGATATATAAACACATATATATGAAATTGGCTCAAGTCATTATGAATGCTGAGAAGTCCCATGATCTCGTGTTTGCAAGCTAGACGCCCTAGACAACTGGTGGTGTAATTCCAGTCTGAGTGGGAAGGCATGAGAAGCAGGGGAGCTAACAGTGTAAACAGCAGTCCAAGGGCAGGAGACCCACGTCCCAGCTCCAGCAGGCAGGCAAGAAATATACAAATCCTCCATTCCTCTGTTTTTTGTTCTTTTCTGTCCTCAATGGATTGAATGATGACAATGCACATTAGGGAGGGCAATATACTTTACTGAGTCCACCAATTAAAATGCAATCTCATGCATCTTCACAGACACATGCAGAAATAATGTTTAATCTGGGTACCCTGTGGCCAGTCAAATTTACACATAGAATTAACCATCACAACTTTTTACCCTAATCCTAAAACCTCCTCTTTGTCCCAGGCTGCATCCCAGGAAGGCAGTCCTCACAGATCCTTCAGCTTATGTGACTGGAGAAATCACTGAAGGCCTTTTGAATTCTTCAGGGTAAGATATATACAAGAACAGCCATCAACCTACATTGTGTAAAGGTTGTGACAACAATATTGTTATCATAATCATCATTAATATAGATAATGTTTACTGAGGAAAATGATCTAAGCACTTTAGAAAATAAATTATCTATAGCAAAAGGAAATCAAGAAAAATCACTAACACATGGAAATTAAACAAAACAGTCTTGAACAACAGTTGAGTCAAAAAATACATCAAAAGGAGAACTAGAAAATATCTTGAGGCGATATACCAAAACTTATGGGTTACAGCAAAAACAGTACTAAGAAGGAAGTTTATAGTTACGAATGCCTATGTTAAAAAAGAAAGATCTCAAGTAAACGACCTAACTTTATACCCCAAGAAACTCAAAAAACATACTAAGACCAAAGTTAACAGAAGGAAGAAAATAATAAGATTAGAGCAGAAATAAATAAGAATATAAAAACAAGAGAAGTCAGAAAAACGAAGAACTGGTTGTTGGAAAAGATAAACGAAATCTACAAACCCTTAGCTAAGCTACCTTGCAAAAAGAAAGAAGATTCAAATAAATAAAATCAGAAATTACAGAGAAGACATTATAACTAATATCACAGAAATAAAAATATCATAATAGACTATTATGAATAATTAAAAACTGGGCAACTTAGAAGAAATGTATAAATTTCTAGAAACATACAACCTACCAATATTAATCAAGAAGAAACAGAAAACCTGAATAGACCAATAACAAATAAGGAGCTTTAATCAGTAATCGAAAACCTCCCAATGAAAAGGGCCCAGGACCAGATGGCTTCACAGATGAATCCTACCAAATGTTCAAAGAAGAATTAATACCAACCCATCTTAAGTTCTTCCCCAAAATAAATAACTAGTTTTATGAAGTCAGCATTACCCTGATACCAAGGTCAGACAAAGACACTACAAGAAAACAACAGGGCAATATCCCTGATAAACACCGATGCAAAAATCCTTAACATAATACAGCAAAACAAATTCAATAGCGCTTTAAAAAGATCATACACCATAATTAAGTGAGATTTATCACTGGGATGCAAGGATGGTTAAATATACAAATTAATCAATGCGATGATATACCATAGTAACAGAATAAAGGATAAAAATTACATGATCATTTCACTAAATGCAGAAAACTTAACCACAGTCAACGCTCTTTCATGATAAAAACTTTCAACAAATCAGGTGTGGGAGGAACTTACTTCAACACAATAAAGACTATATGTGAAAAGCCCACAGCTAACATCATACTTAACAGTGAAAAATTGAATGCTTTATTCTAAGATCCAGAACAAGGCAAGGATGCCCTTTCTCATTCTTTCAAGTCATAGTACCTAAATGATCCCATTTAATCCTCATAAAACTCCTTGATGTAGGTAATTACTATTTTTATTTTTACAAATAAGTAAAGGAAACATAGGTAATTTAAATCTGTTTCTTTAGTGTGTATATATATATATCTGGTACATAATAGAGTTAGATTTAATCTCAGGAAATTCTATCTCACACATACAACTTATCTTCTTATCATATGAGATAATACTTTTTCAAAAAGTCATGATGCTGGACATAGTAAGTACTCAATAATTGTTAATAATTAAAAGATCACTACGTGTGAGACTTTGTACAACTTTTCTTCCTATGGAGAAGCATTCCTATTAGGGAGCATTTTATCTCTGAAAGAGCCTGTCATTTATTATATCTACCTATCTATCTCGATAGATAGATAGATAGATAGATAGATAGATAGATAGATAGATAGATAGATAGCAAAATGTATAACCACTGATAAATATATTTAACAGTGTGTGTATGTTAATTTAGTTGCCTGCAATCAAACCTGTCTCAAATCTTAAGCTGTGACCTTATCAATTCTCATAAATTAAATACCATCAGGGCAGTCAGTGCTTTTCTTGATTTAATCCCAGGGGTGAGGCAGGGGTAGCTGTGATGCTGATCTGATGTTTCAACAAATATAATTCTTTTACATGTTTAGGTGTGAACAACGCTAGCAGAAATATGTCTTGCTATAACAAGCCTCAGACTGTTTGAATTCTACATTCTTCAGCCCTCAGTAGCTTCCTCTACCTCTCACTTAATGTGGGTCAATGCCACTTACGTAATTACATTGCAATTGGCCTGTCCTCACTTCCTATTGTATCCCACATCTCTATAGCTGAGCAGAAATTGAAAATGATCGTACACGGGCATTACAGATAACACAGCACTAAGCCTCAGAACTGGACTGATGGCCAATGCCTCATGGACCATGCACTGCTGAGGTTTCACTGTGAGCTGTGAAGAACCGAACGATGCCTGATTCAGCTCATTTCTATTAATTAATTATAGGAGATGAATACCTTCTGTTTTCCCAAACTTAACTTTCATTTGGAAATTAATTAGAACATTTGCTTAAAATATTAATTTTTATATATTTTTTAATGTCTCTGATATCTTAGGCTTACTGCATGCACATACTAGAGACAGAATAAGGGATGTAATTCAGGCCTAGCCAATCAGGATACTGTGTACCTGGATAGGCAAATGTCCCAAAATGGCCAATGAGATAAGTTTGAGGGAATTCTGTTGAAGTTGAGGAGAAAGAAAATTTATTTTTCACTGGACCTACGTTATAAAGATGATGACTCTGGTGAGTACTTTGCCACCGCATTTGAGGGCCTGACTTGAGAGGAAAGCCAAAAGAGTGGAAAAGGCACACAAAAGATGGGTTCTAAATGGTTTGATTACCTCCTTTTCTTTTTTAATTAAACTGCATGAATTTAGGTTTTCTGTTCGTTTTAACTAGAAAAATACTGAGCCATATAATTGCCATCTCTATATTGTATTTAAGAAAACTGAGACCCAGAGGTGCTCAGAAATATTTTACTTCGCATATCAACTATCTTAGTAATTGAGCAACAATTGAGAATAAAGTCATACTGACTTTTTACCCACCTTCTTCCTGCTAATATCTGTTGCCTATCTTTTATTTATTTTTTTTATTTTTTTAGGCTTTGGAAATGATTCTTTGAGCTTTAAATAAGAGGGTATAAAACATATTCTTATTTCCCAGCCCAAGGTAGATGTCCCCACCCCCCAGACACACAGAGGCATGTACTACTATTGTACCACTGTTAACCATTTTCTCCTTCTATCTGATACTCATTCAAATAAAAGAGCCAATCAGAAACAACTGTTTTGGTGAGCTTGAATGGCAGTAACCCCTTATACAATATCATTTCTACTACTAATGGTAATCATATTTTAAGCACTTGCTATATTCCAGGCCTATGAAAAGTACTTCACATGTTTTCTCATTGAATCTTCACGATAATAGATGTGGAAGATTCTATTAATATCTATTATTAGTATTCTACTTTAAATTGATAAAATAAATCTCAGAGAAGCTAAACATTTTCTGAAAATCACAAGCTAGCAAGCAGTAGGCTGTGAATTTAATTCACCTCTGACTTTATAATAAAGAATCCATGCACATAATCATCCTTATACAAAGAGCTTTTTTTAAAAAAAACTTTCATTAACTTATTTACACTACATAAAACACATTAAAGTTAACTTATAGAGGAAAAAGTTATTAATAGCCTATTCTCATCTGGAATTATGTCCCATAATTCTGTAGGCATGGTTTTTCTTTTCCCCAATTCATTCTCTTTTTCTTATTCTCTTTAGGGCTAGGGAAGAGGAATTTCCCAGTGACAAAGATGCTTTCTTTCAGAATTCTCAATTCATACTTTATTTATATTATCTGCATGAAGAGAGAACTTCACTCTGCAAATCAATAAGTAGTTTACTTTTGACCCATTGCAAACCATAATGAAACACATTACGTGTTAAATCCATATTCCTTGTTCTATTGACAAATACATACCAGAAACAAGGGGAGAAAAAAAGGAGGTATGTAAGCAAGGTCTAGCATCATTATTTTGTTAATGCATATATAGAAGCAAGGGAGGTGAAATGATAATTATGACAATGACATCGATAATATAAATGATATCTAGAGCCATAAAACTCATGCAAAAAGTGGCTTAGATGAAACAAGGAAGTTAGCTTACTGTAGACTTATGATCGATTGTATCCCTTTTCTTTTGTATGGTGATGAACCCATTGATTATTTCTACTAATATGTCTCTTTTCAGTTTCTTACCTTCCTTCAGTATATAGAAGAAGGCTGAATCCACAGCTAAGAATTTTCATCAAGATTCATGTCCAGCACTGGCATCTGTTATGGAAAAATCATATCAATTAGAACTCAATAGATGTGGGTTTACCTCTGATTCAATTATTTTTTCATTATATTCCAAGCATTCCTAAAATCAGAAGACTATTACATTTCTTTATACAAAAACTACTATTATCTAAATTTTATGATGAGTAGAATAAAATGAAGGCAGAGGAAGAAACAGAGAAAGGTTGATTTCATTATTACCAACAAAATCTCTCTCTTTGATACTACTACCCTATTTTGTTTTAGATCTTTAATGTGATATACTGGGTACAAATTAGTTTCATATTTTTTATTAAAATTTAATGCATTTTGAATGCCTATAGGTGTTAGCAGAGGACTTATATAGTAGGAACTCAATAAACGATTATAAAATGAATAGAGAATTTATATTTGTGTATAACTATTATAAGATTTATTTATAGTAAGAACATTAACTGAAATATTTATTCATATAGTTTGGAGAACTTAGTATGATAATAACACATGACAGAAAGAATTATTTAACTCTTTCGGAAATTAACTGTTCATTCATTTCCATTTATTTTATTAAGAGGCAGGGCAGAATTGGAGACTCAAAAAAGTTCAATTCTTTCATCATTAAACTAAGTTTATAAAAAACATAATTCTAATAGTAACTAAACATGCATATTAGTAATAATTTAAACTGTTCTCCACATGTGATGTATTTTGTTAGATCATCATTGGCAATCTCTGAGCCTGGCACACTGAACAAGGCGCTAGGAGGAGATTTGGTAGTTTGTGTACAATTCTATGAAAATTGTGGACATTAGATTTGGACTTAATCTTCTGCCTTCAGAGTCTATTATTTGATTCTTATAACTTCTAAATTCTGTTTATTTACAGATATGGTCAGGGAAATTCTGTTAATAAACTCTTAAAAATTTTATACAATGGAATACTATTCAACAAGGACATATAAAGTACTACTATAGCATATGAGTGAATACATCAAATAAAATATTGAACAAAAGAGACACAATGAGCATGTGCAGTATCTTTTCAATTATATAATGTATAATAAGCAATAATCTATGGTATTAGAAGTCAGGTTACTTTTGGGCCTGGGGGGAATTAATTGGAGAGGGTATGAAACGGGACTTTCGGCGTTAGAATGGGGCTTTTGGTATACTGGGAATGGTTTCTTGACAGGTGTGGTGCTTACATAGATGTCTTTGTTTTATAAAGTGTCAGTTCATCTGGCTGTTCACTTAAGATTTGTAGGGTTTTTTGTATGTAGGCTATAATTCAATAACATTTTATTAAGTAAGAAATATTAATGAAAACAAGATTGGTAACAGGAAAATAGTTTCTCATTTTCAAATATAGATTTTGAAAAAAATAGATTATAGGAAAAAAAATAACAAATTCTTTGTTCCAACCTTAAGTTTTTGAGTCCTTAAAAAGAAATATAGAATACTTACTTGAACTAAACATTTTTTTTCTAACAAATGCAAGTGACATTTATTTGAAGAAGGCAAACCCCATATGTAAATGGAGTTTATTTACTAGACTTTTGATGCTAACAGGTAACATGTGTCATTCAAAAAGAAATATTTAATTTAATAGTTATTTTTTATCTATACTAATAACTAAAAACAGAGAAAAAGGGTGTTGATACATGATATCTGAGTCAAAATTAGTCTATTTTAATATTTTTAATTCTCTCAAGGTCCTCTAAATATAAAATTGTTATTTATTAATATCACTAAAATTCATAGTTATTTTAATTTTTATTTATCTTATGGCATTTAAATCTGAACATCGTGGTAAGAAACTAATGCTAAGTTATTAGGGTTCAGAGTAGTCACATGTGTTAAGAACTGCCTTAAAAATATACATGTTTTAAATAAAAAATGTAAATATATATTCTTAACTAAAAATATGTATGTATATACACTTTCATAATTCATTTCATCTTATAACATGCTTTGGTTACATGATGCTTTAATTTTAGTCATTTTTGTTCTCTATAAGCTTGAAATTCCCAGGAATGTGAAAAAGGAGAGAGGTTACATTTAGCAGATCTTGAGGGGTACAGATTGATTCATTGACCTATGTGCTGGATAGGTGTCTTGTTTCTCCCTCCCCATTTGAAGGAGCTCCCAAAGTTGAACAATCAAGTGACTAGGATGAGAATTCCCGAAAAGAAAGATTTCTAATCTGACTAGGCAGCGCTTCTCAAAGTGAGTCCTGGGAAACGTTCATGCTGGAAGTTCACTGGGACTCTAAGGAGAGAAAAATGATTTCACACTAACAGTAAGTTTGGGAGGTACTGGGGTAAGACATCCAACTTCTCTTTCTTCAGGTAATTGATACCTATGGAAAATTACATTCAACATCTGTAGAATGTACATTATTTTCAAGTGTGACATAAAATGTTCACCACAGTGAGTTGGGCCATAAAGAATTCTCAATGAATTCTGAGTGTTCTTTTTTTGACAAAAATTTAATTACATTAGAAATAAAAATAATCACATGGGTCCTTACAAGTGGAAGAAGAAGGAGTAAAAGAGAGACGGTATCATGAGAAGGACTCGGTCCAACATAGATAGCCTAATAAAGTGTCTAGATTATGGAAGAGAGTCAAATAATTTTTTTAAAAAAGGAAGTGATTGGTGTCTAAGATCTATGATTTTCATAATTTGGAAGTCAATTTCAGAGTTTATAGTGACATTGGACCATTTTTAAGCTTAACAAATTTGTTTATTGTAAAAACTAATGTAATCTATGTTATTCAGTTTTAAATAAATATAAACTCACAAAGATTTTAAAAATCTGATTCTTTGCCTGAATTGAAGCGCTATTAAAATTAAACACATCGTCACACAGCACATTCAATCAAGAGAGTTTATATGTAAACCTAATGGCTATTAATTCCAAAGAATATCATTTAAAATGATGGTATTAAAAAAATAAGTGATATTTAAGAACATTGACAGGGTGGCAGGGTTACTTAAAGTTTGATTAAGAAGCATATTGATACATCCTATAGTCACAGCATATAGCAGGATCATTTTCACCATTATTTGAGTAGGAACTATGGAAATAAGTGTTTTATTTTAGTCATACTTAAGATCTTGTTAGAAATGCAGCCTCTCCACCCCCACCCTAGACTTATTAACTTGAATTCACATTTTCACAAGATTAAAATTTTCTATACTGTATCACATTTTGAGAAAATGCTGTCTAGATAAAGGCATAGTATAAGAGAGAAATGAATCAAACATGTAGGTGAGAATATATACATACTACAGAATCTTTTTTTTACTGTTCTCTCAATTCACTATGAATATATTCATTTAATATGCCATAGAGTAACATCCTAGAATAAGTCCTAGACTTTGATGTATTCATTTTATTTCTGGAAGTTTATCCTGATGAATTAGTAGAAATTTGAAAAAGGTAAAAAAATTTACACCTCACTGAAACATATAAAGACTTAAAATAAAAGAAATGTCTACCACATAGAATAAACATCAAATAATTGTGGGACATCCCTACAATAGATAAAAATTACCTAATATATGCAACCATGAAGATTGTAGTAATGAATAAAATATTTGTGGTATAAAAATAAATGATAAAAAGCAAACATATGCATGTATTATGATTGCAACAAATCAAAGGAACATAAAAACATAAGCATATCACAAAGGAACATTTCAAGACTTTATTGAAAGCAGAGTTTATTCCTCTGCCAGTAGAATACTAAGCCATTTTAAATTTTGCTCTAGTTTATATAATTTTCCTGTTTTCACTAATCAGATATATTAATGTTAAAAGAAAAAATAAAATTAATCTTGGAAAAATTGCTTGTCTGAAATGAAGAAATCAAAGGCTAAAATTGGGATTTCTTTTGCTGAATATGAATAAACATAGAATATGAATAAATATAGGGCAGAAGAGAAAATTTTGAGTTGTCCTAAATTCTGTCTCTTACTGAAAATAGGACAATGGAATAAGAATTCTGACTTGCCCTAAATTTCATCTCTTTCTGCTAAGTCAGCTCTAATAAGACAGAAGGTCTCATTTTTGACATATATTTCTGATTGGTACTCATAACAGGATTATTGCCCACCAATGTATAATTGCAATTAGCTCTTGGAAAGTTATTTTTCCCTCTAAAACTATAAGTATGTAGAGTGTTATCTCTGTGTATAGCAAAGAAAAATAGGTGGAAGGGAAGGACTATCCACAGAGACAAATGTCCACAGATATTTGTGACCCAGCTTTATCTCGGGTTAGTGTAAAACAAAGAAATAACTCTATGTCCTACATTTTTTTAATGAAAGAACTTGCTTTCTAAACTTCTTTGAACAAATTTAATCTGTGCCCTCCATTTTTTCATTTACTAATAAGATAAAAATTTTAATTGAAATAAAATAAAAATTTGTGTCAAATGTCAACAGATTTTATCATGTAGTAGTCATTGATTAAAAAAATAGCAAATAAGATCAACTTATAAAATCATGACAAGCTCATTTAAACATTTTTAATCTAAATGATATCTTAATTCTGCATAATTTGAAAAGGATATTCACATAAGATTGAACAAGTTTGATATGGATAACTGGAAAATTTGGAACACCAAATCAGAATAATTTTACTAACCACACACTGAGAAGTTCATTTTGGCAAAGAAATATAATACTACTCTGACCATTTTCTGGAAGCTAAAATCTTAGTTCATTAAAAACGAAAAAGATGGGAAGAAACTCAAAATCCAAATTACCAACATATTTACCATGTGTCTCTTACTACACTTCTAAGAATAGTGCATGTGTAATCTCACGCGGGCCATACCATGACTTTTTGAGGTAGGTGCTCATTTTGCAAAAGTTAGAACGGAGACTTGGAAAAATAAACATAGTAAGTGGCAAAGTGTGTCACAGTCCTCAAATCTATTGTGTATAATAAAGAGTCTAAAATAATTATGGCTAAATGTATGTATTAATTTTTATTCTGTTTAAAAACTTGGCCACTTAGATGTGATAGTATCTATGTTTGGGAAGTGGCTTTGGTATGAGAACTAAGCTAAAGAAATAAATTTCTAAGTATTTGCCCTTTGGGGCAACTAATGCTATTTTCTCAAGTAATATCAGATAAAACATCTTACTCTTTCAACTGGTCACTAGAAAAAAATCAATATTAACATAGCTTCAAATACACTCTTTACACATGCCAAAATAATATAACATAAAAAAAAAACATGCATTTTTTCCTTTTTTACAGTTGATATACATTGATTCCTAAAATTAGAAGAGTTCTTATAACACATTTTATTTCTCAGTAATGCTTATTTAATGCATTAAGAAAGAACATGTTAAACCCTCCATCCTAAGTAGAAATATACTCTTATTGGCTACAGTACTCTGAGAAGTTGTAGGTGTCTCCCTACCGGACTATAAGATCTCTGTGAGAGGGACCATTCATCATCATCACATTTTCACATAACACAGTGCTTGATTACTAGGCTCTTAAATGAACTTGAATGAGTAAACAACTTGGTGTTCATGATGAAGTTACTCCTTGCAGTCCACAGTATGGAGTAAATAAGTGCTAAGAATTGTAAAGTTCCTTCTTACATAAAACCAATGTCTCCCTGTGCTGCTAATCATTGGGTTTATTTCTGAACATTGAAATCAACTGCAAGTTTGCATCATGCCAGCTTAGACAACAAGAACACCAGCTAGTTGTATTAATTAGTATCAGTGACAAGTTATCATAAAATAAATGGCAGATTTAATAGAGGTGGCAGAAGAGGTTGATTTCTATTGAGTGAGAGAGACAGGAAAATTACTTCAAAAAATAACTTTTATTTTCTTATAACACATTTTAAATAAATTCTAAATGTATCAATCACTTTTCTGAAGAACTTTTAACATAATTTATAGACAAGTGGTGCATAGAGGTTTAAAATTGGGTTATTGTCTTTCATTTGCATAATGTGCAAACTTTGGTCGAAGGATGAGTGAGATATTTGAAGGTATACCTACCTAAAATGATCCTTTAATTTTTTTTTCTCAAAATCTGTCTTCTCCTTATAAGATACAATAATCCAGAGGTGTTTGAATCATTTTCTACTCTTTAAAGTGAAAAGCAATACCCGTCCCCCCAAAAGAGTCCCCATTTGATTTTTTTGGTTTGAAGGGTTCTCTTTTCCCCATATTTGCCCAGACTTCTGCATCATAGAGCTGTGCTGTGGTGGCTGCATCTGCTTGACAGAGTTACTAGTGGGTCATCACTTAATGATTCCCACAGAAATCTCTGAATCAGAGCAAATGGTCTGGTTCCTCCGCTGCCCCAGTCCCTACAGCATTTGTTTCGGGCTCATTGATCAATGTGGGGACATTTACTACAGGACTGTCTTGGGTTTTGAGCAAAAACTTTCCCAAGAAGTTCTGTGTTTCTTTGTTGTCACATTTAAAATGGTATTAAAAATTGCTCAGACATGATTTTGCCTTTAAATAGAATTCTTTCAAATTGTGTTTCATACCTCACTATGTGGCTTTCAGAAGCTTTCAGACTCCATGTCTTTAAACATCCTTTGTTCATCTTAGTAGGTATTGGCCTTACAGTATTAAAAGGAAGGTCTGCTACTTTTGTAATGGAAATATCTACCCAAGCTTATTCATTAGGGACAATAGATTAAGTTCACATAGGACATAAGTGCCTCTGACTGAGTTCCTGTTCAGATGTCAGCTAAGAATTTGGTACTCATTTACATAGTGATTCATTGTCCATAGGGGCCTATCGCACACAGAGATGACAGAATGTTAGAGCCAGGAGGAATTGAAGAGGTAGAAATTTGCAGATTAGTACTAAATAGGCAGAATAAATATATCTTCTTTACCTTTTACAACTAACTGCTTTGCTTTTTTGTACCTCTGTTAGGTAGTTAAATTTAGATGCGAGTGACTGGGGAATGAAGGTCCCTCTCAAAGACCACCCTAGAACCTCCCTGGAACACCCATTTTATGGTCATAAATTCTACATCCTGAAAGACAAAGAAGTAGAAAGTCATAAAATAGTAGCCGGCCACAAGTGCTTGCACAGTCAGTCCTACACTAACCTCCCCATGACCTTAGCCTCATTATATCATTATTATACTATCATGCATATGCCCTGAAGTTCATGAATCTAATTATAACAGATTGAATTCCAGGTAACCGCCTACATAGTAGGCAAAGGGTTATATGACAGCTAACTGTCAATCAAAATGACCTCACCTGCCAATCATCTAGCACCACCATGGTAACCACCCATCACAGCCACAATATAAGGTTTACTTCCTGAATTCTATGGCACTGCGGCCCTTTCTGACATAGCCTGTTTCTTTCTTGAAACATACTTTCGATAAACCTAACTTTTCCTATATCTCGCTGATATGTAATTCTTTACTGTGTTGGTGGGAAGAACCAAGGACCCCTCAATGCCACTGGGGTGATGCAGGATTTTAGAGCACCCCGGTGGTAACACATCCACCCTGCTATGTTGTTGGTTGTGAAAAATGAGATTTTAACTTGCTAATTGAAAAATTGTTCCTTCTGATTTAAAATGTGTTTTTCAAGTAACTCACTTCCTTATAGGTAAATGCTAGAATTTTCAGGGTTTTTTCCTCTCCTTTCCCATGCTGCTTCTGAAGGTATTTTCTGGGTGTGTAAGTGCTCGAGCACTTCAGTGGGGTTTAAAAGGGCATTTGGAGGCAATGCAGACATTAACCTGACTCTGGCTGAGGTTGGCTGGGACAGTCTCTGTTAAGGCCTGTTGTCCTGGTGTATTATTAATAGTGACCCTTTTACTCCCCAAATGTCTTTATCCTGAAAATATAGATGAAGATACCAGAAGCCAGTCATAGAGTGTCTAGCCCATGGCACAGCAGCTACTTTGTGTCAGGCCTTATGTTCTGAAAACTAGGATACCTATTCTTTCATTTAGTTTATTCATTAATTCGACCAACATCTGAGCATTTTTCATGTGCCCAATACTGTTCTGGACTCTATGTGATATGACATTGATTAAATCAGACAAATTTCTGCTGCCATCAGACTACATATTAGTGTCATTCGTTCATGGTCCTCATTTTGAGAAACACTAAATGATTTATTTTATGGATGGTGAAACAAGGCCTTTCAAAAAAGTGACTTGCCCCAAACTGAGGTTAGTGGTAAAGCCATAATGAGAATCTCAGTTGCTTGAACACCTTAATTATCTATAACAGGAGTCAGCAAACTACAGTCTAAGGGGCAAATCTGCCTACTTCCTGTTTTTGTAAGTAAAGTTTTTTTTTTTCTTTTTTTAAATGGCTAAGCCCATTCTTGCCTGTAGTGTCCACAGCTGCTTTCGCCCTACACCTGCAGAGTTGAGTAGTTGCAGCAGATATCATATGAGGGGTAAATACTAAAGTATTTACCATCTCGCTTGTTACATACAAAAAAAATGTTTGTTAACCTCTGTTCTATAATATAAGTAACCCTACTACTGACATCTTATTTAAGAAGGTAAAGGCTGACAATGCAGACCTGTTGGCATAGCCATTTACCATGTCTGTCACCTTGAACAAGTCAATTAACCTCTCTAGATTCAATTCCCTTGTCTGTAAAATAGAGATATAATTAGTGCGTGGTTAATAGTGAGAATTAAATGAACTAATGTATGTAACACACAGAACTGCTAAAAGAAGAAAAGATAGTTATTAACATTTCTAGCTGAATAACTGCTACGTGAGCTCTTGCTGGAAGGGTGAAGATATGGGTTGAGATTTTGTTTCTCTCATTTTGTGCCTTTACAATCAATGGCTTCCTTGGCGGGGGGAGGGGTGCATATCATTTCCTAATGTGAGTATTACATACAGCACCCAGGAGTAAGCAATGCATCTGGGCTTTGGTGGCCTCTCAGCTCAGCAAGAGACATCTTTTCTTATAAATTCGTATATCACTGCTATGAGACTTCCAAGTTATGGGACTGACTTAATGAGAAAAGAGGAACAAGAAACAATTACATTTCCATTAACTGGACAACATTACCCTTGATAAGGCTGCTGGAACTAAAACATCCTGCTCTCCCTCAGGTGCAGTCTTAGAAGCACAGGACTGATTGATTCATTAAATATGTTTGTCTTTGCCTCTGAAATCATCGGTCTCCTAAAATTATTCCATGGTCATAAGGGAATAAAATCCTAATTTATAGTGGAATAGTTAAGCTGGCACAGAGGCCACAAGAAGTTTCAAGAAAGGCTGGCTCTTAGCACCCAGGGAATATGAGCAGATGCCAAAATGTTTTTGGAAATTCTCAGTGGCACCCCTTCGTAATGCTGAAATTGAAAGAAGCGAGGCCATAGACTGTTAGAACTTGGCGCACTTTGATCTTAATTATCGTGATAATCAAACTGGCTAATACTTGTTCAACACGTTCTATGTATCAATGTCTATGCTAAGGATATGATTAACTTTATCCTATTTAATACTCTCAGCCACCTTAAGATATAGGCATTAACTTTTTATTACAGATCGTGAAATTGAATCGTTGGGGCTCGACCAGTTCACGGTGGACCGCACAGTGGAGTGGGACTGAAGGGCACAGGTCTTCTTGTTTGCAGAGAGCAGTCATTGCCATGATTACTCCTGGTTTCCAGAGTTGTATTTATGTCTGTTTAGGGTTCCTCTGTGACACCTGATCTAACAATACTAACACCTTTATTTCACTTCTACTTCCATCCAAAAATCTAACATTATGCTTGACTGTTATCTCACCCATTTTAACTAAGTGGACACAGATTTACTCGGGGTTACAAATGAACAACAACAACAACAACAACAACAACAACAAAAACTTTCTGTTAATCATTCTCTGTGCTAATAAAATATTTTTTTCCGAAGCCGTTGCTTTCTGTTAAGCATCCTCTGTGCTAATAAAATATTTTTTTCCGAAGCCGTTTTTTGCATCAAATTCCTAGTGTTTGCTCAGGCTGTGACAAGGATATAAATAACAGTCAATATTAATTGTACATTTTTTATGTTTTAGGTTCCATGGCAAAAAAGTTTACATGAAACATCCCACTTAATCTTCGCAACAACCCCATGAGTTAAATATTATCATTTCTAGTTCCATGCAAAGAAATAGGCTCAGAGAGATTAAGTAATTTGATAAAATTTATATCACTCCTAAAAATGGAGTTAGTATTCATACCAAAATCCATGTAATTCTAAAATCTGTATTTTTTAAAACACTTTTCCACAGTTCATCATATTTTGCATTGGTTGTTTACAGATACTCCATCTTACTCGAATATGCTTTGAAAAATACTGCTATTCATTTATTTCTGAGAGAATGTCTCAACTATATCTGTGTCCTTCCAGTTTTCTGTCTGCTTTCATTCTGAGCCTGCTGTCATCCTTAGCTAGCTCTCTTCTCCATCTTTATGTATTATTCTATCCGAGTGTAGTAAAAAAGAGTCTTTTTATTTAACTCCATTTGGAGGTGAAAATATCAACTTTCACAGTATGTCTATATTTAAAAAGCCTCCTTCCTTTATCAGGCTCAAATAAATGCTTCCTGTGAAAGACCAGCCACTGTTCCTCTTAGCTGCTCTCATGTAAGACTTTTTCATTTTAATTTTCTCTATTAAGTAATTCCTTAAGCAAGTTCTCACTGGAGTGGAGAAGCACTGAATGGCGCTCAAACTGAGTGGCCTATCACTGCATGCCAAGGACTGTTTTCAACTGAAGAAGAAGGAACAGAAGCGGCCCAGGGACAGCAGAGCGTATAACATCCTTATTCTGAACAGAGGGATTAGAACCAAAAGAATTCAGATTTGGATCCTTACTCTCTCATGTAAGGACCATACGCTCTTGTAGAATTATTCACCATTACTTAGCCACCATTGAGACCTAATTCTTCTATCTGACAGTAGATCATCTGCACACTTCACTGAGTTGTTTGTCCAGTGCTTGTTAATCACTAGGTGCCACAGTTTTTGTGAAGGATGATTTTGACAACTGGTATAAGGAAAGACACATAGTTGGGTTTTAATACATAAATCACCTAAATCTACACAAAATCTAAATGCCATCTACCAATCTTGTGAGAGACTGGGCGATTCCATTCAACCTTTAATTATTAATTCTATTTGTTCTAAAGAAACCTCTCTGAGTAAGAATTCTCATGGACTCTTTTAGAGCCAAGGTATGTTGGAGAGCCAAGGAGAAGGTTTTCTGAGAATATAATCACAATATCTGGTCTGATAAAACCTTATTTTATGAATTAATGTAAAAATTAAATACCATAAAGCATAATATATTATCACAGTTCGTTAGACATGTAACAAATTACCTTAATTATGGATTAGAATATAATTAAAAACTGCTGGAAAAATATAAAGTATATGGTTACAAAACGAGGAGTCCAATCAGTTGGGAGTTTGCGAAGTGTTCCATGAGAAGAACAGGTTGCTAATAGAGATGTGGAAAATATATTTAAACTCTCATTGTGATTTCATGCAAAATGATGCCAAGGTACTGACATCGCCTTAGGGAGAACTGATCTCCACTCACAGATCCCTCTAAGGCAATCTTTAGGGAGGCTGGTTTCCCAGCTTTAACACCTGGCTGCTATGTTCAATGTACTTCCTCCCAGGTAAGCTGCTTTCAAACTAGCTCAGAATTTTTGAATGGTCTTGATTTCAAGTACTTCTCAACTTCCTCCTTACTTTCTCCATGCAATTCTAAAAATCAGAGCAAGAGAAACTCTTAGCCACCATTGAGTCCAAAGCTTTTGTTTGACAGTAAAGTAATAGAGGCTCAAGTATGTTAAGTGACACAGAGATTACCGAGGAGAAGAGTCTAGAAAAGCTATAAATATGTAGTGGAAAAATGTAGTTACTATTTCTTGAACACCTATTATGTTGCAAGCACAGGCCTAGATGTTATAAACACATCATCTAGTATGCTCAGCACATTGAGCCTATGAGTAGATATTGCTATTTTTATCTAAGAGAGGTGAAAATTAAAGCTTGGAGAATTGAAGTGACTTTCCCACATAACAAGTAATTTACCTGTAGTCTAAACATAGATGTTTGACCTCCAGACCCATCTTCTTTCAAGTCTACAGACTGCCTCCATATTCACATTTATTTTGTAAAAAAAGGAAAGAAAAACAAAAATCCATGCCATGAGTACAATAGTCTTTAAAAAGTTCTATATCAAAAACCACCAGTAACATTATATATTGATGTCTTTTTTCCCTCATTTTTAACTAGTTATTTTGATATAGACATGCAGTCTACATATAACAACTTTATAACTCAAAAGAAGGAAAACACCCCTTAGGCATTTTGTTGTTCATTTGTTTTCTTAATTAAGAAGAAATAACTTTTGTGTATTAAGAAAATTTAACTCTCACTTCAGCAACCTGATTGATGATGTCTGGAAACACAGTTTACTATACCTTAGCAAGTTACTGGAATTTTTATTCTATTACACAGGACACTAAGGGAGAAAAAAAGAGTTGTACTGTTCTATATTTATTCAGTCATGATTAATACAGTGTTGAATAATAATTTTTAATTTCCATTTTTTGAATATATTTATTAATTTACCTCCTGCCAATATATGGCTCTGGTTGCCACTATTTAGAATTTATTTCTGTTCTTCCTAAGCATCATTTGCATAATGGAATGGCGAGGTTCATTCACTAGCAGTTGGTTGTAGGGTGTTGGACAGAGTGGCTGGGCTGTAATTAGTGGCATCTGGCCTCTGGTTTCATTAGCATGCAAATGGAACTTCCCGAGGCCATGACAGCCTGGTGATCTCACAACAGTCGCTATAATGCATATCTGCTTTTATAAGCATATCAGTGAAATTGCTTTTTATAAAAGGATAAAATACGTGTGTCTGATGAATCTGACTATCTTTGCATCCTGGAATTTTTTTTTCATCACGGAATAAAAGAGAACTGCAATATGTCAGCCTCAAGCTTTCCTTTAAATTTTTAGACTATTCCAAATGTAATCCAAGCTCTTGTTTTTGCCTGGTCTGCCTCCATTTCCCCAATAAAATCCTTATTCATCTCCTTGTCTTCTTTATTATCCTTTATTAAATTACCCAGGCTCATCTTTATAAAACGTGGCACTTTTTTTCTTATGTTGATACCTTAATCAATAAATTAGGCTCTGTGTTCCCTATTCACTGTGTCCAGACTCTTCTCCATGGTTTTCATGGCTTTATTATTACTTGGGATCATTGATGATGATGCATAGATTGTAAGTTGATCTAACTCTTCTTGGAAGCTTGGTATGTACAAAGGATCATTTTGCCCTCATTTGATCATTTCAGCAATTCAATAAATTGTAACTACTGAAATATTTACTTTCAGATTTAAAAAAAAGAAAGAAAAGAAAAAATAGAAGAGAAAGAAGCAAAAATAAGGCTAAGGAAGGTCCTATAACGTCACCGAAGCCATTCAGTAAGAGTTACAGTCAAGATCTGAATTCAAGCCTCCCTGACTGTAGAACATTATTTTCTTAACCACTTTGTCTACCACTTCCCACAGCAACTTAAAATCTGGTCTGGAAAGTAATTCTATGCTCTGAGGATTCCCTAAACAATAACATTTTATCAGTACAAAAACATACTAAAGCTCATAGATTATAAAAATTGTCACAATGACAGCTTTGAATGTTTTACTTATTTGTACCTAGATGTTTATTTGATTTTTTCATGCCAAAGTGATTTTTTTACTCATTGTCATCTCACAATTGAGATCACTATTTTTCAAAGGGTGAACTGTAGAATCTCTGTTTCATGGATTGTTTGACAGTGTTTCTTGGTCTATCAAATTTGGCAAAACTTGGGTTGAACAGCATAGTTTTTCCTAGAAGAGAATTTCTAAAAGCCTTTTAATACGTTAATATGACTAGACCTAACTTCAGGAAAGGCTCAGAATACATCTTTTTTACCTTGACTATGTGATGCTCTATTTGCCAGCAAGGACAAAGTTGCAGGGGTTATGGGTTAAAGACTTTTAGGTAAGCAATAACCTGTTTCTAGTTATCTATGTGACCCTGGGCAATAAATTGAAATTTAGTCCTATATTTCTTAAAGGCCTTTGGGATCACTTCTTGAATCATACATATTATTTATACTTTGATTCACAGAAGTCACTGAAATGCTGGAGAGTGAACCATATCTCAAATTGTCACCGTAAAGAATAAAGTAGATAACAGATGCAAAGTACATAGCCTAGTACCTAGCATAGTGCAAAGACTCAATAAAGGCTTTTTAAATTTAAATATGAATTGATTTGCAGAAATTTATAAATATTTTTTCTTATGTAATAGAACTAATTTTGAAATACTAAAGTTTGATTGACAAGGAGGAAAAAAACCCACCACCATCATCCTCAATAATCATCAGTTATCAGCAGTGAATTAAAAGCAGTGGCCTCTCTGTTGCCATCAGTTACACACATTATAAAAGGATTGACAAAAATCTGCCAAGGCTTGGACTGTTAACAGGAATTGACACTTCGGTTATTGCTGGTGTCAGACATTAATTTTGGAGAGTGCAACCATGCCACATTAAAATGCACGCTGTGATGGTTTGCGGTGTGGGAGAGAAAACCCTTTCTGGAAAGTGGTTTGGGATGCAAGTTGAGGGAGAGATATAAGCACATGTCTGAGGGAAGAGATGCGGAGAGGAGATTATGCCCACATAATGATTACTGACAACTCACTTATAAAATAAAGATTCTGGGTCATTAATCTGAACCTTCCTAAACTTGTTAAATAAAATCTAGGGCAATCTAAATATTGTTGCTATTAAAATAATTTAGTTTTAAATTACTAAATCTTAGAAAAAAATAAAACTAAATGTTTATTTAAATCTCAGACTAACCTTATAGGAAAACTGAAGACATAGGAATTGAGATCAGGTAGTTTAAATTGCTTAAGGTAAGTTGCATATGGTTGGTAAAAGAGCTAAGAGTCGAACACATCTTTCAGAGGTACAGGTATTTTTTACTAAACCACATTATCTCCCTAGAGTTTCTAAAGTTTGGAAAAATAGGGGTTGATAAGGAACAGCAGGAGGGATGGTAATGGAACTTCTGAAATGGTGCATAGAAAATAGCTTAAACACAGTTTTCTAGTGGCCCTTGAGTACTACATGCAAGGCTGGCTTCATCACGTGTATTGTGATGCCAACTCCGTTTCCCTGCCCGGGGAGAGAGGTCAATGATACTGTTTTCATGTTATATATTTAGTCTGTGACTCTGGCCTACTAAATGTGTTGTGATTACAACTAGCACTGATGAAGAGTTGGCCTGTGATGACTCTGTTCTTACCAGCTGTGGCTGGATCCCTGTCCTAGTCTCAACCCTTACTGCCATCAGATAGGTTTCTCTTGGATCTGGATATTGCCCTGAGTTTCACACTGGACTTAGTTCATAGCTGCGACAAGGAAAAATATGTATCTTTTCACCTGTGGAGATCTGGGAGTATATACAAGATTATAAATACAGTCTTCATAAATATCTTAAAGAAAATAATTTTTTATCCCATGAGAAAATAACATAAAATGTTACTAAAATATTGATTTTACATTGAGAATATGAAAAGGCATCCCAAATACTTATTCTATACATAAGTGGGTAAGGCCATGAGGATACTCTGCCCTTGCACCCCTTTTTCATAGTTAACTATGTAAGATTTCTGAGATTCTCAGATATTACCTGAGAGTCTAATCTCTGACCAATATAAACTATCTCCTTAAATGGAATTCTTGGATCTTTGTATCCTTTTATCAGAGTTTGTCTTTTTCTACAAAATCTCTATGTGAAACATTAATTTCTGCTTGTTTGCTTTCCACTGTTTATGAATTTAAAATTCCTATTCACAACATTGATAAACTGTATTGTTTCAGGCTCAACGTAATTACCTCTTAGATTCTTATACTCATCTGTATTAGTCTGCCAGAGTTGCTGTACATAATAAAATGCCACAGACTGAGTAGCTTAAACAACAAGAATTTACTTTTTTACAGTTCTAGAGACTGGAAGTCCAAGAGTAAGGTGACAGCAAGTTTGGTGCCTCCTGAGACCTGTCTCCTTGGCTTGCAGACAGCCATGTTTTTGCTGTGTCCTTGAATAACCCTTCCTGTGTGCATTTGCATCTCTAGTATCCCTTCCTTTTCTGATAAGGACAGCAATCATACTGTATCAGTGTCCCACACTTATGACCTCATTTAACTTTAATCTCCTCTTCAAAGGCCCTGTTTCAAAATACAGTTATATTGGAGGTTAAGAATTCAACATATGGGGACATAATTCAATCCAAAACATCATCCAAGGAGATGGATAAAGTTTTTCCCCATCTTACAGTTGGATTATAGTTTATCTGTGTAAAAGTGAGGTATAGACAGACTGTCTTGCCAAATGGAAGCTAGACTTTTAGCTGTACTCTGTTGACTGGAAGACCAAGCACAAATGTTATTGATCATCAGAACAAGGGCTTAGGGGCTGAGCTGAACCTGAAAAGGCTAATGATAGAGGTATTTTGGAGAAGGGTTTTGAGAGTTCCAAGGAGTAAAACTCTACTTATATGGAACTATAGTATGATTTTTATGATGGGCATTTATTAAGCACTGCATGCCAGGCAATGACTCAAGTGCATGTGCATGCTTGTGTGTATGCACATGTACACACACACATACACACACACACACACACACACACACAGTGAGAGAAAAATCCTACTTCCCCGATGAGGTTCTGAAGGTTCAGAGAGATTTAACGACTTGCCAAAGAACATAGTGAGAGGACAAGTATTGACCCATGGATGTTTATCTTTTAGTTCACAAATCTTAACTAAACAAAGCTGCATCTTGAGCTTTCAGCTTTCACATTCCATTCAAATTCTCTAACTTTCAGGAATCTAGCCAGAGTTCCTGATAAGGAATCCTATCATGAACCCGCTTCTGAGACAGATGAGATTCTTCAAAAGAAACAGAAAATAGAGCAAAAGTAAGTTTATTCTGCAGCATATCTCTATTTTGCACACAGTTTCACAAGGTGAGGTTATCCACACACCATTCCAGATCATTTGTATGCTCTTGACCTTTGCAGCCTTTTTCTACTACATACTATTCTATTAACCCATCAGAGACAAATGTGGCCATCTCTTACATACCTTAATATTCTAAAGTCTTTTACTAAGCCAATGATATCAACCTCTCTGACTTAGGTATTCAAAACTTTTAAAACCAAGTCTATTTTCAGTCAACTTTTAAAACCAATCTAGTTTTTAGATGAAAAAGGATACATTAGGACAGAAATGGAAATGATGATAGCCAGAGAAGCATGCATTTATTAAGTGCCAGGAACTGATGTAACTACTGTAATTGTGTGTGTGTCTGTAATTACAGTTAATCCTCAGAATTCTGTGAGTGAATAAGAACTATTAGTACTCTTAGTTTACATGGAGAAACTCTGTTTTACATAGATTAATTATTCATATTTTCTATAAGCAAGTGGTTGACTCCATAAACTGTGACACAATTTATATTGATATGTCTTATCCACACATTATTTTTCTATGGAAAATGTCTGCATGAAACCAAAGTATATCTCAATAATTCCCTAAAATTATAGTATCATTTTATGTGCCCCTATAAAAATTTTCTATCACTTGAAGTTTTCAGAGTCTGTACTGTGAAAAAGGTATAGGGAACATTTCTAATTATTTCACAAGAATGTAAACTCACAACTGTTTTGTTTTTAATCTAACTCAAGAAATTACTTACTGTATTGCCTTTAATTTAGAAGATATTAAATACTTGTAAATATCAGTAAAAATCAGTAAAAATTTACAATGTAGGCATCTACGATATAAAACTAATAAATACAAAATGTATATAAATAAAAAGCATAATGTTTTAATATAGTAGCTCACTATATACTAACCCTAGGGGTAAACACTTATAAGACTTAACTCATTTAAGTCTTATACAAATTCAGTAAGTTAAGACAATTAGCACTCTCATTTTACAGATGAGGGATTTGAAGAACAGAAATTAAGGAACTTATCCCAGTGGTCTTGCTGGAAGCTGGAACCTACCCCAGATCATAACATCAGCACTCATTTTGCTAAGCACTGAATTATACTCACCCTCAGTGATGCAGAAAGTACTGGTATTGAAGTTGTAAGATAACAATTAGTGTATTAACTTTCTTTTTTTAACTCTTATGGGTGATTGTTTGCACTGATGGTTCTGATTAATGATATCCTTGTTTACTTGTGATTTTTTACAGTCTTTGTCAGTTGAATCTGGGCCAGCCTTTTTTCTTTGGCTAAAATAGAAGGTAGTGGAAGCAATTAGATACCTGAGGACTTGAGCACCTTACTCTTTCTCTTGGGATACTGACAGTGCTGTGATAATAATCTGAAACTATTCTAATGAAAGGTAAGAAATCACATGAAGAAGTGTAGAAGCTAAGGCCATTTTAAATCAGTCTAGAGATATTTTCCAAAATAGGTGAGAAAATGCAGAACACATTAACAACCCATAGCTGACCACAAACACATGAGTGTGCCCTGCTGAGAAAAGAACCACTTTGAGACCCTTAGTCTTGGGAGCAATAATAAATGACTATTTTTTTAAGCCACTGAGTATTGGTGCTCTTTGTTATGCTTTAATAGCTAAGTAATGAAGGTATCAGCAACAGAGGTGAAGTGATGCTGTAATAAAAACCTACCACGTATGATATCAACTTAGTTGGGTAACAAGTGGAACCTGTATAAAAAGTGAGCATCACAATTGAGAAAGGCTGGGAAAACGGTGAGGAAAGTTTTATTACAGGCTTATAAATGTGACCTATTTTATGTAGTAGCAACACAATTCACAAAGCTTTAGCCAGCTGTTAATAAGAAAATGGAAAAAAAAAAATAATTATATGGTTCTGGATAAGGAGTTCCTCAGGCAGAATGCTGAAAGTGCCAGTGGTGTGTTGTCAGTTGTACACGGTAACATGTGAAAATAAAGGCATGAGCTAACAAACGAACTGACCAGTTTTCAAGTAACATTCAAAAGGAATTTGAATTAGTGAGTTAGAAATAAAATGGTAACTCATCTCCAGTTTCTCCAGCTAACAAAAGATTGTCAAAGAAAACTACAGGTTTTGGTTATAGATAAAATTAAGGACATAGATAAAAGAAACTTATTAAGATCTCTGAAAGAATCAAGTTGATAGCTACCAGATCCCCTTAATTAAGGGGGAAACAAAGTCATCTGGGAATATTAAGGGTATTGTTCCATAGTGATCTGATGGCTTACATATTTATGGCATGTTTTAAAACCTTTGGTCATTGTAGTTTTGGCAAACTGAGTTGATAGGAGGCTAACAAAATTCTAAGAGAGTTGCACTGGAGGAAAAACAAGACCCTAGTTTAGATTAAGAGACGCCAAGATGGTTCAAACATCCACAAGTCCTCTGGGATTCCAAATTTGCATAGGAAGAAACAGAGCTGTTCAATTATCTTTGCAGATTATTTCCTCAGTAGGATCCAAAGAAGGTGATGGAAAGGGAAGAATACCTCAGAGGGTAGAGCCAAGGACCAAAAGATAGGAGCCAAGAGCCTTGTGAACAATATACTGGAGATAAAGTTATAGGCAGAAGAGCTTAGGGAGAATTTCCCACTCTTAGTGTGATCATTTGGTGGGGGTAGATAGTCTTAATGGGCAATATTTGACCAGTGTTTTCAGAATTGGTATGGCTTAGTCGTGCTATGTGTCTCCCTATCACTTTTAGAATGAGACTGTGTATTGTGGTTATCCTGTCCCTGTGTTATTATTGTGCATTGGGTGTGTATGAAGCAGATAACTGCCCTTTTTAATTCATAGGTCTCTGGATCAAAAGGAGCCACCTTCAAGGAACTACATCCAGACCTGATATATACCGTAAGCTCTTACACTTGCAGCCTGGTATTGAAATTACATGAGACTTTTGGGGATTTGTAGAGGGGTAAAATGTACTTTGTGTGTCAAAGAGATATGAGTAATTTGGGCCCCAAATCAGACCAAAACTGATTGCATTGATGGGTCAGATAACAATCTCCCTATTTCAACACCTTTTTTTCTGAAAGTGTCTGGTTTTCACTCTAGGCTAACTTTGGTTTAACACTTTTGAGCCTAACCCTGGAGAGGGCTGCACAGTCTGCTTGCTCTCATTCAGGAATGGGTTGACTTGCTTTTGGAGCCTTGCTTCCATAATAAGAACATGGCCAAGTCAGTCTCCTGGAAGATGAGAGATCTCACGGAGGATAGCTGAGGGACACCAGCCAATCAATCATTAGGATGTGCTGCCTAATCAACTCAGATTTGACAATCAATTGTATGAGGTAACTTAACCAACACTAGAAAACCACATATCTGAATATATCTTAAATTGTTGATGTACAGCATTTTAAGTTTAATGGATTGTTATTATTTTAACACTTTATATTTTGGGGTGGTTTATTCCACAGCAATAGTAACTGATTCGACATCGCTACTGCCGCCTCGGTCTTTAAAACTCACATGGCTTCAGTCTTTTCATCTCTAATTTGTAGATAATATTAACTTTAGATTGTAATAATATTAACAAATTAACATTTAAAACATATATAACCTAGTAGGATTCTGATAAATATTTTTAAGTGAATGAAGAAATTATTAGTATTCAATAAATTATTTCTAAATTGCATTATAAATGTCATATAGTTACTTAGGGTAATTGTGACATTTTCCTCCATTCTCCGGTATTGAAGAACAAGAAAATCCCTCTGGGTTATTTCAAAATAGACTATTCTGCCTCTGTTATGGGTCCTATGGGATTGATTGAAGAACAATGAAATAGTAGGAGTCACAGTGGTTTGGGGAAAGCCAGGAAACATTTTCTATTGAGATTAAGATAAAAGAGCCTTTTTTTAGAGAAAGATAATAGCTAAGTGCTTTGGAAAAATAACAAAGCAGAATCATTAGTCTAAAGAAAAAACAGCACTGTCAGAAATTATATATTATACTTTTTAAAGGAATGTAAGAAGTCAACATCATTGTTCCAACCTCATGATATGCTTTTTTTTCTAGATAGGTTTACACTAATAATGCTGTAATTTGTGCCAGCTAACTCTTTTTTTAGAAAATCTATTTTTTTTCTTGCATTCAACTATTGTGATATGTCAAGGAGTACAGACTAAGCTTTAACTTTGGTCTTATTTTCTACTAAAGGCATTAATCCTCTGCCAAGTACAGGTGGTATAATACCGGGGGGTGGAGAGGGAGGAGAGAAAGGCTTGCATTCATACTCATGGTCAAAAGTAAACTTAAGAGGACAGAGGAACCAGGCATTATAGAGAGTCCTAGAAAATTCTGTATCGTAGCAGAACAATACAAAGAAGGATTGGGTGGTAGAGCTTTGGCAGAGATTCAGGATGAGGAATTAAGACAATTGTAGTAATGAACTATGATATAATGTTTCAGATATTACTCCTATTATAAAAGTAATTTAACTACATTATTCTGTTTTCTCATTTGTACCATGATGAGAAAGGCAAAGTAAATGATTTCTGAAGTCACTAAAATTCCAAATCTTGAGTATAACTCCCCTTCTTTCTATCTCAACCTGCTCGTTCAGGGGCTGTTGAGGCCTAGGATGAGGGCTTATCCAAGCTTTCTAGTGTTGAAATATGGGATCCAAAGTCAAAGACAAGGTGAGGGATTCTATGCAAAGTAGTCTTCACAGGTACTACAAAGTCTGGAGGCTCAAAGTAATATATACTTCTAACTTTGCTTATGTGCTTTGAAACTAACAATTGGTCATGATATTTTTCCCCAACCTCTGGCCTAGCACAGATTATAACACATAGTAGTAAACTTGCAAGCAGTTCTTGAGTGTCTGTTAAGAAACTCAATGTCTTTTGAAAGATGCATGAGCAATAACCTACAGTCATGTGTGACTTGTGTGGGAGAACAAAATTAATAATATGGTATGAGTACACGAAGAAGGACATGATGAATCTGCTCTGTGGTCTCTAAGAAACCTTCACAGAGAGAGGGCATCTGAATAGGGTATTAAAGATAAGTAAAAGGATGAAGTGCAGAGGGAAGAAAGAAAATCTTCAAGAGAGAAAACTCTAGTAGTTAATTCATGATGTGGGGCTCTTTTGAGATATCTAGACTTGTGACTAACCAAGATGTGTTCAATAAACTCTCAAATCTAATTGAATTGAAAGACCACCCTTTTCTCCTGGATTTGAAGAAGGCCCAGATTATGAGAAATTAATGGGAAAAAGTTGGAACTTCTATTCTGACAATGTTCTCAAGACTGACTGTATTGTTTTGCCTCACCTTTAGTTCTCTTCAGACTGTAATGCCGTAAAGAACACTTCATGAATATTGTGTATAGCAATATTTGTCTGTTTGTGGGTAGGCCTGCCTGTTTCACAGTATGTGTGTATGTGTGTGATGTGTGTATGTATACATACATACATACATACATGCATACATACATACATACGTATGTATATGTTTAGGAGTATGTTTGAATATTGTAAAGTCAACTTCTGAATTTTTGCTGATTTAATGGCCATGTCTCCAAGATCCATGTCTCCAAACTAGGCATTATAGTTCCTCACAGCACGAAGGCCTGATGGTATGACAGCAGTCTTTGGAATATTACAGATGTGAGTTCAAATTTCCCTATGAGTTTAAGTGAGTTCCGGCAGGATAAAATGACAGTAGCTACAGATTACATATGCAAATTGAATTCAAATATTAATTGAATATTAATTGAGAAGGGTCCTGTGGCTCAGTAGGTGAGCTTAGCATGCTCACTTGGCAGTGGCTATCATAAGTCAACCAGGGGGAGTGAAGGCATAAGTGCTGCTTGTTGACCCTCTTTTTCTGGACGAAGATAAGGTTACTGAATTATCATGTGCTACATCTTCTTCATCATTCTCTGGATCCTCCCACACCCACTCCCTGCCATCCTACTTGTAATTTCTTCCTGATTTGCTTTCTGTTTTTTTTTTTTTGCCCCTATGACATATCATTCCATTCTACCTAGTAGTCTGTGCTCGGAGCTAAAAGAAAGATATAGAGAAGTCCATGTCAATAGCATAGCATATCACCCAAAGTGTTTAGATACTACTCCTAAATCTCAGATTTATCCA
The DNA here is from genome assembly GCF_000325575.1 of Pteropus alecto. NCBI lineage: Eukaryota > Metazoa > Chordata > Mammalia > Chiroptera > Pteropodidae > Pteropus > Pteropus alecto. The sequence goes on from NW_006434825.1 coordinate 8,350,488, forward strand.
GAGTGCCTCAGGAAACTTTGATGTCATTGCCTCAGACTTTTTACTAAAAGAACAGAAAGAGTCCAAAAAAATTGATGGTAACTTAATCTAGAATGTCTAGTAATTGGTATATATTGCCATTTAATAAATGTTTTTTCTCACTAATTATTCAATTTACTATATGCTCCCTGTGTATATGGATAGGAAGATAAATAAAAATTATCCCCTAACAATGATAAAAAGGTAATTCAAAGGTTATTTAATTTTCTAATACTTTCAGGAAAAATCTCATGCTTTTGTTACGATGATCCAAGATCAACCTCCCATCACTCCTTTCACTTCTCTGTACAACTTTCAAATCAAATCAAATCAAATTGCTTTCTATGACCCCCCAAACACTATCGCAGTCCCAGGTTTACTGTAAGACATGTTAAGTTTCCTCTGCCTTAAACTTCTTTTCCAAATCTGTAAATAGGCATTTTGCTTTATCCTCCAAGAATCAGCCCTACAATCTACTGGTTTGATAAGTCTTCCGTATCACTTCAGAATTCTTTGTTTGGGAGACAGAAAAGATAATAGACAGTAAGTTAACTGAAGGCAAAAGACTATACTGAAGTATGCCTTCATCTCATGTCCTAGCCCAGGGTTGGGGTGATGGTCACTCAATCCATGATTAGGGGCTGTCTACACAGTTGAGAATTTGCTCCTATTCCTTTGAGGTGATGTCAGACATGAATGGCTCTATTAGGGAGAAATCCCCTGACTACTTAACAACCTGACAGAATCCTGCAGCATATGCTAGCACGTTAGTTCAGAAAATCTGCCAAGATGATCCTAATAGCATCTCATCATTTGCAACCACTGATCCAAAGATCAGAGTGATTGTTGTGGCTTCATTAACCCACTGTCAATGAAATCTTGAATGCATCCTTTGAATTTAGGACTTTCTCTCAGCCAGCCACTCTAATCATAGAAGTGGTCATTTGCACTTGAGTGTCATCAACTCGACCTTATTTTTGGAGTGGTACATTTAATTCAGTGTTACAGAGTAGAGGGGAGTGAGCAGAATTCATCTTTTGTCACACTGCTGCTTTCAATAGATATTCTTTCTGAAAAGTCTACAGTGAAGAATTGGGGACTTGTGAAAGTATTGATTCTTAAATCTCATCCCTGTTCCTGTTCCCCACGCTCCTACCCTCATGAATTTCCGAAGGTCTTCTGGGCTCTATTCATGGAAAGATACTTAAACAAAGGGAGGCTTGTCATGAGTAGATTATCTCCATACATAACACCTAAAAGGTCATTCAGTCTTTTATCTCTGAAACAACTAACCTTCTTTGGAAGTAAATGAAATATGTCTCTTTGCTGCTGATTTGTTTCAAAAATAGGAAAAGGTAGAACAATAGGTACATTGTGCAGAGTATTTCTGAAAGAGAACTTTTATAAATTGGTAATTTAGAAAATCAGTGGGTTGCAGACAAGGCACAGCATCCTCTGTTGAGCTTTCAGCAACAACAGAAGTGTCATTTGAGTACACTCTTTAATCAAACTTTTTATACTCTATACCCGGTCTATGCAGAATTAAGTACTTGGGGCTGAGCGATACATTCCAATACCTCCTATTTCCATGAGACCTACTTTATCAAGCTCAGTTTTCACGGCAGGGAGTTCAAGCAGAGAGAGAGGTTAAGCAGTGCATTCAAGGTCATGCTGAATATGAATGATAGAAATATATTTTCTTATCCTTTCCTTCAGACTCAGTGTTCCCGTTGCTTACAAAGATTATGACTAATATCATTTTTCACCAAGCTATCCCCACATCCTTTCTTACACGGTAATAAATGCACTGATTTTGGCCAGTCAAGGAAGTACTCTTATTTGTAGGAAAGGCAAGACTCTTTCCTAGCACTAGGAAAGAAATCCTAATTGATCTGAAGGAGCACTAATAATTACAGTCCCTAATTGCTGATGATTGCTCTAGGGGTAAGCATACAATCCAGTTCTGGATAATGAGAATTAAAAATAAATGAGTCGAAGGAATTCTCTTCCTGAAGTAAACTATAGAGTCCTTAGAACTATCTCATATGGTGGTACAAAGATGCTTGGAGCTGTAATAACTATTTGTGTCCATGAGGTAACCAAGAGAAACATGAAAATGGCCTGAGATCCTGGGGTATATTTATGAGCTAATATAACAAACCTGGAACTACCTACCTCCAGACTTTTTGTTAATTAAAATTATTTTTGTTTGTTTTGTTTTGTTTTTATAGCTGAAACCACCATATTCCTTTATATGAAGTTGAAAGCATTATTAACAGATAGATGAAGTGAGAGTACATCTCACGAGTAGAGTGCCTTGTAAGCGTACATAGAAAGTAAGGGCTGGTGGGGGGTAACTACGATGAGTGAAAAGAGAGGGTCACTTAAGTTCAGATAATGAAGGGCACATAGGGTAGAGCGGATGTCCTCCTCGAGCCACACTTAAGAGCAAGTTCGAACTGAAGTGCAACAGATTCAGTGCTGGCTCAAGCTAGTTGGTGGTTCGTGTGAAGAGACTAAGGAAGCAATCATAAGTAGCACAGACTATAACTATATTAGACAAAACTGAACTTGTTCCAGTAACTGGGTATGAACCAAAGCAAGTGGAAACAACACCAAAGTCTAGCTCCCGAAAGCCAGGATACGGGTTACAGTTAGCGAACCCATCTACCAGATAAATCTGGCCAGCTGCCTATTTTTGTAAACACGGTTTTATTAGAACACAAACATACACACTCGTTTATGCATTATGTATTTCAATGGCAGAACCATGTAGTAGAGACAGAGGCCATATGGCACACAAAGCCTAAAATATTTGCTTTCTGAACCTTTGTAGAAAAAGTTTCCTGACTCCTGGGGTCGAGAGTCCTGGGAAGAGTTTATAGTCTGGGGACACAAAGTCCTTAGATACACAAAAGATATGAGACAGTGGGGAGGACCAAGAAAGACTGAGCATCGCTTTGGAAGCATTTGAGTGGGGAATAGCTGCTACCCCCCAACATCACACACACACAACAATACTTTGCATCTATGCCAATGACTAACACTGTAGTAAATGTTGTGTTTGCAAAACTGAATAGAAGAACAGTCACATCCATAGGTCTGCTAGTATTTTATAGAAGTAACTTTTCATATGCTGAGCATCTGACTGCCCATTTAGGCAGGTAGCCTAAATAACTTCGTGCTCATGCAGGATAGCACAAGATGAGAACGTGGAAAGGGAGGTGTGCTCTTTGGGTGCTGGGGTGGAGGGGAGGGAGAGTGTGGTGCTGACATAACAAAGCTTTAGCTTTCTAATTTATCCCATAGATTGCCTCTGGCCTAAAGCCTGACTGGTGTTTTACCATTACCCATCAATATGATTATACATCCTTTGGATCTAAAATTGCATTCCGAAATCTAAGCATCATCAAAAATGCAACAAAGGAAGAGATGGCTCATGACAATCCAAATGTCTCTACACAGAAAGAAAAATAAACATTTCATTTTCATAAAACTTGCTTTGAAAGCTGAAATTCACATAACGAATTCATAAAGAGACTTTGCTATGATAGGAATAATTTGGCCCTAAAGTATGAGCTGCTTTTATTCATGTGATAATTGCCTGGCAGTACTGAAGGTGTTCTCTCCCTTCTTTCTGCCCATGTTTATAATGTTGCCAAGAAGGAGAAAGACTAATATGGGGTGCCTCATGGCTGAAATTTCACCCTAAGATATTTGAGCCAGTAGATGACATCATGGCCAGTGTCAAAACCATGTCTCTTTATGAATAACTGCAGGCAGGAGTACAATCTTCACCTTCACTTACACCATCCTGTAAACCCAGTAATTAAAATACTGAATAATAATTTTGAAAAATCAGGGTCCTAATAAGCTTTATTTTTCGGGTGAAATTTTCAAATATAGGGTCATCTGTATAAAATGTTCTTGCACATCCCTTTTGTCTGGGCTTCCTGCTTCTCCTGTGTTCTAGTTAATGCCTACTGATCTTATGAGACACAGTTCAAATGCTATCTCCTTAAGTGAGACTTTCTTCCAGTCCCAGTGAACTCCACGCTGTTGTACTTAGTGTTCTGTGCCTGGCCCAACTACATATTTATGACATTGGTTAATGTTTTTCTCCCTCTTGAGATGAGGGGAGACTTTATTTTCATCTCTTTATCACCTGTGTTTATTGCAGTGCCTGGAGCTGTCCATTAAAGAACAAGTTAATACAGAACACCAAAGGAATATCATGATAAGCTGTTTTTTTCAATTCAGGACTAATTTTTCTTTTTCTCAGATGAAATGTGATTCCTGACCTGTCTTCAAAGCAAAGTGAGAAAAAATGTAGTTACGTGGCTTTGTGGAATGTGATCTTAACTAGTCTGGGTTCTAGTTTGAGATCTCTCATTAACTAGCTGTGTTATTTGGTAAAAACCTCTAAGCTTCTTTGTGTTTTATTGTTGTTCTCAATAAAAAAAAGAAAACTATTGGATGGAATTGGATATTTATGGTTTTTCTTATATTTAATTTTCTCTGAAACTGTATATTTGTGACAAAAATAGATTTTCTTCTTACTCTAAAAATCCTTTTTTTCAAGTAAAGTGCCATATTTATTTTGGTACTATACACATCTGTGACCTACAATGATAGATCGTATATTATCCAGGTTATTCTAAGAGAAAGGTTAAATTGAATGTTACCACCATCATAAACTTGTTTGTAAGTTGACAAGTATAGTGACCAAGATATGTCATTGTTATATATGTATATGTGTGTGTAAATATATACACACACAGACTATATATAATAGTTTATAAAAATCTTAATGCTAATTACTATGCAAAATAGGTGTTATTTAAATTATGTTTTATTAAATCTGTAAATTAGATGTAAACTTTCATTTTCTTTTTAGAGAAACAGATGAAAAACATAGATCTGATACTCTACCACCATTAACAGAATTGAATGGCCTTAATTTCTCAATAGGATCATTCAATATTCATTTTTTAATTTCTGCATTTACACATAATATCTCTCTGGAGGCTTCTAACACATTCTACTGCTTCAGTTTTAATGAGAACTATCAAAGGTTACTATGAGATGATGATCTATACTTAATTCATAGATTTCCCTAGATATTTGCGCAATTCAGTGCTGTTTAGATTCTTTTTTAGTTTTATTGTCTTGAAACATTTATCCGCATCTTTAACTGCATCTTTAATCATTATTAGCATAACCCTTACATTCTTAAAGTTAGTATTTTGAGATTTAATATGGAAAAATTATGGCCTCTTTAGGGAATTTAATGGCTTTGCTTATGAGGAAATGCTGAAAAATAATTTCATGTACATGTAATGTTTCAAATGTGTGCCGATGAAATAATTTTATCTAACCAAGCTATGTTAATATTTCCTTTTCCAAAATTTTATAATTATGAGTTATCATTTTTACATAAATGCATTGGTCAGAATAAAACTTATTAAGTGCCCAGTTAGGGGTCATTGATACACACTAATTTTGCAGAGCATGTGTGAGTCTTAAAAAACCTGATATATATACACATACCTACATATA